>NC_074669.1:35854242-36165492 GCF_029448725.1 Salvelinus fontinalis | reverse complement strand
TTTACAAAAATATATTCTGATTAAAAGAATGAAAGGTGTGTCTCATGGTAAGTGGTGAAATAAGTATAGCCAGTTACAATTGTAATGGCTTAGCAGATAATAAGAAAAGACGATCAGTATTTACCTGGCTAAAAGAGAAGGATTATAATATTTATTGTTTACAGGAAACCCATTCAACAGTTTTAGATGAAGTTTTGTGGAAAAAGAACTGGGTGGGCAAAATATATTTCTCCCATGGGCAAAGAAATTCAAAAGGGGTGATGATCTTAATTAACAATAATTTTGATCCAAATGTGCAAATTGTCCAAACAGATCCTCAAGGTAGATGGATTATTTTAAATATGTTATTGGACAATAAACAAATATGGCTTGTTAACCTATACGGTCCGAATAATGATGATCCAAGCTTCTTTGAAAATATATATAAGAACTTATCAACTCTACAAGCAACACTAGACTCTATTATTATAATGGGAGATTTTAATACGGTCTTAAATAGCTCTATAGACCGGAAAGGAAATCACACTACAAATTATCACCCTCAGGCACTTAAGGAAATCATGAATGTCATGGATATATTGGAATTAGTGGATATATGGAGACTTAAATACCCTGATTTAGTGAGATATACATGGCGGAGGCTGAATCAAGCTAGTCGTCTTGACTACTTTCTTATTCCATTCTCTCTGGCACCAAAAGTTAAAAAAGTGTTGATAGGGGATAGAATGCGGTCGGATCATCACATAATTGGCATATATATTTCTCTTACAGAATTTCCACGTGGGCGAGGATATTGGAAATTTAATCAAAGTCTACTAGATGATAAATTGTTTAGAACTAGGACAGAAGATTTTATAACTGACTTTTTCAGACATAACATAGGTACAGCAGATCCCCTTATTGTATGGGACACTTTTAAGTGTGCCTTTAGAGGCCATGCAATTCAGTACTCATCTATAAAACAAAAGCAATTTAGATCAAAAGAGTCCATATTAACAAAGGAAATTGAAGGACTAACAGTACAGTTAGATAGCAATAAAAACGGTACCATAGAGGCACAGAATAATTTAGAGGAAAAACAAAAAGAAATGGAAGAACTTATTCAAGAAAGATCCAGTGTAATATATTATAAAAATAAAGCGAACTGGATGGAATATGGGGAAAAATGCACCAAATTCTTTTTCAATCTTCAATATAGAAATGCTACCAAAAAAAATGTATTAAAACTTGTGACAAATGATGGAGTCACGCATGATTCACCAAATGATATTTTGAAAGAGGAAGTAAAGTACTTTAAGAATATGTTTTCGTTTCAGGCTCCTCCATCTCCACTAACTGAAACTAATTGTATGGATTTTTTTCCTATTAATAATGTAAAATTAACATCTTGAACAGAAAGACTCATGTGAAGGCCAAATTACAGAGGAGGAACTGCTTGTTGCAATTGGGGCCTTTAAAGATGGGAAAACTCCAGGGCTGGATGGCATACCAGTGGAAGTATACAAAACGTTTTTTGATATACTCAAAGGACCTTTATTAACTTGTTTTAACCACTCCTATATAAATGGTAGATTATCAGACACACAACAAGAAGGTCTGATATCGTTATTACTGAAACAGGACCCAAGTGGTATATATAAAGATCCAGTCCAATTAAAAAATTGGAGACCTCTTACACTTCAGTGTTGTGATGCAAAAATCCTAGCAAAATGCTTGGCGCATAGAATAAAAAAAGTTTTGTCAGATATTATTCATCCTAATCAGACAGGTTTTTTACATGGACGATACATTGGAGATAATATAAGGCAAGTACTGGAAACAATAGAACACTATGAGATATCGGGGACACCAGGCCTGGTTTTCATAGCTGATTTTGAAAAGGCTTTTGATAAAGTACGACTGGAGTTTATATATAAATGCCTAGAATATTTCAATTTTGGGGAATCTCTTATAAAATGGGTTAAAATTATGTATAGTAACCCTAGGTGTAAAATAGTAAATAATGGCTACATCTCAGAAAGTTTTAAACTATCTAGAGGAGTAAAACAAGGTTGTCCACTATCGGCATATCTATTTATTATTGCCATCGAAATGTTAGCTGTTAAAATTAGATCAAACATTAATATTAAAGGATTAGAAATCCATGGCTTAAAAACTAAGGTGTCATTGTACGCTGATGATTCATGTTTTCTTTTAAAACCACAACTAGAGTCTCTCCAGGGCCTCATAGAGGATCTAGATACCTTTGCTATCCTCTCTGGATTAAAACCAAATTATGATAAATGTACCATATTACGTATTGGATCACTAAAAAATACACATTTTATATTGCCATGTAGTTTACCAATTAAATGGTCTGACGGAGATGTGGACATACTCGGTATAAAAATCCCAAAAGAAAGAAATGATCTCACTCCAATAAATTTTTATAGAAAGTTAGCAAAAATAGATAAGATCTTGCTACCATGGAAAGGAAAATACCTGTCTATTTGTGGAAAAATCACCCTAATTAACTCTTTAGTCATATCACAGTTTACCTATTTGCTTATGGTTTTGCCTACACCTAGTGACCTGTTTTTTAAATTATATGAACAAAAAATATTCAATTTTATTTGGAACGGCAAGCCAGATAAAATTAAAAGGGCCTATTTATATAACGAATATGAATTCGGAGGGCAGAAATTATTAAATATTAAAGCATTAGACCTCTCACTAAAGGCATCGGTCATACAAAAGTTATACTTAAATCCAAACTGGTTCTCTAGTAAACTGGTACGAATGTCTCATCCTATGTTCAAGAAGGGCCTTTTTCCCTTTATTCAGATTACACCTGCTCATTTTCGGTTGTTTGAAAAGGAAATGATCTCCAAAATATCCTTATTCTTTAAACAAGCCTTAGAAAGTTGGTTGCAATTTCAGTTTAATCCACCTGAAAGGACGGAACAAATAGTACAACAAATATTGTGGTTAAATTCAAATATAATAATTGATAAAAAAACTGTATTTATCGAAGAAATGTTTAAAAAAGGTATAATTTTTGTGAATGATATCATAAATAGGACTGGTGGAGTTATGTCACACATGCAGCTAACACAGACATATGGAAAAGTCTGCTCTACCCAAAATTACAACCAATTAATTGCAGCATTACCACAAAAATGGAAGAGGCAAGTAGAAGGGGAAAAAAGTAAGGAACTTGTATGTCGGCCCTGTATTAAAGAACAAAAATGGTTAAAGAAAAGTGTGATAAATAAAAACATATACCAATTTCATTTAAGGACCAAAAAACTAACAGCTGTGCCATACAAATTGCAAAATAGTTGGGAAGAGATTTTCGATGTACCCATTCCATGGCACATGGTTTATGAATTGATACGCAAAACAACGCCGGATTCAAAACTTCGAATTTTTCAATATAAATTACTGTACAAAATTCTTGCAACTAATAGAATGTTATATATATGGGGTATACAATCTTCCCAGCTCTGCAGATTCTGTTGTGAGGAGGCAGAGTCATTAGATCATTTATTTTGGTATTGTCCATATGTAGCTCGTTTTTGGTCACAGGTCCAGGAATGGCTGAAGAATTGCAACATTTGCCTAAAACTAACGCTACAGATAGCAATACTGGGGGATTTGAAAAGCCATAGTCAATCAATCAATAATATAATAATTATTTTGGCAAAGATGTTTATTTTTAATTTACAATCTGTAGAAGCTATGAGAATAGGAAGGTTCAGGTCTTTTGTGAAGCATCACAGCACAGTTGAGAAATGTATGGCAAATAGAAATCCGAAATGGATGATGTTGGAAGATAGATGGGAGGGGTTGGGTGGAGCTGAAGGGTGGGACTAATAACAAGATAAACAATATAGGGCATACGGGATCTGTGAAATGTGTATAGGTGCGGAGCTTTTGTGAAATAGCACAGTTACAAGTGGAAATAAAATTGGATGGACAACAGAAATAGAGGAAGGACTAAGAACAAATAAGAGAGAACTATTGTAAAGTGGACTGTGTCTGTAAGATAGGTATAAGATGTAGAAATTGAAGGTAAAAGCAGAAGTGTTTATAAGTTTACTCCAATTGGGGGATTGGTGGTAGGGTCGCGGGGAATAATAATAAAGGCATATTCTTTAAAAAAGTATGTATGTCTATATAGGTATGTGTATGTATATATGTGTATATGTATGCATACGTATATGGATATATATATTTACCCCAAAAAATATGGGGGAATGGAAATGATGCAGACAATTACATTGGAAGCAACATTCTTTCCGCAATACTAAGCTGATCCACCCCCAAAAAAAAAAAAAAAAAAAAAAAAAAAAAAAAAAAAACAATGCAAATGGCTCTGAGATACGAATAACATTACTACACAGATCATACACTTAACGTTAGCTAACGAGCCAGCCAGCCAGCTAATGTTAGCTAGCTAGCTAACAGTACGCTTTAATTTTAATTAGAATAGTATAATATCCGAAAATGTGGCTAGCTAGACTCTTACCCGTAGACATGTTTGAATGCTTCTCCCTCTCTGTCACGAATGTCATTGTTGCCCTTAGTTTGAAGATGTAATTCAGACAAGTGTTTTATACAACAGCCTTCTGTGTTCTCTTTTCGACTCCCTCCGCATTTGCAATCAAACACCTGAATTTTCCCCATCTCCTTAGCTAGCATACTTTACTTCCGCCGGGCATTTCACTGATTTAAAAACTCAACCCTCCAGAAAGTGGAGAGCCTAATCAACACGTGTGCACTTCTTTGTGTTAGCTGCTTTAGAAAGGATTACCTATACATACTTAGCAGCTCATGTTTTCGTCAGAAGCGTGCTACATGGCCGACCAATCCAAACTCATCACTCGGCATGTCCGGAAGGTTCCTGTTTTTTTCTGTGGCTAAACCAACCTGGACTCGTAATTTAACAATTTTATTCTTATTTACAGATGGCATATGTGTTTGTTATTAAGGCACATGAAAGTTCACATGTTCGAGAAGGCATTTCTAACCCAAAACACATTTTAATTTTTAAAAATGTGGTTTTAAGTTCAAATGCCTCTCCTGTAAAGTAGTGACATGCGACATACACCTAGTTTTCTGAAACAAGTCACAATATGTGTGCAAGGATCAGTGGCTATAACCATTGGACCACACAGGCACTGAGGAAACCTTGCTTGCTTTCAACATACAATAAAACAATTGATCAAATAAAATAAAATCCCTAACGAAAAATGCATCTACCCCCTACAAATATGTCAATGTATTTTATAATCCACCGCTTCCAGCTTCCACCGGGCGGAGATTACAAATATTTATTCAGCTATTCAAATCCTCCTGCTGCAGGACCATATTCTCCCTGCGACAAAAGGGGTCAAATTAAGATCCAACATCTGTATTGTGTTTTAAATTAATTCTCAACCATGTCTTTTTTCTAAGTGTGTATAGGGCAAAGGGAGAGTTCAAGTACATATACAGATACAGTACTTGGAAATATGGAGACAGCTACTGTACCAACCACAGTTACTTTTCCTTCCAAAGGAAAATATCATACATGGATTCCCATGATGATGAATGTTACAGATGCTTTCAAGGAGTTTTATTACGGTTAAATAGTCAGCTACTTCATTCATCAACACATCTCTGTAGGTCACTGTGCTTCCCTGGTGCTGTACATCAATGGAGAGGAGACATCGATCACGTCCGCCTCCCCTCACCCTGACCAGGTCATTAACTGGAGATACCACGGACACAGACATACTCCTGTGTCACTCACAGACCCTTCCTAAAGATCAAGTCTCTTCCTGTATGCTGCATACATACAGTATTCTCTGCAAACGCATATTTGTTTTCAGTACGGTAATAATTTCTTTCTGACCTATTGGGTGTATAGTTGTGGACCCTGGCAAATACCCCTAAAGACTGAAACGCACAATATTTTTAGGAGTTAAATCAACCCTTGCGATAAAACCACATTAATTTCTTATTTATGTGAAGTTAATGTGATAACATGTGATAACATGTAAAAGCAACATGTGATAACATGGAACTACACGTGAAAACATTTGAATGTTTTTCACATTTGAAAATGCAATTCCAGACCACATAATTTCACATGTGAAACCAAAATGTTTCTCCTTTTTTTTTTAACATGTGCAAATGAAATCATGTGATTTTTCACATATAATCACTCTAGACCAAACCAACCCCGGCTGAATCACGTCCCTGTCGGACCATGACCACGACCCAGCCCACAGACCAGGGTCACATGTCACATTCGTCGTAGTGAGGCGACCAAGGCGCAGCGTGATGTTTATTACACGAAGAACACTAAACAAACTAACAAAATAACAAAACGAATGTGAAGCTATAAACACTGAGTACAGACATGCAACTACATATAGACAATAACCCACAAAACCTAAATGGTAAATGGCAACCTAAATAGGATCCCCAATCAGAGACAACGATAAACAGCTGTCTCTTATTGGGAACCAATTCAGGCCACCATAGACCTATAATATGCCTAGACTAACCAAAACCCCAAGACATACAAAAAAAACCTAGACAATACAAAAACTAAACAAACCACCCTTGTCACACCCTGACTGAACCAAAATATAAAGAAAACTAACATAACTAAGGTCAGGGCGTGACAACATAGGGATATTGTTTTGTTAACTGGTGACTCTCTCCAGAGAGGGGAAAAGGTCAACTTGTGTAAGCAAGCCAGTCTTTACCATCTCAATGGCCCCACATGGGTGTCTCTTGGCATTGGACTGTGGGATGGCACTGGTGGGATGGGCTGTGGCTGCGCGTGCTTCTAGGAAGCCAGGCCTTACACAGTACAGACAAGCTGGGTCTACAGTGCTACGTCACCGTTTCTCTCCTTTAGTCGTAGGCCATGTTACAGGAATCAGAATGTTGTTCTTCCCAACAGAAGCTTTGAGAGGCACACACGACATATGAGAAGCAATAGATGAAGAGAAAACACATTAACCCAAGCAGAACTGTGACTTCTACACAGCTTTACAGTCGTTCTCTGTTAATGAGGTCTGGCCATAGAAAGGCCCAAAACAGACCAGGATATGAATGCACACACGCACGCACGTGCACAACACACACACTAACACACACACACACAGTCCTGCCCTCTATATCTATCCCATCTCTCTATCGGTCTGTCCGGTCGATATTTAAGAGGGACAGAACTCTCTTCTCTTCTCTCCCTTAATTACAGGCTGAGAACATTCCTTTATTAGTGTCTAGTTTTGTAGCGCTGCCAAATAACACTTTATTGCCCTTTAATTAAATATTAATGGCGGTGTCATTACATCTTCATTTATAATTAACGGGCTACTAACGACTGATATTGCACATGAATGTAATTAAGCATTGGTAAAGCAGAGCTGGGGTGTGTAATCGGTGCATAACCGCTGTGTGTGTGTGTGTGTGTGTGTGTGTGTGTGTGTGTGTGTGTGTGTGTGTGTGTGTGTGCGTGTGTGTGTGTGTGCGTGCGTGCGTGCGTGCGTGCGTGTGTGTGTGTGTGTGCGTGTGTGTGTGTGCGTGTGTGT
Organism: Salvelinus fontinalis; assembly: GCF_029448725.1. Taxonomy (NCBI): domain Eukaryota; kingdom Metazoa; phylum Chordata; class Actinopteri; order Salmoniformes; family Salmonidae; genus Salvelinus; species Salvelinus fontinalis. Next base: position 36,157,918 of record NC_074669.1, on the reverse strand, counting down.
GCGTGTGTGTGTGTGCGTGGGTGCGTGTGTGCGTGTGTGTGTGTGTGTGCGCGTGTGTGCGTGCGTGTGTGTCTGTGTGTGTGTGTGTGTGTGTGTGTGTGTGTGTGTGTGTGTGTGTGTGTGTGTGTGTGTGTGTGTGTGTGTGTGTGTGTGTGTGTGTGTGTGTGTGTGTGTGTGTGTGTGTGTGTGTGTGTGTGTGCGTGTGTGTGTGCATGCGTGCGCGCTTGAAGATAAGGAGTGGATTGTGAAAAGGATCTGTTCCACCTAAATCGGGGCCGTGGATTAGGACACCGCTCGAGGGCCATCTCCTTGTCCTACCCCCTTCGTCCAATCCGACCCCCAATTCGACCCCCTCCCTGACTCATCCCTCCCCTCCAGATGTGTGGAAACAGTGGTAACAATGCATCCTGTGGTACAAGGCAGCTTTTGATGACAGTTACAATACTGAGAAGGGCCTGCCCTGAAGCACTGGTGAGGACCGGGCATCCCCGGCGGCAATGTTGAAAATCCCCTTTAGTGATATAACCTTTGACATTGCCTCTGAGAGTGTCAGGCAAAACTTGTCTACCAGTGGATAAACTATTGCCTTTAATTAAGTAAGCATTTAAATTTCCTGTACGTTTTTAATAAGTTGATGTTAAATAAAGCACATTTTAGATTGCTTGGCAGAATATATGTATCTACATGTGATGAAGCCATATGATCTATCTCATCTGCTCAGACATGGTCCAATCCAAAAGATTCCTAAAACAGATAGCCATCCCTGCCACATCCTCTCATATCTCCTCACACAACGAACGAGAAAAAGAAAGGAAGGAGGAGAGACACGAGGGATGAGCAAACATTTTCCGAAAGGTGATAAAAATAAACTTTTCACCGGGCACCGGTAAGCACCGCACAGGCCTGGGCCATTAAAAGGCAATCGGTGCTTCTCCTGCGCAAACAAATACCCATGATTATTCCACCCAGCCTTCCTGTGATGGCATTAAGGCTTCCTGCAACTCACTACGACCAGCTAAACAAGCTCTCTCTTTCTCCTCTCTATTTCTCTGTTTTTATTAAACACTCATCATGCTACATCAACTGTTTGTAGGAGAGAGAGACAGAGAGAGAGAGAGAGAGAGAGGGCGAGGCATCCAGGCTTGCTTTGATCCAGATGTAGCAGGGTAAGTAGTAATGGTGCATTAGGGTGCCACACAGCCCTCATTGTTTGCAGGTTGGTTTGTAACTAGAAAATGAGATCCTTAAGGGCTCGCTCAAGACCCAGGGAAGGAACCACTGGCTGGGGTAGACTCAGAGCACAGACCCCTCCAGCACTGGAGGTCAGAGAGGGCACCACCTCTTGCGCAAACAGATCTTTTTCTTTTTAACTCTGAAAAATGGAAAGAAGCACTTCCGCCACTGGCCAAAGGACACGTCGGACGGCCATTAGGTTTTGGCTGGGTGACCCCTAACACAGTGGTGAGGGGTGTATTGTCTTCCTCTGTCCTCCTCTGTCACCCACAGCCACTAGCCCCAGCCCTAACTTCAGCCCCACCCTCAGCCCCACCCTCAGCCCCAGCCATAGCCCCAGCCATAGCCCCAGCCATAGCCCCAGCCCCAACCTCAACCCCAACCACAACCCCAGCCCCAGTCTCAACCCCAGCCCCAACCTCAACCCCAGCCCCAGTCTCAACCCCAGCCCCAACCTCAACCACAACCACAACCTCAGCCCCAGCCCCAGCCCCAGCCTCAACCCCAACCACAACCCCAGCCCTAGCCTCAGCTGGACAATGGCCACTGAAAGAGCTGTTTGTTTAGAGGCCTGTTTCGCGTCTCTGATGAAAGATAAAGTCATGCCTCTTGTTATTAGGACATAAGGCTTTGGACAAGAGAGACTGTGGGGCTGCATTATGACTAGATTCATGCCTGTAGAGGAACATAATTGTTTGATAAGGGGAAATTGGTCAGATGTATGAACGATAAGTGGGAACATTGATAGAACAATAAGCATATGTTATATACAGATGAATCTCTCTCTTTCTATGACATGTAACTGTGACCCTGTTAGGTCAGCCATCGTAGTAATGGGCTGATTATACGAGCTCAGAAGACACTTTAATTTGCAGCTGTCCGGAAAGAAGAGAAATTGAATGTAAATAATAAAAAACATTGCTGAAGTTGTTCTGTCTTGCCAACACATAATGTCATAAAGGCAAACAGATCTGGGACCAGGCTAGATCTCCACACCTATGGAACTGAGTGTTGAGGGTCCATGAGCATTACAGTTGAGGATTGTTAAAAGTGAATTTATTGATTAATTTATTTTGTGGAGTTCATCAGGGTTCTATTCTTGGTCCTTTACTCTACTTGATCTACTGTATGTGCAGTACCAGTCAAAAGTTTGGACACACCTACTCATTCAAGTGTTTTTCTAAATTTGTACTATTTTCTACGTTGTAGAATAATAGCGAAGACATCAAATCTACATAATAATACACATGGAATCATGTAGTAACCAAAAATGCGTTAAACAAATCAAAATATATTTTATATTTTTGATTCTTCAAGGTAGCCACCCTTTGCCTTGATGATAGCTTTGCACACTCTTGGCATTCTCTCAACCAGCTTAATGAGGAATGCTTTTCCAACAGTCTTGAAGGAGTTCTCACATATGCTGAGCACTTGTTGGCTGCTTTTCCTTCACTCTGCGGTCCAACTCATCCCAAACCATATCAATTGGGTATGACGTCGGGTGATTGTGGAGGCCAGGTCATCTGATGTAGCACTCCATCACTCTCCTTCTTGGTCAAATAGCCCTTACACAGCCTGGAGGTATGTTGGGTCATTGTCCTGTTGAAAAATAAATGATAGTCCCACTAAGCGCAAAACAGATTGAATGGTGTATCGCTGCAGAATGCTGTAGTAGCCATGCTGGTTAAGTGTGCCTTGAATTCTAAATAAATCACTGACACCAGCAAAGCAAAGCACCCCAAAACCATCACACCTCCTCCTCCATGCTTCACGGTGGGAACAACACATGCCGAGATCATCTGTTCACCTACTCTGCGTCTCACAAAGACATGGTGTTTGGAACCAAAAATTCCAATTTGAACTCATCAGACCTAAAGACAGATGCCCACCAGTCTAATGTCCATTACTTGTGTTTCTTGGCCCAAGCATGTCTCTTTTTCTTATCGGTGTCCTTGGGTTGTGGTTTCTATGCAGCAATTCGACCATGAAGGCCTGTAGTAACCACAAGGTCTCCTCTGAACAGTTGATGTTGAGATGTGTCTGTTACTTGAACGCTGTAAAGCATTTATTTGGTCTGTGATTTCTGAGGCTGGTAACTCTGATGAACGTATCCTCTGCAGCAGAGGTAACTCTGGGTCTTCCTTTCCTGTGCCGGTCCTCATGCGAGCCAGTAGCGCTTGATGGTTTTTGCGGCTGCACTTGAAGACACTTTCAAAGTTCTTGAAATGTTCCACATTGACTGACTTTCATGACTTAAAGTAATGATGGACTGCTGTTTCTCTTCGCTTATTTGAGCTGTTCTTGCCATAATATGGACTAGGTCTTTTACCAAATAGGCCTATCTTCTGTATACCAACCCTACCTTGTCACAACACAACTGATTGGCTCAAATGCATTAAGACGGAAAGAAATTCCACAAATGAACTTTTAACAAGGCACACCTGTTAAATTGAAATGTATTACAGGTGACTACCTTATGAAGCTGGTTGAGAGAATGCCAAGAGTGTGCCAAGCTGTCAGCAAGGCAAAGGGTGGCTACTTTTAAGTATCTCATATATAATATATTTTGATTTGTTTAACACTTTTTTGTTTACCACATGGTTTTATATGTGTTATTTCATTGTTCTGACGTCTTCACTATTACTCTACAATATAGAAAATAGAAAAAATAAAGAAAAACCCAGGAATAGTAGGTGTGTCCAAACTTTTGACTGGTACTGTATATAGACCTACAGCATACAGCCAGTAATAATGGGTGACATTAATAGCTAGTAAATGTCACATTGGTTCATCAAATCCTGTCCTTCATTTCTGCCCACCTTTCTTACACAAAAGCATCCTGATGGGTAGTCAGGCTGGTTTGAAAGCGTTGCTTTGTCGTGACATTCAGACACCGCCAGCTAACGACTTTACTGTTGCTCTCTGATCAAATTAGCTGTTCAGAGTCATCTTCTTGGCCCAAGTCAACAAGGCTGTCCTGTCTAGGGCCTTTATCAACCCCTAAACTAAAACATCTGCAATGTAAAACACAATTTTTTTACAGAGAAACATGGTCAGCTATCATTTCATCTCCTGCTCAAAAGAAGACTAATTGTTCCTCTGATGCTTTTGGTTTCTAAGAAATGCCATCCTGAGATGTTCATTGAATTAGGGATCTGTTCAAAAATTGGGAGTCACACCTTCACTTAACTGTCTATGCACTGTAAAAACAGTTCTGGCTACTCAAACATTTCGAGGAAACCAATTGCCCCCAATAAAACGTGTTAAGAAACTTAAATAGCTGAAGTGTGCAGAACTACGTTCATATGAGTAAAACAAATGCAGTTTTTTGAGTAAAATATACTTAAATTTAACGCCCCCACTAAGCCACTCCTACAATAATTTCCCAGTGTTGCCTTGCCTTTTCGATTGAATTGTAGTTACCACCTATGATTGTATTTGTTTGTGACAGAGGCATGGTTGTTGAATTAGTTCCTTTTCAGTCCTGTGGCCTTCACCAAGTGAGTTCGTAGGCTAATTTTATCATTATTATTGAACCATCACATGTATCAAGGCCTTATACAGTGGCCTGAAATTCATGTTTTACAGGCCACATCTGGCCTGCAAGTAGGGTTGCAAAATCCCACATTTCTTTCCAATAATCTTCCAAACAGGATTTCTGGAAAACCTTGAACAATTACCAGAATTCTGTAACTCTAACTGTAAATCACATTATGCAGGCTTGCAAAGTGATGTGTAATTCCTATTGGAATCTAGCCAGCCTTACAACCTAAGCCATTTAAACTCGAACAACCATTTCAGTAACGGGTGCAAAAATTCAATGATTGGAATAGTTTAGAAAAAAATATCTTTATCTTTATGTAGAATAACATTTAATCAATCAATGACTGAATGTACATGCACAAACACAGATATTAAAAACGACCTGCAGTAGAGCATGCTGGGAAAAAAGTTAATTTGTCATCATATCTTTAAAAATGTAGTTGGTGTGACTTCTCATTTAGTTTTTGAGTCAGTACCACATAAACATTTGAAGTAATAATGACTTTTCACTGACTTTGAGTACAACTTACTAGAAGTATTTCAGTTAAAATGCCTTAGGGTTTACAGTGGGGACAGGAGTGTTTGCTCTTAACGTAACCCTCAACTTTTCACGCTCCACTTTTCAAACTTGCACTTAGACAAACGTTACATTCTAATCACAAATTTGTGCATGACAGCAAGGCCTGGACCGTTATTAAAGAAAATGATCACTGTAGATCATCACTGTATGATGCATTTTGCATCATATGATGCAAAACACAGCGTCATATGATGCAAAATGCATAATACAGGGGTGATTTCTGTATTTTGAAAGTTACATATCTTGAAAACTTGATTGCTGACAGGCAAGACATTTTGGGACAATCTCAACACAGGACGTATGAAACAAATAGCAATAGATTGTGGGTGGAGTTTTTCTTTAAGTGCCCAGCCCTCAGTGCCCCATCCCTGGGCATGATTCATCAACATCCCCATGGATGGAAGCTTCATATTGGATGCCCCGTCAGCCAGGCCAAGGCTCTCCAGTCCATACCCAGCCCCCGGTCACCCATCCCTAGGCAGCCTGGCCTGGCATTGGGCCTCTCTCTCTTCTGTCAGCACCACAGTAGAGACTAAACATTTCCTCTCTTTCTCTAAGACCCACTTTATTTAATTGATTACCATTAGTGAGTGTTCTGTTCACGTTGCTTTTTTAAATCAGAAAGAGAAATATAATATACTTAGGGATATTCTCAAGAGACAAAGCCTGCATGCTGTACCTTCCTCTATCTTCTTACAAATCTCAGTGCCAGTCCAGTGGCTGGTAGACTAGATAGGCCCATAGCGCCAGTCATATCTCTCAGCCTCTTTAAGAGCAGATATTGTGCTGCCTTACAGGCAGATGCTGCCGGGTCATTTAGAAAAGGAAAAAACATGGAATGCCAGATAATTGGAGGGAGTAATCCAAAGCAAGCTGCTTTGAAAATATTCAATTTACTCGCACATTCCGGAGTGGAAAGCAGTACACTTCTTAGATATTCATACTAAATATCACAAGCAACTTGTTGTTGTAGTCCAACTCTAAAACTTCTATTCCGGACTGGTATGCGAACGCAGCGTTTGTGGGCCGCTGTATGTGGAGAGATAGGTGATGGGTATTTAACGGTCCCACAGATGCTTTAAAAGACACCATCCGAAGGCCTCCCGAGTGGCGCAGCGGTCTAAGGCACTGCATCGTAGGTTCGATCCCAGGCTGTGTCACAAGCGGCACATAATTGGCCCAGTGTTGTCAGGGGAGGGTTTGGCGGGGGAGGCTTTTTCTTGGCTCATCGTACTCTAGTGACTCCTTGTGGTGGGCTGGGCACCTGAAGGCTGACTTTGGTTGTCAGTTGAACAGTGTTTCCTCCGACACATTGGTGCAGCTGGCTTCCGGGTTAAGCGGGTGGGTGTTGCAGCGATGAGACAAGATCGTAATTGATCAAATGTTTCATATATATTTTTTAAGACGCAATCCGAAGACAAGACTTTGATTTATAGATGGAAGTGAGGGCCGAGACAATAAAATGGAGAAACATTTTTGCTGAAGTGTCTCTGGTATTTTCCTTTCATTACGGATACCATTATGAGTTGGGATTGGAGGGACACTGGTGGACTTGGAGCAGGCCCATAATTCCAAAGCTTTACGACCCTGCTCTGGAGAACAGACACTCTTCTGTGTTGATTTCCTGTCCAGGCAGGAACTGCAGAATATTCCGTTCAATACAGTGTGTGGGCGTTATTATGACTTCATTCACCACACAAACACTGCCCAGGAATTAACTACAAAGGAACAAAACTATGTTCTAAAATGTTGCCTGTAGGTTAGGGTTAGGGTTAGGGTTAGGGTTAAGGTTAGGGTTAGGGTTAGGCCTCGGGTTAGGGTTAGGGTTAGGGTTAGGGTTAGGCCTAGGGTAGAGGTTATGTAGGAGTTCCCATGTCGGAGTTCATCATGCTCTTGTATAAATGATGACAATACAATCTTGCTTGAAGAGACGCTTCAGGCTTGGGTTTCATGCCTGAGAGAGGATGCAAGCAGATGGCCAACGTACTAGTATGAAACCCTAAACTAAACATTTTACATTGTCACTGGTATTATTACTGTCACATGTGCAGAGAGTTTAAGTCCTCTCTCTTTTCATAACGATCCAAAACATGCCTCTAAATCATGTAACTAAGTAACACAATAAGTCATCTGAAATGGAGGAGCGAGAGGAAGCGTAATCAGACATGTGATACATCCACATGTTTCCCATCCATATGTAATCTAGTAATTAGCCATTCACCCCAGCACAGAATTATAGCTGTGATTATGGTTGTACATTGAGGGTGATGTACTGTGTTTAACAACCAGTTGGTTATCTGGCGATTCATTTCACGCCTCTGGGAGAATGTTAAAGCTAGATCAGATCCATGACTTTGTGTCCGTACACACACACACATACACATACACACACACGCGCACACACACACACACATCCTCTTTTTTTATTATAATCGTCATGTTTCAATGGCTGAACAACCCAGCCAAGTCATGCATCTGTTTGTGTGTGTGTGTGTGCGTGCGTGCGCCAGTGCGCGCATGTGTTTATGTGCATGTTTATGTGTGTGGGGTTGATGCTTCTCAGCTGTGACTGAAAAGAACCACTTCACGAATCCAAGAGAGACACTTTAGAGTCATTTTCTCAGAAACAGCTGAGTGTTTTCGTGTTGGTCGAAAGATTAATGTTACATAAATACCTTATTTAAACACTCTATTAGATAACAAATCACCATGGTGCAATAGGAGCTAGGCATTCATTTTCTGAGGTGGTCCATGGCAGAAAGAATCGAAACATTTCACATTGGAGGAGAGATGCCAAGTCTGTTGTGACAGGGATCACTATGTTTTGCTTTTGAGTGCCATTGTGATCTTATACACACAGATGAAACACACACACACGCACGTGCAGGCGCACACAAACACAAAAACAATCACACACAACACACAACACACACACCTTAGTGGATATTCTGTAATCCCAGTCTCATCTTTCCCTCACCTCTCTTTGTCTGGAGATATTATTGCAGAGCAGACAATGAAAAATTGTAGGTGTTCGAAGTAATATTAAATTAAGCTAATCGAATTAGAGGAAAGATTGTTACAGAATGTCATGGGAAAACACATCTATTATGGAGCCGTATTAACAGTGCAATTTGTCTGAGCTTTACCCAATGTTTCAAATGCAATTTGTCTGATTCACTGTTTCTCTTTTTTCTCTGTTTTGTATTCAATGAGCTTTTATTATCTGAACATTATAATGTTCTACAACCAAAACACACAGCACACAATACATATAGCAACACAGCATTTTAATGACTGGCTGTACTGCACTACAGTGCGCGCGCGCGCGCACACACACACACACACACACACACACACACACACACACACACACACACACACACACACACACACACACACACACACACACACACACACACACACACACACACACACACACACACAAATCACAAGGCTGTAGTTATTGAATAAGTAAACAACAAGCCCCGCCCCCACTGAAGGCCAAATACTTATTTTGATTGACAGCTAAGTTGTCGTCCCCCCTTCCATTTCTCACCACCTGATTGGTTATTGACTCGTTCAGTTGCTAACAGGTGGGTCGGGGTGGGTAGATCAGGAAGTCAATTAGCAGCCAATGATTGGCTCGGCAGCATAACTGATAGATTCATAATAGTAGCTTCTAAAGCTTCTCATTTAAGACTAATGAGTTGAGTTGAGATTAAATAGACCTCGTCTACGTCCCAAATGGCATCCTATTTCCCATAGTGCACTACTTTTGATCAGGGCCCTGGTCAAATGTAGTGCACGGCATAGGGATTAGGCACTGGCGTAGTGCAGTTTCTCTCCCGCCCTAAAAATATGGTCCTCCCACGACGACTGTGTGGTCCTCCCACTATGACTCAGGAAAGCGTGCAGTTTATTAGGCTACATATTAAATAAGTTACGATGAACTTCACAGGGTGGTGAAAGTGCAAGGCGATGAGCTTGATGCTCCTTTCCAATAAATCTTCTTAATCTGGTGACATGATGATCAATTATTGGCTGCCGTTTGACAAATAAAAATAATCTAGCTCTTTTGTCCATAATAATCTCATCATGCAGGCTATACCCGTACTGTATGTGCGAGCTGTTGGCTAGAGCGCACGGGCCAATAACAGAGTGGGCACATTCACTATATAATGCAATTTTCTTTATGACAAAACCATAGAGTTGAAAATGCAATGGATTTTTTTTATTCGGTACATGGGAATTTAACAGCAGAATATATTTTTATTTGTCCTACAGTACGTCAGCAAGCACAGCCTTTTATCTGCAACAAGTCAATTTGATGGAAAGACGTCTTTGGTGGGAAAATGTGCATCGTTTTTATGCAGATTTTTGAATATTTGCTCAAAAATTTGTCACCAATTAGATGGAAACCTAATTGGTGACAAACAGCAAATTTATCAGTGTTGATTTTTCAGTGTAACCTTTATAGGGTTGATTCGTCAGTTAAAGCCACTCTGTAAGAGTGAAATTAAGACTCGGTGTTGTAAAATGACTGCAGGTTGTAGGTGAGTGTAAACTCCATCTGTTGGATATCTTAACTCTGGCTGGATTCCAATAGGCCTTACACACCACTATGAAAACTAGAATAATTTGACTTGCAGGCTGTGGGTGACCTGATAACCAGCGGTTTCCTAACACCCCTGTTTACAGGTAAAGCTATCAAAGTACAGCCTTACTGCATATATTATTATAGTTTACTTTAAATGACAGCATTCATCTAGGTACTCACTTGGTGACAGCCACAGGCATCTGAAAGGAAAGAATTCAATAAGCATGTCTCTGTTATTAACAAACACAGTCATGGGTAGTAACTCTATAATTCACTCAAAAAGAAAAGGCACCCTGGGAAATATACAAATTAGTCTTATACCATACAGCATTAAAACAACAGCCCGAAATGATTTACTGTAACAGTACAGAGGTTATTTTCTTACAGTAAGAAAGTGTAACAGCGTCAGCACTAAGCAAAGTGAGTCCAGTTTACTGTAAATCAAGTGATATGTTTTACAATGTCAGTGTACAATGTATTACTCTACAGTTGAGAGCTATGCAAACACCACAATCAAGTTCATTTGAACACTAGTTAAATGTACACCATTGCTTTGGCTGTGTAGTCTCAGACCCAGACCTTGCCTGTCGTATTGGTACCAACAGAATAGTCCCAAACATGCAAATCCCACCCACCTGGCACTCCAGGCAGGCTACAGCAAACACTTAAAGAATTTGAAAGATTTCAAATAGTATTTGAACCCAGGTTTTGTAGATAGTGTAATTCCTGACAGGCCTTGTCCTGTACAGTTTACCTTTGTCTATAGTCTGAGTGTCAGAATAGTGTACATTTTACATTACGCTTCGCCCAACCGGACAAGGCCTGCATTTCAACTAGTCTGATTAACACATAAGTGGGCTCAAATTGAGCTGTAATACTGCTAATCTATGCAAACTTTCTTTAGCCTGTTGCAACTCCAAATGTCTCGCTGGTCGTGCAAAGGCGTACGGTAAAAAAATACTCCATAAAACATCACAAAGGGACACTTCTTCTTGCGGCCTACAAAGGATTCCAAGTTTCTGCGCCCTGTACAGCTGCCTAGAATAGACAACACAGAGTCCTTTTGTGGGATGACTGAGTCAATTTGAGTGGGTGTGAATATGTTAGTCCTTCACAACAGAAGTATTCCCTTCTCTTTCTCTCTCCCTCTTTCTCAATTCGTTTTTTCTTCAAATATTCCTCTGATAGGTTTGTGACTGTGGTCATGTTTGGATCACTTCCGGAGCTGAATTGCCACAATAAGGCAGGATGAATGGGCATCATTGAGACACTAAATAATTATACTGTGAGACCTGCGACTTCTAGAATGGAGGAACACACAGCACCCACTCAGAGGAACGGCATCACATATTTTGGGGGGTTTGCTGAGTCTGACAAAGAGGTTGTTAATTGTGACAGGTCATGTTGGATAGATGAGTCATTTTCCCAGGGTTATCAATGTGGTGGGCCTTCAGACATTGTGTTGGTCCATTTGAAATTAAATCTTGACTATGGATAGGGGGAGCCTTAGAAATGAATGAGACGCCATACTTTCACAGTGTTGTGATGTGAAGTCATCTTTTCCAACAGAGTAAAGACCACTGTTTAGTATCACACACATATTGCCAGACACACACACACACACACACACACACACACACACACACACACACACACACACACACACACACACACACACACACACACACACACACACACACACACACACACATTTCCTTTTGTGCTGCCATATTGAAATATGCATGGTTTTAAAAGAGCATCCCTCTGAGTCTATGGCACATAAAGGCCACCAGATTATTAAGGGGCAGTACTGTGTGAATTGTAGAGAGGACCAGACCAGCTGTCCCATAATGCTGTGATTGTGCATCCTAACATAGGTATGTGGAAGTGGACATCAGCCAGAAGCCTAACAGACATGACTTTCATTGAGCCAAACACAATATCCAGTCATACCATGCATTTTTCCGAGGTCAAAAAAAATCAAACCAGAGCCCCCCCTCTCTTATACTAACATGCATCCTTGGTCGTGTTCTTGTCCACATTCTGATTGTGCCCAACATTTTTAGATATGCGTCTACCCATGGTATTAAAATGTGTCTCTTATCCCTCCACTGTGATTTCCAGGTCGCTCCCTGTATGCAAATCCTTTCACAGGTATTCTTTTTATTTATTTATTTTAAGACACATATTGATGTCATACGTTAATGGTGCCACCTGTCAATGATTTTAGAAGGTGGCATACACCATCTACACATGAGATATCCAGACACAATATGTGCCTGACTACCTCTGAAGGTGATCATAATCAGATCGCAATGTGTCTTTTGATCGTCTACACCTGTCTACAAAAGTGAGCACAATTAGGATTTGGCCACAATCAGGACAAAGGGCGCATGTTAGCACCGGAGATAAACAAGGCTTCTCTCTCTCTCTCTCTCTCTCTCAATTCAATTTCCTTTATTGGCATGACGTAACAATGTACATATTGCCAGAGCTTACTTTGGATATTTACAATATTTAAATATTAAGAATCAAAATTGTCAACTGGACAACAGTAACAACAATAACCAAGGGTCAAAATAACCATAAATTGAACAATAAGCATAGAGGACATGTGCAGGTTGGTTGGTCTGTCAGACACTGTCCCTCATCTTATGGCAGGCAGCAATGTAGTGTTCTGCCAACCCACAGCACTCTGCGTCCTCCCACAACAGGACGGGTAGCCTCTCCTCATCAGAGAGATCTTTGAATAAGGGTTTCAAATTTGGGGAAATGACACTCTCTAATTGTTTAATATTTTGACATTTTGTCAGGAAATACAGCTCTTTCTCACAGGTTCTGCTGTTTTGCAGTGGTTGCACAGTCTTTCCTCTACAGGGAGCCAGGTTTTCCTGTGTCTACCCTTCTCAATGGCAAGGATGTGCTCACTGAGCCTGTACTTTGCCAAGGTTTTTCTAAGGTTTTGATCAGTAACCATGGTCAAATAGTTAGCCACATTTTACTGTCGATTTAGGGCCAGATAGCACTGCAATTTGCTTTTTGCTTGTGTTTCCAAATAAGCAATGTAGTTTTGTTTTGACTGTGTTGTAATTTGGTTTATTCTGATTGATTGGATGTTCTGGTCCTGAGGATTCAGTGTGTTAGTAGAACAGGTTTGTGGACTCAGCCCCAGGACTAGCTGGATGAGGGGACTCTTTTCTTTGCTCAGCTCTTGGCATTGCAGGGCTTGGTAATGATATGAGAGGGGGTAACTCTATTTTACGTAGATGTTTCCAAAACTTATTTGCTTTTTTTTAGTTTTTATTATTAGTGGATATTGGCCTAATTCTGCCCTGCATGCATTGTTCGTAGTTTTCCTCTGGACAAAGAATCTTACAAAACTCTGCATGCAGGTTTTCAATGGGGTGTTTGTCCCATTTGGTGAAATCTTGTTTTGCAAGATTTATAGCACTGCCATGAAGTGCAATTGGTTCAATGACACATTCAATGAGTTTTAGACACATTTTAATAGGTATTTCAATTTGAATGCCATGCGTGCTTTCTCTTTCAGTTCATTCACTGCCTCATTAAGGTGTCCAGTTGAACTTATTTTTAAACCTAAGTAATTTTAGTGTGTGCAGTACTCCATATATTTTGTACCAATGAAAAACTTTGTTACCTGAGATCTGGATCTTCTCTGGAAAATCATTATTTTAGTCTTTTTGGGGTTTACTGCCACGGCCCAGGTCTGGCAGTAGTGCTCTAGCAGGTCCAGGCTCTGCTGTAGGCCGTGTGCTGTGGGTGACAGCAGGCATAGGTCATCTGCGAAGAGCAGGCATTTAACCTCTGAATTGTGGAGATTAACACCAGGGGCTGAGGATTTTTCTACAATAGTGGCCAATTTGTTGATGTAAATATTGAAGAGTGCAGGGCTCAGATTGCAACCCCAGTATACATTGATTTAATTATGTCATGTGTTTTACCCCCTACACCACTTTCAATAACTTTGTAGAACAGTCCTGTATGCCAAATATAATCAAATTGTAACGGCTTTCGTTGGTGGAAGGAGAGGAGGACCAAAATGCAGCGTGTTACGTATCCATAATATATTTTAATAAGAATGAATACAAACTAACAAGAGAATAAATTAAAACCGAAACAGTACCGTATGGTACCAACACGGGAAACAATCACCCACAAAACACAATGAAAAACAGGCTACCTAAATATGGCTCCCAATCAGAGACAATGACTGACACCTGCCTCTGAGAACCATACTAGGCCAAACACATAGAAATAGAAATACAGAACAAAACATAGAAAAACAACATAGAATGCCCACCCCAACTCACGCCCTGACCAAACTAAAATAAAGACATGAAAAGGGAACTAAGGTCAGAACGTGACACAAATGTTTTTTGGAAGTCAATAAAGCAAGCGTACATTTTGGTATTATTTTGGTGGACATGTTAATCTATCAGGGTGTGTAGGGGGTGTAAATATGATCGGTCGTGCGATGTTTTGGTATAAATCCAATTTGGCTTTTACTCAATACATTGTGCTTATTAAGGAAGTTTAGATCTCTTACATTTATAATACTACAGAAAACCTTCCCCAGGTTACTGTCACACAAATGCCTCTGTAATTGTTAGGGTAAAATTAGTCTCCGTTCTTAATGATTGGGGTTATGAGTCCTTGATTCCAGATGTCAGGGAAATAACCTACACTCAGGATCAAATTAAACAGTTTTAATATAGCCAATTTACATTTTGCACTAGTGAGTTTGAGCATCTCATTTAGGATGCCATCAGGCCCGCCTGCGCTCTCTCTCTCTCTCTCTCTCTCTCTCTCTCTCTCCTCTCTCTCTCTCTCTCTCTCTCTCCTCTCTCTCTCCTCTCTCTCTCCTCTCTCTCTCCTCTCTCTCTCTCTCCTCTCTCTCTCTCTCCTCTCTCTCTCTCATCTCTCCTCTCTCTCTCTCTCTCTCTCCTCTCTCTCTCTCTCTCTCTCTCTCTCTCTCCTCTCTCTCTCTCTCTCTCTCTCATCATCTTCTCTCTCTCTCTCTCTCTCTCTCTCTCATTCATTCATTCATTCATTCATTCATTCATTCATTGAGGAGCACCAGGAGGCAATTTGGCTCCCATCCCACTGGATGAAATTGAGCAACAGACCACCAACATACACACGCACACGTGCGCACACTCACAAAGCCAAACACACACACACACACAGACACACACACTAATCCCTTCTCCGGCAAACACACACACACACCAACACCCCCTCCCACAAACACACACACACCTCGCCCCATTAGCGATGACATGTGACGTTGCGACAGGCCAAATGAAGCTCAACAATTGATGTCAGAGCCTTTCAAATTAAACAAATGGGGGAGCACCATGGTGTACTGGGCACTCCAAACCCCCTGATGAACAGTCACACAGCAAAGGCACAGGCACACGGCAGCAGGACAACATTGTCCTCCTGTGTCCCAAATGTTCCCCTATACCTTATATTGGCCCTTGTCAAAAGTAGTGCACTATTTAAGGAATAGCGTGCCATTTGAGATGCAGCCCCTGCCTGCACCCTCCATGAATAGAGCTCATTGCACAAAGACACAATACTGTCTGGCAGACCGAGAAGGCCAGGAATTAATGGGCAGAGGAAAGATATCTATACATTGATTGCCAATGTGTAGTCTTGAGAATTAAATAAACTGTACCAACTCTCTGGACCGATTTGATTTAAGCATGGACATTTTGGTTCAATTTTGGTTCAAACTAACCGACCCTCATTAACCGGTCAACAAACAGTTCTAATTTTTCCAAACAGTAAAACGATGTGACCTACAGAAAATACTACGCATGCATACAAGGAATGGACATTTTGTCATTATTAAGAGCTTAATGAAAACCTGCCACAATAGCAAGCCTAGTATTGAACATGCAACTGCTGTAATAACGCAGCTAATAAAACAACATTTTTAAACATTTGTCAAATTGCAATTCGCAGGAAAACTCTAAACAGCACACCTAATGGGAGCGGTTCCATTTGTGACAGAGATTAAAATCTACGGGGGTATCTAACAGCAACAACTAGGATGGGTTGCTAATATGACTAGGATTGTGCCTTGGGCTTCTGGACAACGAAAGAAAGTTGATATGAAAACCAATACAACAGGAGAGCAGTGCTTGTTAATTGGCATGAGGAAGACTTTATAAAAGAATTGCTTCCACATTTCTATGGTTGGATATTGGCTAGGCTACTTTGAAGCAAGATATTCCTCTTTGTTTGAAGTTAAGTAAAACGGTTAGGTTTCAAACTATTTTACTGCCTCAAGCTCACATTGTAAAGTGTTGGGTGACATGCTGCCTACCTTTTGACTATAGCTTATCCACACGAATGGCGAATGGGAGGCACACTTTAATAACAAGTTGAGATTGAGAGATAAAAATAGTAGCTATTTTTAATCGTGGCCATTAAAATAGTTTTTAAAACACTATTTTATTTAGAATGATTTTTTTTTGCGCAAAGACTGGGCTTATAAAACCACGTTTCACTCCAGTACTAGCTTTCCGATGAGCTGCTTTCGCGCTGTCTGACAGGTAATAGGCCCTTCCTCTCCTCACTCTCTGTATGCTGTGCTCATGTGATAAATAAGATACGGAAAAATGTAATTCCACTAAATTATGCAAATGTGCCTATAGACCGACAAGCATGACCGGTCAAATGCATTTTCAACGCTATCTGTAATCGTTATCATCCCTAATTTGATTGATAAATCATTCTGTTATGGTTGCTGTTTCTGCCATTGAAGTGGTTCATTTTAAGCACAGCTCGGGAAGCTAACTCATGTCTTCAAATCTCAGGCAAGGTTAGTCATTACGCAAGCATGGTTCATTGACTCAACCACCTCCGTTACACTGGTGACATTGATCCTGTCTCAGTGCCCATGGTACAGGGATAGGAAACAGGGGAGGGCTCCAGGTGTCACAGCCAATCAATGTGTCAGAACTGAGGGCTCAGTCAACCATGCTGTCTGCCTGTGTCGTCATGCACCTACCGCACACACACACACACACACACACACACACACACACACACACACACACACACACACACAC
Organism: Salvelinus fontinalis; assembly: GCF_029448725.1. Lineage (NCBI taxonomy): Eukaryota > Metazoa > Chordata > Actinopteri > Salmoniformes > Salmonidae > Salvelinus > Salvelinus fontinalis. The sequence continues at coordinate 36,140,862 of NC_074669.1, read as the reverse complement.
ACACACACACACACACACACACACACACACACACACACACACACACACACACACACACACACACACACACACACACACACACACACACACACACACACACACACACACACACACACACACACAGACCAGGGCTGAGAGGGGAAGATGAAACAGCCTGGTTGCGGATCCATGTCTCTGAGTGTTGGCAATCCATTTGCAAACACATTGTCCATCGACGGGCTGGCTGAGAGGTGAAACATCCTGGGAGCAAGAGAAGATGAGTCCCGCAGCCAGGGGCTTTATACGATTCACAGCACCTGCACACACTCGATGCCAGACACAATCACATCCAATCAGACTCTCAATATCACACACACACACACACACTCTGACGCACACACACAAAGGGACATAGAAAATACACACCTAGACAAAAATCATACCACACACACAGTGGCGCATGTCTCCACTGCAAGCTCTTTCAAATCTCCACATCCAAGCTACACACACACAGACGTTGCTATGTGGAAGGTCCATTTTGTTTTCAATAACTCCAACCCTTTGCCTCGATGCTACAGCAAATAGACCGGGTGTGTTGTTGGGCAGATATAGGTGTACCATCTCTTGTTTTTGTTTTCTGAAAACATGGCATAATAGGTGTGGAATTGTGTTGGGAATAAATGCATCACATCCCTGCTATGCGAAATCCCTAATCATAACCCTATCCTGAGCCTGCCCGTGTCTGTCTGTTTCTCTGTGTGTGTGGTGAAGAAACGGGAAAGAGATGGAATATCTAAAAGGGGTTAAGTGCCGGGGTTACCCATCCAAGGAGCATTATATGAAGGCTCTCACTTTGATGGACACCAGCACCGGGCTCCCTGATGTCCCAAAATATTAGGTTTCTCTTCTAATAATGTTGGAAATATTGCCTAGTGTCATGATTAATCTGGGCGGCTGCTATAGCTGATTGCAGGCGACGCGGTCACAGCACAGTGGCTGTGTTAGTTTCCACACTCCGTCAGCTTCACTCCACACACACCACGCTGCCAGTAGCAGCCCCGATAGCAGCTCCACAGCACACTAACTAGTAGTGACAGCGGAGAAGGAAACCTTTATTTTAATTCAAACAACAAAAGACCAAATAGTAAAATTATGGCTTTGTCCGTGCCTAACTTTTTTACCCTTTTTTCCCCAAACACATATTTCTTCATTCTTTTCATGTCGTTTTTTCCCACTCTTTCAGAAAACGTAGGTTGTGTAAACAGCTTGCTTGCTTGTATCAGTAGAGGGAGGCAATAAGACACAGTGCTTGGCAAAGGAAGAGAATGAAGGAAAGGGAAAGGTGGATACCTCAGTTGTATCAGTTGTACGACTGAATGCACTCAACTGAAATGAGGGATACAGAGAGAGAGAGAGCGAGAGCGAGAGAAAGAAAGAAACTGAGAGGAGAGAGAGAGAAAAAGAGTGGAGGTATTTGCAGATGTGGAGGAAGGTGCAAAAAAAATTGTCAAATAAACGGCTTGAATTCGCCCAGTTAGAAGCCCTACTTTCCCTAGTTGGAACAGGACCCCTTTTCTTCCGAGGGGTGAAAATCAAGTATAGCCCTTCTCATAAACAAGTCTGTATGTTCAAACGGAGCGGCGGCTCCGACGTTCTGAATTTTTGTTGCATTGGCCTTGGTCAGAACGCACTGTTTGGCCCAACAATGGCAACATAGATTTTAGCCACGATGAGAATTTGGGTTGAGTTGTGAGAACTGGATGATGAAGGAAATGCAGATTTTTGCCATTCCAATGAGGGGGGGGGGGGGGGGGGGTGCATCATCCCTCCCCTGACAGTAGCCAGTAGCCTCCCAAACCCCTGACTTCTGACCTTTGATCTCAGCCTTGATTCAATCATCTCTAGTCATCTCCAGCCCAGCCATCATTACCCCATCATCATCAGAATCCTTTCTCCCACGACATTCATGCATGCAGATTTTTCCGTGCCATGACAGCGTGGAAAGCCCCCCTCCCAACCCAAAACACTCACTTCCTGTCCCTCTGTTGTCTTGTCTGACTACGCCGCCACAATCAGTGCTGATATAATTTGCACTGTTGTCTCGGCTACAATCGTACCCTTGTTTACCGCACAGCATTTACAGCCAGACTCAGAGCCGGTGTTTGGGGGAAACTGATGCTACATTGATGTCCGGTTGCCATGGGGCTGGGTTGCCGCAGCATAAAGTCATGACCTTCCTGTTTAGCAGCATAGTAACTTATTGAGTTAATACAAATTACCCTGATGCTCTATCTACCCAATTTAGCTGCTGCTTAGTGGGCAGGGGTCAAACTAGCCCTTTCATGGGAAAGCTTTTAATAAAGTCACTGCTAGCTGCTACCACTGTGAGACTTAGCACTGTGTAGGACCCATGGAGAGGGAGGGAATGTGGGGGGTGGGGGTCTGTAGGACAATGGCCCCCCTCAGAAGGAGCCTGACTCTTGGGGATAACTTCAAAAGAGCCCCTGTGGCTGGAACTTTCCCCTGGATATAAATGTTTTATTAAAGGAAACACCTCCAGATCTAAGTGAATCTGAACAACCCAATGATGGTAATCTTGTATGTCCAAACATGAATATTCAATTATATTGAAATGAATGTGTTTTCAGGTGGTGTACAGTGCAATACCCCACAAAATGTTTTTCTTAAATTTCAAATGATCCCGGTTCTTAAAATTCTTAAAATTTGTCGCACATTTTGAGAAAATATATGACAGTGCAGTTGTGTATTAATACTATAAACATTATTTTATGGGCAACCTTAAAGACGTCAAGTAATTTTTTTATGTTCACTCTTGAAAAACGATATATTCCAAGTACATATACACTACCATTCAAAAGTTTGGGGTCACTTAGAAATGTCCTTGTTTTTGAAAGAAAAGCACATTTTTTGTCCATTACAATAACATCAAATTGATCAGAAATACAGTGTAGACATTGTTAATGTTGTGAATGACTATTGTAGCTGGAAACGGCAGATTTTTAATGGAATATCTACATAGGCGTACAGAGGCCCATTATCAGCAACCATCACTCTTGTGTTCCAATGGCACGTTGTGTTAGCTAATCCAAGTTTATCATTTTAAAAGGCAAATTGATCATTAGAAAACCCTTTTACAATTATATTAGCACAGCTGAAAACTGTTGTTCTAATTAAAGAAGCAATAAAACTGTCCTTCTTTAGATTAGTTGAGTATCTGGAGCATCAGCATTTGTGGGTTCAATTACAGGCTCAAAATGGCCAGAAACAAAGCACTTTCTTCTGAAACTCGTCAGCCATTCTTGTTCTGAGAAATGAAAGCTAATCCATGCAAGGAATTTCCAAGAAACTGAAGATCTCATACAACGCTGTGTAATACTCTCTTCACAGAACAGCACAAACTGACTCTAACCAGAAAATAAAGAGGAGTGGGAGGCCCCGGTGCACAACTGAGCAAGAGGACAAGTACATTAGAGTGTCTAGTTTGAGAAACAGATGCCTCACACGTTCTCAACTGGCAGCTTCATTAAATAGCAATTGCAAAACACCAGTCTCAACGTCAACAGTGAAGAGGCAACTCCGTGATGCTGGCCTTCTAGGCAGAGTTGCAAAGAAAAAGGCATATCTCAGACTGGCCAATAAAAATAAAAGATTAAGATGGGCAAAATAACACAGACACTGGACAGAGGAACTTTACCTAGAAGGCCAGCATCCCGGAGTCGCCTCTTCACTGTTGACATTGACACTGGTGTTTTGCGGGTACTATTTAATGAAGCTACCATGAATATTAAGAATTGGTATACTTTACAGTACCTGTAATACTGGGAACACTGATATATACACACAGATAAACTCACAAATACAGTATACACATATGAAAACACATACATCAACACATGCAACTACGCATCTGTTTAAAAACTTCTCTAAATTTGAAGGTGGGATCGTGATCAAACATAAAAGTTAATCCAGGGCCATACTAATGGTACAAATACACAAAATCTATTCATATAAAAAATATAAAAACTTAATCACTTGCCACATGTTCACAGCCTAGACAAGACGTACAATATTCAGAATCACATCGTCAGACAAATATAATGATTTACTAATGCTATCCATAATTTATTGCCAATCAGTCTTATTGCCAGAAAGCCCTGGTTGGTTCTCTCTCCGAGAGAGGCTCCTCTAGTGTTGTCCCAGGCAGTAAGATAGATGTGTGAGATCCCTTATGAGAGCCAGATGGTATGTTCCCAACAATAAGGTTTGGGCTTCCTTTGGAAAATCATAATCTTCCTGTATGACACTAACGCATCATCATTCTCAACCCTTGATGAAATCAAATCCCAAATAATGCTCTCACAAATATGATATTTCCTTTCACTCTTAAGTAATATCTTTCATCTTACTTGATTTCATACTCCTGTCTAGATTAAACACTTACAATCAATGCCCCAAATTCTCAATTTAAACTTAAATATATTTTGTTGACTGTCAACAATAGCTTCCATCTCTTACAACATCAAGACTACTATATCTGATACACAGGGTTAAACAGTTATGTAACAAACTAGCCAGCATTTAACTCTTTGTATGCAGAGGAGAAACAACCAACTGTTCCTAATCGGTTTCTTCGCGCAAGTGTGGTATATACAGTCGGAAGTCGGAAGTTTACATACACTTATGTTGGAGTCATTAAAACTAGTTTTTCAACCACTCCACAAATTCCGTGTTAACAAACTATAGTTTTGGCAAGTCGGTTAGGACATCTACTTTGTGCATGACACAAGTACTTTTTTCCAACAATTGCTTACAGACAGATTTCACTTATAATTCACTGTATCACAATTCCAGCGGGTCAGAAGTTTACATGCACTACGTTGACTGTGCCTTTAAACAGCTTGGAAAATTCCAGAACATTTGAGTCAATTGGAGGTGTACCTGTGGATGCATTTCAAGGCCTATCTTCAAACTCAGTGGCTCTTTGGTTGACATCATGGGAAAATCAAAAGAAATCAGCAAAGACCTCAGAGAAAAGGATGAACCGGATACAAAAGTATCTACAATTTATTTTCTGATGTCTTTGCTGATTTCGTTTGATTTTCCCATGCTGTCAAGAAAAGAGGCAGTGAGTTTGAAGATAGGCCTTGAAATGCATCCACAGGTACACCTCCAATTGACTCAAATTATGTCAATAAGCATATCAGAATCTTCTAAAGCCATGACATAATTTTCTGGAATTTTCCAAGCTGTTTAAAGGCACAGTCAACATAGTGTATGTAAACTTCTGACCCACTGGAATTGTGATACAGTGAAATAATCTCTCTGTAAACAATTGTTGTAAAAATTACTTGTGTCATGCACAAAGTAGATGTCCTAACCGACTTGCCAAAACTATAGTTTGTTAACAAGAAATGTGTGGAGTGGTTGAAAGTGAGTTTTAATGACTCCAACCTAAGTGTATGTAAACTTCCCGACTTCAACTGTAAGTAGGGATAAAGTGACAAGGTATCGGGATAGATAATGAACAGTAACAGCAGTGTATGGGATGAGTGAAAAGAGATGAGTGCAATAAGGGTCAATACAGATATTCTGGGTAGCTATTGAACTAATTATTTAGCAGTCTTATAGCTTGGGGGTAGAAGCTTTTCAGAGTCCTCTTGGTTCCAGAACATAAGCGTCGGTACAGCTTGCCTTACGGAACAGTCTATGACTTGTGTGGCTGGAGTCTTTGACAATTTTTATGGCCTTCCTCTGACACCACCTGGTATAGAGGTCCTGGATGGGAAGGAGCTAGGCACCAATGATGTACTGGGCCATATGCAGTACCTTCTGTAATGCCTCGGGGTCCAATGCTGAACAATTGCCATACCAAGCGGTGATGCAGCCAGTTTAAGATCCTCTCAATGTTGCAGCTATAGAATTTTTGAGGATTTGAAGGAATCTTTTCAGCCTCCTGCAGGGCAAGAGGCATTGTCGTGCCCTCTTCAAGTCTGTGTTGATGTGTGTGGACCATAATAGTTCCTTCATGATGAGGACACCAGTGGCGGTCAGTGCCGTTTAAGATGAGGGAGGACGAATGTTTTTTTTTACAATCATGTTCTTATTTCTACGACAGCATATTGGATGACTCTCACTCATATTCCATTCACCCAGTTCAATGTAACAGTGATAGGTTTCGGCTACTACATGATACTCAAATTTTCCCAATATCCATCATGAGGTTGCTACAACCTAGCCTATGAATGAAAGTTTACAACGTAGGTGCACACAGGTCGAGAGACAAATTTGAGGCAACAGACCGCAACAGATGAACAGACAGTGTATTCAATATTGTCTTGTACACTCTTGCCTGCATCTAACTAATATAGGGTGTAATCATTAGTCCAACAATTGCAAACATTAATTTCTATTGGACAAATTCAGGTATGTCTATCCCCGTTTTGTTCCACTGGCTTCTGTTTATGAAACATTTTTTTCAACAGAATCGGTGGAATGAATACACCCCTGATCACGCGTAAACACAGTTCACTTTCATAGCAGCCACGTTGTATTCCTTCTATGCGCTCTCCTCCTCTCACCTTGTCCCTTCGCTTGTGGACTTCAATGCACAACACTTCAGCTGTATGTGACCAGGCAAAAAAAACTTTCCAAGCTAAACCGGTACACACAGCCTACATCAGTGTCACCTTATTAGCTAAAGTAACGTCATAGTCAGCATAGCTAATAGAACTAACATGTTAGTAAACCAGCTAACGTTGTAATCATGCAGTAACGTTAGTGTACAGTGAGTTAGCAGTTACACCGGCGGGCCCCGGTGTCAATAAATTAGTAATACCAAAAGCTTACCTTGACTTGGAATAGTTCCAGTGTTGTGTTGAATAGTCATAGCCAGCTAACTAACATAGCATCCCTCTGTTTTAGCATGGTGTTTCAGTAGCTTAAACTAGCTAGCTGCATTTGCTAGCTGAGTAAGTGAAATTGAAAGTGAAAAAATGACAATCTCTCTCTCTCAATTTCTTTTTTGCTTCTCCTTCATTTTGAAAGAAATTATATTGTTCAAAACTGTTCAACTATTGTCTTTCTCTCTCTTTGAGTCAACTACTCAACACATTTTAATCACTGCTGTAGCTTATGCTTTCAGTAGTATATTATTTCTTTAATCCTTTGATTGGGTGGACAACATGTCAGTTTATGCTGCAAGAGCTGTAATAGGCTGGATAATATCCTCTGGAAGTTGTCATAATTGCTGTGTAAGTCTATGGAAGGGGGTGAGAAACATAAGCCTCCTAGGTTTTGTATTGAAGTCATTGTACCCAGAGGAGGACAGAAAATAGCTATCCTCTGTCTACACAATGGAGCTGCCCTACAGAGTGCTTTTGAGGCTACTGTAGATCTTCTTTGCAAAATAGTGTTTTAATCAATTGTTTGGTGAAGTGATTATATTTTTATATTTTTATCTATAAAGGATCACTTTTTAAATGTTTTACAATTTACATTTTTATTAAATTCGCTGAGGAGGATGGTACTCCCCTTCCTCCTCTGAGGAGCCTCCACTGGTGGACACCGAAGAACTTTAAGCACTCGATCTGTTCCAACACAGACGGGTCGATATGGATGGGGGAGTGTTCGGCCCTCCGTTTCCTGTAGTCCACAATCTTGCTGACGTTGATGGAGAGGTTGTTGTCCCAGAACCACACTGCCACGTCTTTGACCTCCTCCTTGTAGGCTGCCACATTGTCATCAATGATCAGGCCTACCACCATTGTGACATTTACAAACTCAATGATGGTGTTGGAGTCATGTGCAGCCATGCAGTCATCAGTGAACAGGGAGTACAGAAGGGGACTAAGCACACACCATTGAGGGGCCAAATGTTGAGGGTCAGCGTGGCGGATGTGTTGTTGCCTACCCTCGCCCCTTGGGGGCGGCCTGTCAGGAAGTCCAGGATCCAGCTGCAGAGGGAGGTGTTTAATCCCAGGCGTAGTGATGAGCTTGGAGGGCACAATGAGCTGTATTCTCACATAGGTGTTCCTTTTTTCCAGGTGGGTAAGAGAAGTGATGTGTTGGGGCGGAATGCGAATTGCAGTGGGTTCGGGGTGTCTGGGATGATGGTATTGATGTGAGCCATGACCAGCCTTTGATGGCTACAGATGTGAGTGCTACAGGGCGATAGTAATTTAAAAAGGTTACCTTGGAATTCTTGGGCACAGGGACTATGGTGGTCTGCTTAAAACATGTTGGTATTACAGACTGGGTCAGGAAGAGGTTGAAATATTCAGTGAAGATAATTGCCAGCTGCTTAGCACATGCTCTCAGTATGCTTCCGGGTAATCCGCCTGGCCCTGCGGTCTTATGAATGTTAACCTGTTTAAAGGTCTTACTCACATCGGCTATGGAGAGCGTGATCACACGGTCATCTGGAATAGCTGGTGCTCTCATGCATAGTTCAGGGTTGCTAGCCTCGAGGCGTGCATATAAGGTATTTAGCTCACATTGGTAGTCTTGCGTCACTGGACAGCTCACGGCTGGGTTTCCCTTTGTAATCCATGAAAGTTTGCAAGCTCTGCCACATCCGGCTAATGTCAGAACCAGTGTAGTAGGATTCGATCTTGGTCCTCTATTGACACTTTGCCTGTTTGATGGTTCATCTGAGGGCATAGCGGGATTTCTCATAAACTTCCGGATTAGAGTCCAGCTCATTGAAAGCGGCAGCTCTGGCCTATCGCTCAGTGCAGATGTTGCTTGTAATTCATGGCTTCTGGTTGAGATATGTACGTACGGTCACTGTGGGGACGACGTTGTCGATGCACTTATTAATGAAGCCGGTGACTGTGATAAATTCCTCAATGCCATCGGATGAATCCCGGAACATATTCCAGTCTGTGCTAGTGAAACTGGAGCTTAGCATCCGCTTCATCGGACCACTTCTGTATTGAGCGAGTCACTGGTACTTCCTGTTTGAGTTTTGCTTGTAAGCAGGAATCAGGAGGATAGAGTTATGGTCAGATTTTCCAAATGGAGGGCAAGGGAGAGCTTTGTATGCGTCTGTGTGTGTGGAGCACTACCGATCGCCTTTAAACGTCTTTTAATTGATAACGGCGAGGGAGTGTTGAACTTTAAATAGACATTCTAATTATCGGCTTTAAGAAGCAGGGACTTTTTGGGAAATGTTATGGCATTTGGAAAAGGATTAATGGCTGAGCGAGGCGCCCGCCACACTGCAGCTAAATGACATTAAAGAGATAGGGAGATGAGTGGTGGGGATGAAGGCAGGGAGCAAACCCACTAGTCACTGGAGCCAGGCCAGCCAGGGAGCCCACAGCCCAGGGCACATTGTGGGGTGATAACGGGGGGAGGTAGGGGAGGTGGGGGGATCAAATTACCTAACCATAGGCATACAGAGGTATATAAGAGATGGACAGATACCTGTGATAAAACCCTGCTGATGAAATGTAGCTGTGATACAGAAACCTCCACTAAAGACATTTTCTTTGCATTACAAGTAGGGGAGAGTGGGGTAAGTTGAGCCAAAGGGGTTAGTTGATTGAGCCACCCTTGTTTCTAGGAAACCATACACAAAATTAAGAATTTGACCAAATATTTAGGAAGAGTTCCTCATGTCATAGAGTCTGTGAAGGAAGAAATCACATGGAAAAAGTGGTAAGCAGGTTAAATCCAATACATTTATTGTGTTAGAGGTTTCATGGTGATTCTATCTAAGTAGATAAGTAGATCATTTTAAGATGGTTCTATACATCAGTTGGGGTCTCTATAAGCTTCAATATGAGGTCCTGAACCTAGCATGAAAGTGCATCCTTGTATCTGTGTGGTCTAATATAGTCAAATGTTTTGCCTTGGGGTAAGTTGAGCCAATGGCAAGTTGAGAAAATGTAAGCGCTTTCTTCCCAAGCATAATGCAAAGCATTATCGCTGGGATATGAGGTAACAACAGGGCCTGACCTATGTTAAAAGTACTTTCAAAGTTTTTTAAATGTGTTAAGTCTGTGTTCAAATATGCTTTAAATTATTAATAGAAAAAAGGCAATTGTGATTGTGTTGAATTGTGTTTGGGAAATAAAGATAGACATGGTTTTAAAAAGGTAGTGGTAATATTTCATTCAGTACAGACAGTTGTAGGCGGTTTAACTTAACCTGACCATTTTCTTTGGACAAGCTATGTTTCAAAACAGTATATATCCTGAAATACATGTAGATATCTGTGTTAGAAAAAATACCATATTTTCCTTGACGGAGTGATTCTGACTGTAAAAAATGGCTCAACTCACCCCACTCTCGCCTACACAAGACTCAGCGAGTGGCACTCTGTAGTAGTCCATCCATAGCTGCCTAGCATGAGCTGCCTAGCCACTCCTAATGAAGTCCTAATAGGGGTCTTAAGCTCTATAGGCATGTCTAATTAATCAAAACCCTATCTCAGTGGCCCCCAGTCGGCACGCTGGGTGTTCCAGACGGTGTCCCCTGGCCCCTGAAGGCAGCCCTTCTGGTTCCCGCTGGATCATGTGGCTCCCCCAGCAGCCCCTCCAGTCCTGATCAGGGGGCCCCTGGGAGCTCCAGCCTGGTGGCCTGATGGGTCACAAGTTATTAAGGTAGACTGGAGGGGGTGAGTTACACATTGGCCCAAGGGTGCGTTACACGCTGCACCCTGGCAGGGCTCAGGCCAGGCCTGGGGGTGGGGTGTAACGGAGAGAGAAGGGGTATTGGAGAAAGAGAAAGGACAGGGGGGTAAATGAAGCCCTCATCACCTCAGGGAGGATGAACACCGAGATTACTGTTTTACTATCTGGGTCTCTACCCTCAGGACAGGATGTTTCACAACCAGGTCAGGCCCTGTGGAGAATGAATCCATTACCTGGGGCTCTGTAGAGAATGAATGAGAGGATGAGAGGAGGTTAGGCCCTGTGTATAAGCTCTAGCCTGAGGCTGTGAGGGTGAAAGGAGGAGAGGATGGACCTGGGGAGGGTAGAGACGAGGCTGTCACACAGAGAAGAGATCAGTCATCAGTAATTCAGTCAGGATCTGCGGAGGTCTATTAATCTATGACCGTCATGAAGGAACTAAATGAGAGGAGACTTGGTTAAAGTAGGTGTGTGTGGCTGTCGGTGGGGGTTGAGGTGTGTGTAGGAGAGAAAAAGACAGAGAGAGAGAGTGAGACATGCAATACTTGGACAGAGAGAAACAGGGAGCGACAGATAGACAGACACACAGACAGAGTCACATCATGAGAGATGTGAATGGCGCCAGAGGAGATGACTGCCGTTTTACCGGCTCCTAACCAATTGTGTTATTGTGTGTGTTTTTTCTGCATTATTTGTCATTTATTTTGTACATACTGTTTCTGCCACCATCTCTTATGACTGAAAAGAGCTTCTGGATATCAGGACAGCAGTTACTCACCTCGACAAAGATTTTATTCTTCAACGAGTCTGACAGAAAGGATTCACTTCAGACACCGGACAAGGCCCAAATCGCCGTCATTCGCATGAAGAAGAGACGTAGATATTGGGGGCGTAGGTTCGGGGTGCCTTGTAAGGATCCGACGGCGAGTGGGTAATCCGCTTCTACCACCAGTCCTATTAGCCAACGCGCAGTCATTGGATAATAAACTGGATGAGCTCCGATCAAGACTACGACGCTTGTCGGATGTGGCAGGGCTTGAAAACTATTACAGACTACAAAGGGAAGCACAGCCACACGCTGCCCAGTAAGATGAGCCTACCAGACGAGCTAAATGACTTCTATGCTCGCTTCGAGGCAAGCAACACTGAAGCATGCATGAGAGCACCAGCTGTTTCGGACGACTGTGTGTTCATGCTCTCCGTAGCCAATCTTTAAAAAGGTCAACATTCACAAGGCCGCAGGGCCAGGCGGATTACCAGGACGTGTACTCCGAGGACGCGTTGACCAACTGGAAAGTATCTTCACTGACATTTTCAACCAGTCCCTGACCGAGTCTGTAATACCAACATGTTTCAAGCAGACCACCATAGTCCCTGTGCCCAATAACACCAAGGCAACCTGCCTAAATGACCACCAACCCTTAGCACTCACATCTGTAGCCATGCAGTGCTTTGAAAGGCTGGTCATGGCTCACATCAATACCATCATCACAGAAACCTTAATTTGCATACCACCCCAACAGATCCACAGATGATGCAATCTCTATTGCACTCCACACTTTCCCACCTGGACAATAGGAACACCTACGTGAGAATCCTATTCATTGACTGCAGCTCAGTGTTCAACACCATAGTACCCTCAAAGCTCATCACTAAGCTAAGGACCCTGGGACTAAACACCTCCCTCTGCAACTGGACCCTGGACTTCCTGACTTCCTGAGGGTAGGTAACAACACGTCTGCCACACTGATCCTCAAAAGGGGGAGGCCCTCAGGGGTGCGTGCTCAGTCCCCTCCTGCAATCCCTGTTTACCCATGACTGCATGGCCAAGCACGACTCCAACACCATCATTAAGTTTGCCGACGACACAACAGTGTAGGCCTGATCACCGACATCAATGAGACAGCCTATAGGGAGGAGGTCCGAGACCTGGCAGTGTGGTGCCAGGATAATAACCTCTTCCTCAACATGATCAAGACAAAGGAGATGATCGTGGACTACAGAAAAAGATGGGGCTGTAGTAGAGCAGGTTGAGAGCTTCAAGTTCCTTGGTGTTCACATCACCAACAAATTAACATGGTCCAAGCACACCAAGACAGTCGTGAAGAGGGCACGACAAAACCTATTCCCCCTCAGGAGACTGAAAAGATTTGGCATGGGTCCTCAGATCCTCAAAAGATTCTCCAGCTGCACCATCAAGAGCATCCTGACTGGTTGCATCACCGCCTGGTATGGCAACTGCTCGGCCTCAGACCGCAAGGCCCTACAGAGGGTAGTGTGTACGGCCCAGTATATAACTGGAGCCAAGCTTCCTGCAATCCAGGACCTCTATACCAGGCGGTGTCAGAGGAAAGACTCCAGCCACCCTAGTCATAGACTGTTCTCTCTGCTACCGCACACCAAGCAGTACCGGAGCACCAAGTCTAGGTCCAAGAGGCTTTTTAAAAGCTTATTTCCCCAAGCCATAAGACTCCTGCACAGCTAATCAAATGGCTACGCAGATTATTTGCATTGACTCCCTCCCCTTTTTACGCTGCTGCTACTCTCTGTTTATTATCTATGCATAGTCACTTTACCTCTACCTACATGTCCTGTACATATTACCTTAATTACCTCCACTAACCTGTGCCCACGCACATTGACTCTGTATCGTTACCCCCTGTATAGAGCCTCGCTACTGTTATTTTATTGTTGCTCTTTTTCTTATTTATATATTTTTTTATTACAGTTTATTTTAGTAAACAAGTTCTTAACACTTAGTTTTCTTAAAACTGCATTGTTGGTTAAGGGCTTGTAAGTGAGCATTTCACCTGTTGAATTCGGCGAATGTGACAAATAAAATTGGATTTGATTTGACATACAGCACCTGTACCTTATTGACCCTATTGTGTGTCAAGTCTCCCAGCTGAGTGGCTGCCTGTCCATCTGTCCGTCTGTCATTAGGGCTGCTGTTGGGAGTCCGACTCCCGACTGACTCACATTATCACATAAAAACTGCTGCCTGTGCTGCACCGAGCGAGCATGTTTATCACTCCGCTTCGCCACACGTAAACAAAAGCCAGAGTTGTGCTTGTTCACAATGGCTCTTTAATTCGCCCCAGTCCTACCAGGGAACAGACACACGTAGGCTGCATGTTTTCCCCAGCTAATTGCAATACCGGGATAAACATTATTCTCCTCTTTACGTTTCTCCGTTATGTGCCGGTTCCAACCAAAGCACCGCCAGGCCGTGTGAACTGGCTGTCGTGCTTGGTTGTGAAACATAAATCAATTATTTATGCCTATGAAGCGTCAAAATATTTATCCAACTATATTGCATCCGGGATGGGAGGCCTGGCAGAAAACAAACACCAGTTGGTATCAAAGCCGAGCGTGTCTAAACAGTGGGTCTGGAAACGCGCTCTCTCTCTCTCTCTGTCTGCCCGACCACCACAGGAGGTGCTGAAAGGAGGTTGGGAAAGAAGAGGGCTGTCATTGATTGCAGGCACACATCAAACAGGGAACACGTTGGATAATCCCTTACAGACCCACCAGGCCCTGTACTGTCATGAGGAGCGAGCTAAGAGGCGTCCTACAGCAGAAGAGCTGGATCTGCTGAAGACATCAACAGTGAGGATGCTGATGGCTCAGGAATCATAGTCGCTATCTTGTTAAACTGAGAGATTATAAGGCGTGACACACTGAGAGATCACGGAGATTGACACACACACGCACAAAGCACACCTGCAGGTAAGCATTTCGTTGGATGGTGTATACCATTCATGGGACTAAGAAAACTTGAAACACATACACTCCCACTCCTACTCCCACACCCTCACTCAGGGCTTAAGGACCTGTTAGTATGTATATGTATATATATATATATATATATATATATATATATATATATATATATATATATATATATATATATATATATATATATATATATATATATATATATATACTCCTGAGAGAGAGAGAGTGTGTGTGTGTGTGTGTGTGCGTGTGTGTGTGTGTGTGTGTGTGTGTGTGTGTGTGTGTGTGTGTGTGTGTGTGTGTGTGTGTGTGTGTGTGTGTGTGTGTGTGTGTGTGTGTGTGTGTGTGTGGAGGTTAGAGCAGGGTAATGTTATCTTGTACCCTTCAAGTGAGCATGTGGGATAGACGATAAGTAAACAGACAACAGAGAGAGTCTATGGGGAGGAGTGTTGTTGTCTTGATAATGAGCTTCCTCTAGTCTCCTCCAGTCTGTCTCACTAATCCAGGCTAACACTGGGGATCAAATCCACGCAGACTCCCCTGTCCCCATACACACCGACAAACCGACACACACACGACACACACACACACACACACATACACTCATATTGACACAGACACACATCCACACAAAGATTGCAGGTCTGTATAATTGTATAATGATTGAAACAGTTTTTGATACAAAATAGGGTTTGACAAGTCTATTTTTCAGAGGGTTAATTTATCAACAATGTTGCATTTGTAGAAAACTTTTCAATTTCAGCGATTGTTTGCTTGTGTGTTCGTGGAATATTTTCAATTTAAACACCACTTAAGCTGTTTGTTCCATTCCAAATTATGATTAAGTAGCTGAAACTTAATTTATCATACTGCATCAACATTGCATCCCCACAGGATAAGATACCTGTATCAGCATGATATCTACAGTAAACTACAGTTATTAAAATGTTCACACTTGCTCATGTCCCTGTGTATGCCCATTGGCCGGAGTGTGTGTGTGTGTGTGTGTGTGTGTGTGTGTGTGTGTGTGTGTGTGTGTGTGTGTGTGTGTGTGTGTGTGTGTGTGTGTGTGTGTGTCTGACCCTGTTAGTGTGTCTGTCAGTGTACCTACCTCCTGCCAGCCCGCCAACCCAACACACACACACATAATGTCAACCGAAGGGGAACGAGATTTCCTCTCATCTCCTCTTCCTAAGTGTTTACAAATTATTTTCCCAGGACTGGGGCTGTGGGGCTGCCATACAAAGGCTGTTGGTCCCAGTGACACACACCCTTATGGTGTTGCCATTAATAAACAAATGAGGGCTCACCCCACGGGTCAGGGTGCTCAGCTGGCCCATTTGTGTCGGGTCATGACTGGGCTCGACAGGCCCGCCACGTCTGCCGTCATGTCAGACGCCCCTAACTTTGTCTTTGTAGAGAGGTGGGGGTTGGGGGAGAGAAAGAGAGACACGGGGGGGAGACAGAGGGAGGGAGACCCACACCCACCACATACAAAACGGGAGGTGAGCCAGCCACAGTGCCCTTCCTCCCTCCGTTGTGTGCAGCCTTTAGCCTGCTGATTAGTCTGAGTGACAAAGTGGCGTGCCGAGTGCACTCAGGCCTTCATAATAAATCTATCAGGGTGTAATAGAATTCCATCAATCCTCCCTTCTCTCTTTCTCCCCTCAGGGGTCACTGTGTCAGGGATGAAGGCCCCTCCCACTGCCCCCCCCCCCGGCCCCCTCCCCCAGTGGTACAACTGTTATTATTCAATTACCCTCTTTTCTTCCCAGTTAAAAGACCATGATATCATTATCACTTAATGAATATATATAATTGGATCTTGGCCGCAGCGTCTCCTCGCCTGCCTGATGAATACCATTCACTATTAATTCGTCCCGCACTCGTCTTCCCCGGACGCATTTATTATGGACTCTGAGCTGAGCTGGAGAGACATCATGGTGATGATGATGACAGAGGGAATTTGGAATTAGCTCAGTGTTCATTCGATGCTTAGTTAAACACAAAGAAAGGATAATAAAAATGAAACTCTAGTCTGGGTCGAGGGTGCGAGGAGCCATGTGTCCTACCGCCAGGGTTTCTGTAAGTCTAAGATGGAGATAAAGGAGATAGGAGAGATAGGACATAGATCACAATCGAGATAAAAGACTAAAGAAATAAAACAAAAAAATTGTGACATGCGTCGCCTAACTGTGATTGCGGGGGGGGGGGGGGGGGGGGGGGGGGTTGCCTTATAAAATATCAGTGTTGGTGTGCCTGGGGAGGACGAAAGTGGTGAATGTGTCCTTCAGTCCAAATTCAAGTGTTGTGCCTAATTGTAAGTAGCTTATGTTGTTAGCGAGTGTGTGCCCTTCAGCCAGGATGTGCTCTCCTTTTCCCTGCGGAACAACTCAACAATGCCCTTTGTTTGTATACTCTTGTCTTGTTAGTAATATAAGCTAAAAATGGTGCCAGAGCGGTTGTATGAGCGACAGGGCCGAAGATGGTGGTATATTTCTATGCGGAGCGCTCCGATGTTGATTATTATGTGTGACCATACAAATCTACTGAAACTATATTACTTGTTGCTGCAGGAAATAAAAAAGCGTCAACTTCATTCTCTGCGTGTTATTTCCATGTTCCACCCCTGTTGGTAAAGAACCTGTGTTATTATAGATTGTTGATGTAGTGTTTGGTATTTTTCAGAGGACCTCATCTCCATAAAACGGTGACGTAGCGGCTTCCAACCTTCTCCTTGTCACACATTGTATCTGTGGAATGTCTCGATAATGGTTCTACAACATCGTTGTGCATTTTCTATATAAAATCCCAATTGGAATCTGTAGCATAGTATCTCCTAATATGCTCTGATCTCGTGCTCGATCAAACTCCCAGCGGTATTAAGACTAGGGGTAAACCCCTGATAGCCATAGTCATGGCTATCAATAATCTCTCAATCTGCCACAAATCATTGAGAGGGGGGTAAAGAGGGTGATGAGCACCACTAAAAACATTGATTTAGCATTCATCCACTTCATTAGAAGTGAGGCGAGGGTGGTCTGAGGGGGTGGGGGTGGACGGTCTGTGAAAAGGCATGCGTTTAGCCACCCCCATTCAGGTTTTTGATCTCATTGGAAACCAAAAGCAACCTTCCCTCCCCTCCACATTGTCAGGGGTAAACGTGGCATGGCAGGGGTGTGTGTGTGTGTGTGTGTGTGTGTGTGTGTGTGTGTGTGTGTGTGTGTGTGTGTGTGTGTGTGTGTGTGTGTGTGTGTGTGTGTGTGTGTGTGTGTGTGTGTGTGTGTGTGTGTGTGTGTGTGTGTGTGTGTGTGTGTGTGAGAGAGAGTGTAGGGGTACAGGGGGCGGGCACTGGGACACCGTCATTAATCCTGGTTAAGCAGACAGGATTGTTGGCAGAGTGTCAGATCCCCAATCCAGCTGCTCCCCCCGTGGAGACACTTCACAGAGACGTCCCCCTCTAACTCCCCCCGTCCCCCTCTACCTCCTCTCCTGTCCCCCGTCCCTCCGTTACCTCTCCCCTCGTCGCCCCCAACCCTTCAGCCCTTCAGCCCCTACCCCCCACACCACCCCTTTTTCACTCACACCCCCCACTCACATCCCTACCATACATCAGTCCAAATTAAATTTACATTAGGCCCTCCTCTATCAGAGAACCAGGCGGCGCTGGGCTGCAGAGGGCTGACATCATTACTGAACACATGACCGTCATCCATTACATCCTATTATACACATGTCTCTGGATTGTACCAAAGTTCATGCATACCTAAGTGCAAGTTTGCGTTAAAAATTAAAGACTCTTTTAGGAGGACAAAGGACTTTCTGAACTGTTGACTTTGAGAGGGTCTTTATTACCCCAACCAGGATGTCTCACATCACTGGAGAGCAGACAAGGACTTTCTCCCCTTCCTTTCTTCTCTCTCCCTGCCTCCCCCTGTCTCTCTCCCCTTCCAATCACCCATGCCTCCTTCCACCTCCCTTATCCTGTTCCTCTTTACCCTCCTCTTTCCATTCCTTTCCTCCCCTAACCGGGTTAGCATAGAGAGGGTGAACCTAGGTATTATCATTCTCGGGTAAGAAGACACACATTTCAGCAATTCCTCTTGCAGACAAAATGTTACAGGAGCAGCATGATATTTGTGGTGTGTTTTGTTGCCTCTTCTCCTCTCCTCCTCCCTCCCTTTATGAGTGATACATTACTGTTGCCTCCCTTCACCAATGGGGATATATTTGCGTTAGAGCGCTCTGAAAGCAGCTGGAGTAGGAGCGGCTGCCTGGGTAAAGGCACCTGAGTGCTCAGCGCTTCCCTTTAATTGCTTCATTATCGTCCACGCTAATCCCTCTCCAATTTCCACACTCTCATTTTCAGCAGTCATTTGTCCAGGTTCCTCTCCTCTCTTTTAACACAGAGTCTTCCTCCCAAATGGCACCCTACTCCTTATGTAGTGCACTACTTTTGACCAGAGCTCTATTGGTCCTGGTTTTAAAAAAGTAGCACACTACATAGGGAATAAGGTGCGATTTGAGACGCAGCCTATTTGCTTTCCAAGGCAATGATAACAATTAATGCCCCACTCGGTTCCAATGCTTGTTTCATAAACCTGTTTTAGCCAGCTTAACAAGGGGAGGCTGAGAGACAGAGTAGAGTAAGAGGCGCCGAGGTAGCGAGGCTCTGAGCTTCACAGCACCATTTGCTTCTGTAATTATGTTCTAATTACGGCTGTGTATGCTAATACCCTAAACATTTTCATAGAACATAACATACATAACTTCCTGTATCTCTTTATAGGAAGTGCTACAGGCATAAGGGAGGAGAGTTTCAGGTGCGTTATTGTAATGGGCCTATACATTCTGTTTCATTGCATTGGGGAATTGTTTAGAATTAAAAACCAAGGGCATTTTTTGTTTTGTTCTGCATGGGTTTCTTATTTTGTTAGGTAATCATGTAGCAATGTTCTAACGTCATGGCAAATCTCTTATTCCTTTTTTTCAGAATAACCAATAGCTAAAACAGACATATACTGATAAAACACAGAATACTACGACTTTTAGGATTGGCAACAGTACGTGAACAAACGATCAGGTCACTGGACACTTGCAAATCACCCATCACAGTGTTAAAACACTGTTACTTGTTGTCCTACCTATCTCGGTGACCGTGTCTAACGTCACGCCTTTGTCAGCCCTCGTCGACAGCGCTGCTGCCGCTCCACTGAGGCGTTGAGACATTCACATACCTTATCTACATGCCAACGAGCCATTAACATACAAATGACCTGCACTTAACCCATGATACAGATACCAGCAAATGCCACCAAATGCTAAGGATCCGCCATTCACGGATACATAACCAGAAAAAGAGAGATGCAACGCATGCAGAGACTCCTTCAAGTGTCGTTTTGGCTCCGACCAAAGTCATTTAATTGGCTATTATCTGATGGAGATCTTGGAGAGAGGGTGGTGGTAATGAGGATGATGGGGGGTGAACGGGTGTAAAATGTAAAATAAGGGTTTTCCATGCAAGGGAATCCACACTCTCACACAGGCTGATAAGACCTACAAGTGTGGTGGGTGACACACAGCCCCCTTAACTCCCTCTCCGCATTGTATGTAGGGGAGTCACTCACTCACTGCTATAATTCTATAGCATGACATCTTATGCCTGTGAGTCAGTCATCGCTCACCGCAACAACACTTCTGTCACATGAGACTTCGGACCACTGTTACTGAGACTTCTGGGAACAACAACACAAATACAGTCATCGAAGCAAAACAGGACACTTTTCTGACCAAGACAGAGCTTTTTTCTGGAAACTAGATGATTGGTGTTGTAAAGCAAGCTCTCTGGAGGACATCATCTAGAAAAAAAAGTTCAATCTTGAATCTCTATTCAATAGAAATTGTATTCTGCATTGTATAGGTTTATGGAGTAGCCTGATCTGGATATTTAAATGAGGGGCTATTTGCACACTTACATTTAATTTCACAGCTGACTGATTATCAAATTGAATGTGGATTGGTCATATTTAGCGCTCTCTAAGACATGGCGTCTTCATTTCCCTCTCTTTACTGATTGGAATGATTGGAAATTATGCTTTGGTTCGTTCAACCTATTCTATTAAATTTGTCTGAAATCAAGTAACAAATTTGACAGATCAATGTGAACTACCTAATACACACAGATCTAAGTAAAGGGATGGAAAATACATATAAATATATGGATGAGCGATGACCGAGCGGCATAGGCAAGATGTAATAGATGTTATAAATATACAGTATATACATATGAGATGAGTAATGCAAGATATGTAAACATTATTAAAGTGGCATTATTAAAGTGATCCATTTATTAAAGTGGCTAATGATTTCAAGTCTGTGTGTAGGCAGCAACCTCTCTGGGTTAGTGATGGCTGTTTAACAGTCTGATGGATTTGAGATAGAATCTGTTTTTCAGTCTCTCGGTCCCAGCTTTGATGCACCTGTACTGACCTCGCCTTCTGGATGGTAGCGGGTTGAAGAGGCAGTGGCTCGGGTGGTTGCTGTCCTTGATAATCTTTTTGGCCTTCCTGTGACACCGGGTGCTGTAGGTGTCCTGGAGGGCAGGAAGTTTGTCCCCAGTGATGCATTGTGCAGACTACATTCTGGAGAGACTTGCTGTTGTGGGCGGTGCAGTTGCCGTACCAGGCTGTGATTCATCCCAACAGGATGCTCTCAATTGTGCATCTGTAAAAGTTTGAGTGTTTTCGGTGACAAGCCACATTTCTGTTGTGCCTTCTTCACCAAACTGTCTGTGTGTTGCGCCTTCTTCACCACACTGTCTGTGTGGGTTGACCATTCCAGTTTGTCCGTGATGTATACGCAGAGGAACTTAAAACTTTCCACCTCCTCCACTGCTGTCCCATCGATGTGGATAGGGGGATGCTCCCTCTGCTGTTTTCTGAAGTCCACAATCATCTCCTTTGTTTTGTGACATTGAGTGAGAGGTTGTTCTCCTGACACCACACTCAGTGTGTCCTCACCTCCTCCCTGTAGGCTGTCTTGTCATTGTTGGTAATCAAGCCCACTACTGTTGTGTCGTCTGCAAACTTGATGATTGAGTTGGAGGCGTGCATGGCCACGCAGTCATGGATGAACAGGAAGTACAGGAGGGGGCTGAGTATGCACCCTTGTGGGGCCCCAATGTTGAGGATTAGCGAAGTGGAGATGTTATATCCTACCTTCACCACCTGGGGTCGGCGCGTCAGGAAGTCCATGACCCACTTGCTCAACCCCGGGTCTCAAGCTTAATTATGAGCTTGGACGGTACTATGGTGTTGAATGCTGAGCTGTAGTCAATGAACAGCATTCTTACATAGGTATTCCTCTTGTCCAGATGGGATAGGGCAGTGTGCATTGTGATGGCGATTGCATCGTCTGTGGACCTATTGGGGCGGTATGCTAATTGAGGTGGGTCTAGCGTGGCAGGAAAGGTGGAGATGATATGATCCTTGACTAGTCTCTGAAAGGACTTCATGATGACAGAAGTGAGTACTACGGGGCGATAGTCATTTAGTTCAGTTACCTTTGCCTTCTTGGGTACAGGAACAATGGTGGCCATCTTGAAGCATGTGGGGACAGCAGACTGGGATAGGGAGAGATTGAATATGTCTGTAAACACACCAGCCAGTTGGTCTGCGCATGATCTGAGGACGCGGCTAGGGATGCCGTCTGGGCCGACAGCCTTGCGAGGGTTAACACGTTTAAATGTCTTACTCACGTTGGCCATGGAGAAGGAGAGGGAGGGCCCGCAGTCCTTGGTAGCGGGCCGCATCGGTGGCACTGTATTATCCTTAAACCGGGCAAAGAAGGTGTTTCGTTTGTCTGGAAGCAAGACATCGGTGTCCGTGACATGGCTGGTTTTCTTTTTGTAGACCGTGATTGCATGTTGACCCTCCCACATATGTCTCCTGTCTGAGCCATTGAATTGCGCAAATGCCGCCATCTATCCACGGTTTCTGGTTAGGGTAGGTGTTAATAGTCACAGTGGGTACATATCCAATGAACTTCCTTATAAACTCACTCAGCGAATCAGTGTATAAATCGATATTATTCTCTGAGGAAGCCCGGAACATTTCCCAGTCCACGTGATCAAAACAATCTTGAAGCGTGGATTCCGATTGGTCAGACCAGCGTTGAATAGTTCTCGTCAGAGGTGCATCCTGTTTGAGTTTCTGCCTATAGGACGGGAGGAGCAAAATGGAGTCATGGTCAGATTTACCGAAGGGAGGGCGGGGGAGGGCCTTGTATGCAACACGGATGTTAGAGTAGCAGTGATCCAGTGTATTGCCCTCATGAGTGCTACAATCAATATGCTGATAGAATTTGGGGTAGCCTTGTTCTCTAATTTGCTTTGTTAAAATCCCCAGCTACAATAAATACAGCCTCAGGATATATGGTTTCCAGTTTGCATAGAGTCCAGTGAAGTTCCTTGAGGGCCGTCGTGGTATCGGCTTGAGGGGGAATATACACTTCTGTGACAATAACCTACGAGAATTCTGTTGGGAGATAATATGGTCGGCATTTGATTGTGTGGAATTCTAGGTCAGGTGAAAAAAAGGACTTGAGTTCCTGTATGTTGTTATGATTGCACCATGAGTCATTAATCATGAAGCATACACCCCCACCCTTCTTCTTCCCAGAGAGATGTTTATTTCTGTCGGCGCGATGCATAAAGAATCCCGGTGGCTGTACCGACTCCGACAACATGTCCCGAGAGCCATGTTTCCATGAAACAGAGTATGTTGCTATCCCTAATGTCTCTCTGGAAAGCAACCCTTGCCCTAATTTTGACTACCTTGTTATCTAGAGACTGGACAATGGCGAGTAATATACTCAGAAGCGGTGGGTGGTATATGCACGCCTCCGAAGTCTGACCAGGAGGCCGCTCCATCTAGCTCTTCTGCGGCGACGTTGTTTTTGGTCGGCCTCAGGGATCCACCCTGGGTGGTGCGAACAAAGGACCCGCTCCGGGAAAGTCGTATTCCTGGTCGTAATGTTGGTAAGTTGACATCGCTTTGATATCCAATAGTTCTTCCCGGGTGTATGTAATAACACTTAAGATTTTCTGGGCTGTCCACTGCTCGGGCCCCAGCTGCGATCTTATAGGCTCCTCAGGGCATCCAGCTCCATCACAGCCAGTAAACACAGGCAGGAAGTTGTTCCACACTTGTCACAATGTTGGTGGCAACTGATGCCTACTACCGTTCTCTCTTCTTCTTATCTGTCTCTCTGCATAAACGTTCTCTAATTCTTCTCTCTCTCTTCCTCTGTCCCTCTCTGTCTCTTTCAAAGTGAAATACTTACTTACGAGCCCCGAACCAACAATGCAGTTTAAAAAAATAGGAATAAGAATAAGAAATAAAAGTAACAAGTAATTAAAGAGCGGCAGTAAAATAACAATAACGAGACTATATACAGGGGGGTACCGGTACAGAGTCAATGTGTGGGGGCACCGGTTAGTCGAGGTAATTGAGGTAATATGTACATGTAGGTAGAGTTAATAAAATGACTATGCATAGATGATAACAACAGAGAGTTGCAGCGGTGTAAAAGAGGGGGGGGGGGGTGCAAATAGTCTGGGTAGCCATTTGATTAGATGTTCAGGAGTCTTATGGCTTGGGGGTGGAAGCTGTTTAGAAGCCTCTTGGACCTAGAATTGGCGCTCTTGTACCGCTTGCCGTGTGGTAGCAGAGAGAACAGTCTTGGACTAGGGTGGCTGGAGTCTTTGACTATTTTTAGGGCCTTCCTCTGACACCGCCTGGTATAGAGGTCCTGGCAGGAAGCTAGGCCCCAGTGATGTACTGGGCCATACGCACTACCCTCTGTAGTGCCGTGCGTTCGGAAACCGAGCAGTTGCGATACCAGGCAGTGATGCAATCAGTCAGGATGCTCTCGATGGTGCAGCTGTAGAATCTTTTGAGGATCTGAGGACCCATGCCAAATCTTTTCAGTCTCCTGAGGGGGGGATAGGTTTTGTCGTGCCCTCTTCACGACTGTCTTGGTGTGCTTGGACTATGTTAATTTGTTGGTGATGTGGATACCAAGGAACTTGAAGCTCTCAACCTGCTCCACTACATACTAAGGATATTCTGAATCTATTAAATATATTTCAAAGCACAGTTTACTGGCATTTCCAAGTATTTCACTAACAAGTAACCTTTTTCTGCCTTTCCTGATGTGTAGTGTCAAAGGAAATTGAAATAACAACACCTAGGAGGAAAAAACTAAACAAACAAGGAAGAAAAACAAATAATATTTTCCTCTGGGCTCATCTGTCTGACATCCTGCAGTTAAAGAAACAATGGAAAGAAAGAAGAAGAGAAAAACTGGAAAAATCTGGCCTGTCCTCCAATCCCTCATTTGCCCTACACTCATCCATCCTGAGTGTACCTCTTAATTTGGTCCTGCCAGAGACCGGGAAACAAGAGACCTTCACCATCGGTAACAAATGATTCTACCAGGGAGAGGCCAAAACTCACCGCCAGCGCCAACAGTCTCCAATGCTACACAACTCAACCTCAGCCGTACTCTGTTCTGTTGTCCTGTAGTTCCTGCTTGTGTTTTGGTTGACCAATAGTATAACAGTTTTGATGCAGTAATGGTGGCTCTGATTGGCCTTCTGCTAGGAAATATAACAGCATCAATTATGCATCATCTTGATCTCCATCAGGGCTGGTATTCATAAAGTGTCTCTAGTAAAGGTCATCGAAATTGCTTAAAGGTTTTAAAAACAATTCTAATAAATGCATCAGTTGAACAACGGATGAAGACACTCCAAACTTTAGAATTTTTATAGTTCAGGGATTCTGCTGGGAATTCAGGTATTACATTTATTGTAAAATGTCACCTTCATTTATGCACTTACATATACATTTTCTTGTTGTATCGGGTATTCTTGTCAGATGTTGTGTTCAAATACAGGACATTATGTGTGCCTCTGTATAAACACTGTGAGGTGTATTTGCACATTTTAATAAAACATACAGGGCTACAACCACCAAAGACTTGCTCTGTCTACCCTACCCGCACTCACCTGCGCTGTCTAGACTGCCTCATGAATTACTGTTGTTGTCACGTTCTCTTCCATAATTAAACAAGTGTGTCAATAGCAGGATACCCTCGGATGAAAAACCAACAGGCTTGGCTCTAGATTAAACCTATCTAAACATACTTTACATTGTTTGTGAGATCAGACATAACATCACTATAATCCGAGTGTTCATTTTCGGGAAGTTGCTTTAATTTCAGCACATCTAATTTGAAAACATTTGAACTGTATTAAATCACTTTTTTCAAATCCACAAAAAAATGCACAACCGTCAAAATAAAGATATCTTTCTTCTCTTTCTTGTGATGTAACCGTGGAGACGGTGAGTTAAATCCCCAACGAAGCTTTCGCATTTTTATAGATTAAACGGGAAGCCAATGTATCCTACTGAGCCCAATTCAGCCATTACCGGGGTGTGTTTGACAGGTCATTACAAACATTTCTGTAGTCGTAGCGTTAACGGGGAAAACCAACAGGCACAAGCAAGAGCATGGAAAAGGCGCAGGAGTCAAATAAAAGCAATGAATCCAGCGATATCGACACTTCTAATCTAACACGCTCTATGAATAAGATCCACATGCTGCAGTGTGTATTGTGGGGACAGTGGGGACAGTTAGGGCGTGGTGCGGTGACCTTTGTGACTCGACCGATGTCATCCTAATTTTACTGTGAAACCAGAAGCCTGTCATCCTCCTGACGTGGGGGGTGAGTAAGGAGCCTAGAATACACTGGCGAGCTGCCTGTCCTGCCTGTCCTGCCTGTCCTGCCTGTCTGCCTGTCCTGCCTGTCCTGCCTGTCTGCGTGTCTGCTTCTGTCTCTTCTGTCTGCTTCTGCAGGTTGGGCAGGCTACACATGGAGAGAGAAAAAGGCGGGGTACAGTAGCAGCCAGGACCCCTGGGGTGCAGTGGTAGAGCAGGCCATGACACCAAGCATACGGAAAGACAGCAATCCAACCTAGCAGACGCAGTAAACCACTCAGGAGGCAGGGTGAACTTTAGACTCTGGTTGACTCTGTGTGACTCTGTGTGGCTGCCAAACAGATGCTAGGCCAAGGACACGCAGGCTGGGCAGACAAGAGCTACGAGATGGGGTCGGAGGATTACGCTTAGAGAGAGGCTGTACGACTGTCTCTTGGGATGCGTCCCAAATCACACCCTATTCCCTATGTAGTGCACTACTAGGTTATGGTCCAAAGTAGTGCACTATAAAGGGAGTAGGGTGCCATTTGTGATGCTGCCGTGGAACAAGAGATGCGTCCCCTTCATTATTTACTGAGGCTATCATTACTTTTGATGACTGCATTGGATATCTATTAGATATCTGTTGCCTCTCTGGTTTCTTGACCTTGCTGTACGGTTGGAGATTTACTGTAACATTGAAAATTGGCCCAAAAACTGGCCCCTAAACCTACGTAAACTTCCAATGGGGTTTCTGATTGGGATTACTCACGTAAATGTCCTTGGAGCAGTATCCTCTGATGGACTCCATTGAGTTACGTGGAGTTACTCAGAGCTAACTTCAGTTGGGCTTTATGAAGTTATGATTGGTTGGCTAGTGATAAAAAGTGCGGGCTCCCGAGTCGCACAGCGGTCTAAAGGCACTGCATCGCAGCACTAGAGGCGTCACTACAGACCCTGGTTCGATTCCAGGCCGTATCACATCTGGCCTAACCCGCACAATTGGCCCAGCGCTGTTAAGGTTTGGCCGGGGTAGGCCGCCATTGCAAATAAGAATTTGTTCTTAAATGACATGCCTAGTTAAATAAAGGTTAAATAAATGAAAAGGGTCTCGTGTTAGAATCCTTAGTTGCTACATACATTTTTTGCACTGATTTGTTATTGTTTCAATTAAGGACTCTGGCTTTAATAGGCCTATGTCAGGAGAAAAGGCAATGACTTGTTAGGCCTACATCTAAACATAACAGTTGACCATTATCAGAGGATATTTTGTTATGGCAAAAACAAATAAAAACAACTCACCTCTCAGCTATCTTCCCATCGGAATAACCAAATTAGATTGTATCAGAAGAATTGTTCTTGGACAACAATCTATCCTGGGGATTAACCGAAAGAATTCCTGTCAGATGACTATGGTTTCAATAAATGCAATTTGAGACAACTGGACCCTTCTTTAAAATAAATCAAATGTTTACAGAGTGCCTAATGTGCTAAATCAGGGACGAGGACTCTTCTTGTTCTTGACAATAACTGTGGGTCATAGATGAAAGGGAAATAAGTTAACAGCTACTATAGAATTGTTGTGGGGACCCAAAGAATTAGGCTGTCATTTTGCAAATAGGTCAAAATTAAAGGGGCAGTTCACCAAAATGACATGTTGGTTTCCTTACCCTGTAAGCAGTCTAAGAACAAGGTAAGACATAATCCATGCTTTGGTTTTATTTATCTGGCCACTGTATTCAAATATTTCTCTGAATAATAAGTTAGCATCAATATAAGAGACAAAACGGTGCGATCAGTGAATGGCTGGACTCATGGTGAGTTTTTAAAAATGGGTTTTCTTATTCATTGTTAATTGTTACAGTGGATATAAAAGCCTCTTGGTTTCCGCTCCATTCAATTGACATTCCTGATGGAAAAGCCCCGAATTCCTAATGAGCTTCAAAACATTACAGACACTGGCAGAAATCCAGATATCGCTCGGAGCAAATGTCCCAAACATTCCCTTTCTCTCTCTTCAAGAATCCCTATCAACATCCCCATCACAACACCAAGGCCTAAATAAGAGAAGAGGAATGACATTGGCTACCAAACTTGAAATGTATGTGAACTTCCTCAATGTTATCCTTCACTGGCTTGCTCTGTCTCAGATGTGTATCCAAACCATGTACATAGATGAATGACCCAGCTAAGAATTCCAGCAGCACAGCTAAGTGAAATGGCTTATGCCGAGCAAATGTAATATGTGTTTTTTCTCAGACAATACAGGGGTTTGAGGGCTCTGCCGGGCCCTGAGGCTGGGTGATAAAGAAAAGCAACACGGAGAAGAATGGAGCCTTTGTGAGATTCCTAAAGTTTGGAGGCCCCTTGCAGGAGGATGCAGTGAAACACGGGCCTAATAGACGTGCAACTGTAGGACATTGTAAAAAACTGAAGTTCATACCAGGTAGACACGAACACAAAAGTAGGAAGATGTCATATGTGGAGCGGAATTGTGGAAAAGTATGAGAGAAAGGTCTCGCATCTTCATGTGCATCTACACTGAGTGTACAACACATTAGGAACCCCTTCCCCCTTTGCCCTCAGAACAGCCTCAATTCGTAGGGGCATTGACTCCACAAGGTGTCAAAGGCGATCCACAGGGATGCTGGCCCATGTTGACTCCAATCCTTCCCACAGTTGTGAAAATTTTCTGGATGTCCTTTGGGTGGTAGACCATTCTTGATACGAACGAGGAAATGTTGAGCGTGTAAAACCTAACAGCGTTGCAGTTCTAGACACTCACAAACCGGTACGCATGGCACATACTACCATACCTAGTTCAAAGGCACTTAAATCTTTTGTCTTGCCCATTCACCCTCTGTATGACACACATACACAATCCATGTCTTAATTGTCTCAAGGCTTAAACATCCTTCTTAACCGGTCTCCCCCCCTTCATCTACACTGATTGAAGTGGATTTAACAAGGTACATCAATAAGGTATCATAGCTTTAACCTGGATTCACCTGGTCAGTCTATGTCATAGAAAGAGTAGGTGTTCTTAATGTTTTGTGCCCTCAGTGTATATTGTAATTATGCTCATTATTATTAGTTCCTGCTTATGACAAAAATAATGTATATAATGCATCTTGATGATAAGTCCCCACACTAATGTCTGGGATTTAGGTCATTGGGTTAAAACAGTCTTGTGGCACATAGGTGTACCCGGATTCAAACCCTGGTCTGTCACACAAGTAAATTGTTTAGGCTCGTATTCAATCCCCAGTAACATCAAGGCACCCGAGGGTACAACACTGGGTGCTGCATGATGCCCGGGCGGACACACAATTTTTCTGATTGAATTTAGACACATAAAGCACTTTGTAAACATTTGATAACATTCAAAGAAGGGGGTCAGTTGTTCCAAATGAGATTACCCCACTAACGCAAGTCATCTGACAGGAATACCTCTAATTTCTCGTATAGATTGTTTTCATGGAGAATTCTTACATGGTAATTGAATTTGCTGTTCTGGGATCCCTCTCTCAAGTCCCATCACATGGACACAGTTGGTTGGCAGGTTCACTCTGTTGAGTTGTAAGAGATTACAGGGATAGGGGGAAAGAGGCTGCCAATTGACAATTTGACACCGCGCTTTGATGATTTTGTCATGTGTTTAAATAAGACAAATTCTGATTCTGATTCTGCCGTTTGACCAGAGGCCTCTTACTTGGTGAAAACAGCACAGCTACTAACATGTTTATTTACAGACTGTCATCATTTACAAAGTTGCACTGAACAAACTTTTGACACAACAGGGACAAATATAGCGGTCAAAGAGATGCGCATTTGGACAGATTTGATATGTATAGGCTCAGCTGCATATGTTTGAGTTCCTTGCAATCTTACACAATTCCTTAGCAGTATGCCACCTGATAAATAGCCATCTGATAACCAAATTCGACACAGGATATCCTCATTGGTGGACATTCCATGGACATCCTTTGTGTTGTCAGTGTGTTAATACTGTATCTATTACCTGAAGTAACCAACAGACGGCACATGACAATGAACGTTGTGCAAATGGAGGTTCATTACAGAACCGAAGCTCTGATATGTATACAGGGAAACACTACCCATAGTATTTCAAACTTACAAACCTCTAGCATTATCAGAGATACGCTTGCATGTTGCCCCACATCAAAAAATACTACAGTTTACTATAAAATACTATAGTACTTACTATAGTAAGTAGTAAACGGTAGTATACTATACTCCACACTGTAGTATCCCTTGATCATGTGTAGTACTAATTACAGAATGGTGTAGAATCCTGTACTCCACACTGTAGTATCCCTCGATCATGTGCCTACTTTAGAATTTTGTAGTATACTGGAGAATACTTTACTACATATTGTAGTATCCCTCGATTATGTAGTGCTTACTTTAGAATTGTGTAGTATATGGAGAGTACTATACTACACACTGTAGTATCACTCAATCGTGTAGTGCGTACTATAGAATGTTGGAGTATACTGTCAAATACTATAATACACACTGTAGTATCCCTTGATCATGTAGTGCTTAATATTGAATATTGTAGTATACTGTGTACAATACTATACTACACACTGTAGTATCCTTCGATCACGTAGTGCTTACGTTAGAATTTCTAGATCGATTGGACTGCTATCTAGCTTTACTGCTAGCTGTTAGCTTTGTCGATGTTGTTTTGATTTGAACAGGCTGTCCTTGGGAAGCTACTGCTAGCTGTTAGCTTTGTTGATGTTGTTTTGATTTGAACATGCTGTCCTTGGGAAGCTACTGCTAGCTGTTAGCTTTGTCGATGCTGTTTTGATTTGAACATGCTGTCCTTGGGAAGCTTATGTTGGGTATTTCCTCTGAGGTCCCCCCTCGATCGTGAAGCACTTACTATAGATTTTTGCAGTATACTGTAGAACACTATAATCCACACTGTAGTATCCCTTGATTGATTGATTTTGGCTATTTAAAAACACAATACAACCACAAATGTGGATACATTGCATTTAGAAATCAAACATGTTACACATTTACAGCTATCCCACATGAAAAAATACTATAGTATATTATGGTCTAAATACTGTAGCATTAACATATTTCTATACTATATTATTCACTGTATTTTTGCAGACTTTACTATAGCATTCATTGTAGTGTTTTTGAGGACATGCCTGTAGTATACTATAGTATTGACTGTAGTGATTTTGAGGACATGACTGTAGTATACTATAGTATTGACTGTAGTGATTTTGAGGACATGACTGTAGTACACTATAGTATCGAGTGTGTTTTTGAGGATATGACTGTAGTATATTATAGTATTGAGTGTGTTTTTGAGGACATGACTGTAGTATACTATAGTATTGACTGTAGTGTTTTTGTGGACATGACTGTAGTATTCTATAGCATTCACTGTAGTGCGTTTGAGGGCATGCCTGTAGTGTAGTATACTATAGTATTCACTGTAGTGTTTTTGCTGACAATCGCTTTACTTATACAGGGTGGGTCACCATTGAGACCAGGGTCTAATTTTCCCTGTGAACATTAACATACAATAAATAATTTCCATAAAATAAATACAAGATCAAAAATGAACTCTTACATATCACCCTTATACTTGACCTAAACTTTTCAATGGAGACCAGCAAGTCTAATTTCAAGGTGGCCTGAAGACTATTCCATGAGCTGGAGACATAAAAACAGCATTGTTCCCCCAGGTCAGTGGAGAACCGCGGGACGTCCAGAACCATCCAGTCCAGTGAGCGGGTCTGAAAATGGCTGGATCTCCAGTTGTGTGAGCCAAGGTAGTGGGGGAGCCTGAAGAACCGCTTTAAATACAAAAAGTAGCCAATGCTGGACCCTTCTGGTAGTCAGAACCTCCCAGCCAACAGAACTACACAAAATGCAGTGATGTGTATGAAAATTGTCCCCAGTAATAAAACAGTGCTGAGTGATGAAACTGAATGTAAATGTTTTAAAGCAGAGGCTGCTGCATGTATGTAGATCATAATCAAGTACTGGGAGAACTGTTGCTTGAACAATCTTCCTTCTACATGACTAATATACTGTAGTATTTTCTGCAGTGTTTTTGCAGACATGACTTTAATATATTGTAGTAACACCAGCTGTAGTAACACCGCCAGTTACTGTTTAATGAGGGGAACACCTAAACTAAGACAGGTTTGTGACAGGCCACCTATTGAGTTGGGTCAACAGTTTTGAGTAATGCAATGGACTAGACAAAAATATAAAATGTTTGATTATAATTGTAACATCTAAAACATTGTACTGTTTCCATTTAATGGGATCAGAACCTGAGGCAGAACAACAACCAACGTTTAAAGCTCAGAGGATTAGGTTTGCTTGGTTGACACATTAACAAGAGTACATTAAATGATTAAAACACATCTAAACCTTTTATTTAACAATGCAAGTCAGTTAAGAACAAATTCTTATTTACAATGACGGCTTGTTACTTCCACTAGATAGCTTTCTGAAATAGAACAGTGATTTCACAGAGATTCAGTTGGCCAAGTTCACAAGATGACCAAAAACAGTGACAATCAACATTACTTCTGATGGTAGAAAATAAACAGTTAACCACTGCTTTTACATAAACATTGGATATTTTAGAAATACAAAATGACTTTACTTAGACAGTCAACTTACTGGAGGGTACTGCTAATAAACTGCCTGGATCTCAAACCAGCAAAGCCTCTCCAAACAAAACTGAAAACAAAATGACATTGCAGTGGCTTTACATAAATGAGCATCTTAAATATTGTCAAATTAATTAACTCAATGATGGTCAAACTCAACACATACCATTCAGAACAAAATCGACCACACCCCAAACATTTCTTCAAGACAGCAAGGTTGCTCACAGAAGTAAACCAACAGCAACACCAACGATAGCTTATACACAAAGGACCTTCCAGGTACAAAGCTCTCACCTGAACATGACTATATACATTTCCTGCATGTCTTCCCCTAATAAGGGTGCCCAGGGAAACAGTGACCACAACTTTGGTTCCTAGCCTGTTGCAATCTTGTAACTGAACAATATTGTGTAACTGATTGAGGTTTAGGTGAGGGTTATGGTGATGCCCAGTTAAAAGAGCAGGCGGAGGCAGCGATGCAGTTCAGTTTAAGAGTCTATATAGATTCAGGTAATGATATCTGTCAGGGAATGATGGACAGTTGACATGTGGCTCATCTTGAACTGAGACTTGGTTGGCTTTGTATGGAAATTCTGAAAGGAGACACAGAACGGTGCAAATAATAACGGGCAATAACAGCAATGAACATGCATTAACCGGCTGTAAGTGGAAATAATCAATGACAATATGCAAATGCAATACGCATATAAATGGGTAAAGTAAAGCCTAAATATAGCAGTTAACAATTAATGGCCAGAAAGGGGGTGCAATAGAGTGGTATGTTGAAGCTATAGTAGGCTAATTTAGCAATGGTAGCATGGCAAGCAAACAATCAATACAAAGCTAACAATTGTAGTAAGCACAGCCATAAAGCAGGCCTAGTTATTATAACAAAGGCAATGCACAAAAAGTTCTACAATTATTAACGTGTCCATTAACACCTCAAGTACATAAGTGAACAGATCGATAGACTCAAAAAGGCTGTTTGACTAAGCCATTAGTGGCCGATCTCAACCATACAAAACACAAACAATGGAGTCCTATTCTTATCCTCTAAAATTAGATAAAACACTTGTAATCACATTTCAATAATGTATACAGGTTGTAATTTGTCGTGCTCAACTACTCAGCTCTGTCTGGGTGAAGGATCTGGATTTAAATGAGATATCCTCGAACCTACCAATATAAATACCTTTCCATAGAGTTATATAGAGGGCACACCTGCCACGAGTGCCCCCCCCCCTCCTTAGGTGACCATAGAGATGGGTGGAGGGCATACCTTCCACGAATACCCTCCCCCTGCATCCACGTCACCGAGCAGGGAATTAAAAACCAACTGGCAGACAACCAATTATACCGACCCAGATAGTAGCTTGCTCTAATCATAAATACTTAGAACTTGAAGTCGAATATCATATCATCAAAGAGGATCATTTCATATGCCTGGCATATTTATGATTGTCCGAGAAGAGCAAGCCACTATATGGATATGTATTATTGGTTGTCTGATGATTGTTGATGAATTCTACTGGTAAAGCCAAAAGATACTGACAGTTGGTGTCAAGGCTCAGGAGAAGACCCAGATGCAAACAGTTTCGAAGTAACAAAAGTTTATTACAAAACAAGGGGGCAGGCAGAGGTCAGTAGTCCAGAGCAGAGTCCAAAGGGTACAGAATGGCAGGCAGGCTCAGGGCAGGCAGAGGGCAGTAATTCAGGGTGGTGTGACAAGGTACAGAACGACAGGTAGGATCAGGGCAGGCAGAATTATCAAAAACCGGGAAAGCTAGAAACCAGGAACTAGAGACAGAAAGGAGCACGGAGAAAAACGCTGGTAGGCTCAACAAAACAAAACGAACTGGCAACAGACAAACAGAAAACACAGGTATATATACACTGGGGATAATGAGGAAGATGTGTGAATCTCCTGGAGGGGGGTGGAGACAAGCAAAGACAGGTGAAACAGATCAGGGTGTGACAGTTGTTTTTTAATCTGTACAGAATTCCCTGTTCGGTGAAAAGAGGAGGGTCCTGAGGGAAAGATGGCTCATAATAATGGTCGCAATGGAGTGGATGGAATGGTATCAAATAGATGGTTTTCATGTATTTGATACCATTCTAGTCATGCCAGCCATTACACTCCGTTCCCACCATTATTATGAGCCATCCGCCCCTCACCAGCCTCCACTATCGGTGACGTGGATGCGGGGGAGGGCATGTGGCAGGTGTCCCCTCTACCCATCTCTATGTTGACGTGAGGAAGGAGAGCACTTCTGCCCGCAATATAACTTTATGGCAAGGTATTTAAACGGGCAGGTTCGAGGGCGCCTCCTTTAAATCCGGGTCCTTCACCCAGACAAAGCTGAGCACAACAACTCTCACAAACGAGTGATGGAAAACCAAGCCTTTCTGAAGGCTTCTGCGCTTTCACTAAATTGTGCCGGAAAACGGTTCATTACTCAGAGCTTCATTATCTGTTCACAATGCACATTAGTGACATCTGCTGGTCAACAATAAATAGCAGTGTGTGATTATCAGCAAAACTCTGTGGCAAAGGTAAGTCGTTAGCTTTAGTAGCCTATAATCAAATAGAACATCAGGCTGACATCATGCTTTGCTTTTTGCCTTCAAGTTGACTATTTTTGAAAAACTGAATCTAGTACATTATTTAGGATGTTAAGACAGAAGCTTATACTATACTAAATAAACTGAATTCATACCCTCACGTCCTTGAATGTTCCACGGAACCACGGCGAAATCAGTGGGATCTCGCATTTTGCAACACACGGTGTGAAAAACCAAGTGATCAAACAAAAGTTCGGACATCATTGACATACCTCTTATAAAGTGATTACATGCATCAGCACACTGCTTCAAAGTCAGCTGCTTAGCGATTTCGATACATGCCTCGGAGCTCCGCTATCAAACGTAACATCACTATCACAAATAACCACTATGCGTCATTAAAAATGTGAATACAAGCCTTTTATCTTATAAAAGAGGAGAAGGAGAGAACTCCGTCACCATTATTTCTGTAGGCTATAGTTGATAATCGGCCACTAATGGCTGTGAAATACACAGCTCAAAAAAATAAAGGGAACACTAAAATAACACATCCTAGATCTGAATGAATGAACTATTCTTATTAAATACTTTTTTTCTTTACATAGTTGAATGTGCTGACAACAAAATCACACAAAAAATATCAATGGAAATCCAATTTATCAAACCATGGAGGTCTGGATTTGGAGTCACACTCAAAATTAAAGTGGAAAACCACACTACAGGCTGATCCAACTTTGATGTAATGTCCTTAAAACAAGTCAAAATGAGGCTCAGTGGTGTGTGTGGCCTCCACGTGCCTGTATGACCTCCCTACAACGCCTGGGCATGTTCCTGATGAGGTGGCGGATGGTCTCCTGAGGGATCTCCTCCCAGACCTGGACTAAAGCATCCGCCAACTCCTGGACAGTCTGTGGTGCAACGTGGCGTTGGTGGATGGAGCGAGACATGATGTCCCAGATGTGCTCAATTGGATTCAGGTCTGGGGAACGGGCGGGCCAGTCCATAGCATCAATGCCTTCCTCTTGCAGGAACTGCTGACACACTCCAGCCACATGAGGTCGAGCATTGTCTTGCATTAGGAGGAACCCAGGGCCAACCGCACCAGCATATGGTCTCATAAGGGGTCTGAGGATCTTATCTCGGTACCTAATGGCAGTCAGGCTACCTCTGGCGAGCCCATGGAGGGCTGTGCGGCCCCCCAAAGAAATGCCACCCCACAACATGACTGACCCACCGTCAAACCGGTCATGCTGGAGGATGTTGCAGGCAGCAGAATGTTCTCCACGGCGTCTCCAGACTCTGTCACGTCTGTCACATGTGCTCAGTGTGAACCTGCTTTCATCTGTGAAGAGCACAGGGCGCCAGTGGCGAATTTGCCAATCTTGGTGTTCTCTGGCAAATGCCAAACATCCTGCACAGTGTTGGGCTGTAAGCACAACCCCCACCTGTGGACGTCGGGCCCTCATACCACCCTCATGGAGTCTGTTTCTGACCGTTTGAGCAGACACATGCACATTTGTGGCCTGCTGGAGGTCATTTGCAGGGCTCGGGCAGTGCTCCTCCTGCTCCTTCTTGCACAAAGGCGGAGGTAGTGGTCCTGCTGCTGGGTTGTTGCCCTCCTACGGCCTCCTCCACGTCTCCTGATGTACTGGCCTGTCTCCTGGTAGCGCCTCCATGCTCTGGACACTACGCTGACAGACACAGCAAACGTTCTTGCCACAGCTCGCATTGATGTGCCATCCTGGATGAGCTGCACTACAGTTGTATAAATTCACTAAACTGTGGATTTATACAACTGAAGAATTTCTGCACTGTCAGAAAAAATTCTCAGGGAAGATCATTTGTGTGCTTGTCGTCCTCACCAGGGTCTTGACCTGACCTCAGTTCGTGTAACGCTCGTTGTTGGAATTAATGGACCAAGGTGCAGCGTGGAAGGCGTTCATAATTTTTAATAATGTGAACCAGCAACAAAACAATAAAGAGTAACAAAACGAAACGTTCAGCTTTGAAGGGCTAAAGTAACAATACAAAATCAAGATCCCACACACAACAGGTGGAAAAAAAGGCTGCCTAAATATTATCCCCAATCAGAGCCAACGATAGACAGCTGCCTCTGATTGGGAACCATACCAGGCCAACATAGAAATACAAAAACTAGAGTACCCACCCTAGTCACACCCTGACCTAACCAAAATAGAGAATAAAAAAGGATGCATAGTAGTCTAGTCTAGGTAGCCATTTGATTACATGTTCAGGAGTCTTATGGCTTGGGGGTAGAAGCTGTTTAGAAGAACCTCTTGGACTTGGCGCTCCGGTACTGCTTGCCATGCGGTAGCAGAGAGAACAGTCTATGACTAGGGTGGCTGGAGTTTTTGGCAATTTTTAGAGCTTTCCTCTGACACCGCCTGGTATGGATGTCCTGGATGGCAGGAAGCTTGGCCCCAGTGATGTAGTGGGCCCTACGCACTACCCTCTGTAGTGCCTTGCAGTCTGAGGCCGAGCAGTTGCCATAACAGGCAGTGATGCAACCCGTCAGGATGCTCTCGATGGTGCAGAATCCTGAGACTTCCTTAGATATCGTGCACCAACTATTGTTACAAATATGCATAGGCCCCCACCCCGTGTCTTACCAGAGGCTGCTGTTCTGTCCTGCCAATAGTGTATAACCCGCCGTCTGTGTCTTCTTAATGTCTTCGTTCAGTCACGACTCTGTGAAACATAAGATATTACAGTGTTAAATGTCCTGTTGGTAGGATATACATGCTTTCAGTTCGTCCCATTTATTTTCCAGCGATTGAACGTCAGCTAGCAGAATGGAAGGCAAGGGCAGATTAGCCACTTGTCGCCTGATCACAAGGATAATGGCAATAATGCAACGAACACAATTGCATTTCATCAATGGAAATGTGAATGCGCAGAGATACCATGACGAGATCCTGGGGCCCTTTGTCGTGCCATTCATCCGCCGCCATCACCTCATGTTTCAGCATGATAATGCATGGCCCCATGTTGCGAGGATCTGTACACAATTCCTGAAAGCTGAACATGTTTTTAAGGTATCTGTGACCAACAGATGCATATCTGTATTCCGAGTCATGTGAAATCCATAGATTAAGGCCTAATGCATTTATTTCAATTGACTGATTTCCTAATGAACTGTAACTTGTAAATTGTTGCTTTTATATTTTTTGTTCAGTGTATATGCTTATTGCTTTTGTCATTGATTATGTCCATTAACAGCCGATTATGTATGTTATTTGCTTTTATTGCCAGTTATCTCCTTTTAGATAAGCCGTACTCCATACAAAGCCTACCAAGTCTCAATTCAAGACGAGTCTCAAGTCAACAACTGTCAATCATTCTCTGCTATGTATCGTCTCCATTACCTGAATCTATAAAGAAAAATGAACTACATCTTTGCCTCCGTCAGCTCTTTAACTGGAGTCCCACAGTAGATCGGCATCACCACAACCCTCACCTAACCTCAATCAATTACAATCTTGTAACTGAATAATATTGTGTGACAGGCTAGGGAAGAGGAGGGGCGGGGGAGTGCTACTCAATATTAGGAAGGTGTTCTTAACGTTTTGAATATCTCAATATGTGCATGAAAGCATGAACACATATGTTCATGTAACAATATAACTCTCCCGCTGCCTCCTCTCTCGCTGAATAAAGTCATAGATCTTATTCCACTGATCACGTCTAGAGAGAGAGCGCAACTCTGCTGGAGAAATCGATCTCAGGCTGCCAATTATCAAATGAAAATATCTTTAAAAAGGAATCTATACTAAGTTAGCTTCATTGTCCTACCTGGCGAATTATGTAAAGCTGCGAGTGGTATTTAATCTGCGTCTCTTTCTATTCTCTCACTCTCCTTTTGCTCTC
The DNA here is from genome assembly GCF_029448725.1 of Salvelinus fontinalis. NCBI lineage: Eukaryota > Metazoa > Chordata > Actinopteri > Salmoniformes > Salmonidae > Salvelinus > Salvelinus fontinalis. The sequence continues at coordinate 36,101,591 of NC_074669.1, read as the reverse complement.
ATTCTGCAGTGCTGCTGATGTTGAGTTTGCTAGGTGAGCGGCAGAACTAGATCCAATGTGAGACTGTCAGATACTATTACTCTTTAAGCACAGAGAGCAGAGCCATCATATTTGTGGCCATATGCCTTGATAACATACAGGCTGAGAGGCTTCAGTGTGCTTTATGTTTACAAAAAAAAAAGAATTTGAACAAAAAATGGATATACAAAATTGCTAACATATCTAAGACAACCAGGAATTATTAGAAAGGTAATTATTGTATCATGATATCCTTTAAGAACAAAAACAGTTTAGCTTGTCCTTGGCCTATAGCATGCCTATAAATGCAAAGATAGAGTTCTTTCCTGAGTAATGTGAAACTACTGGAAAACCTGACGGGAAAGATGCATACATTGACACTGTCATATTGTGTGAGCTAGAAGAAGGCAATGACTAGAACACCATTTGAAAAGATTTGGCAAAACAATGAAAGCCATAGATATGCCCATGCAGTAGGCTAACAGTACATCTTGAAACCCATTCATATGCAAAAAAGGAAAAATTGTATTTTGGTCCAAAAACTCAAACACTGAACATTGTAGTCACTCTGTAACATATTCATAATTGAAAAACAACCAACCGCCTCTCACTTTCATGCAGACTGACTCATTCAAATTTAACCATCCATGTAACCTCCTCTATTAAACAGACAACATCTGCTATGATCTTGTGGTGGACAAGTACACAGTCCACATAGTCTCAGAGAGAGACCATTTTTAAATACACCCTCAGTGCTGAAACCCCTTATTGTGTTGGTGAGACACTGGACTAAACCAGGGTGCTCACCCACTCCGTGGAATCAAAGGCAGTCCTCCGGACGGCACACTGACTGGTGAAACCACTAGGGTGCGTCCAAAATGGCGCCCTATTTCCTACACTTAAAAATATAGGTTGAAGAGGGGAAACAAATAAGGTTCTTCAGAGCGATACCATAGGGGAACAATTCTAGGTTCTTTGAAGAACCTTAAATGGGATGGTTCTTTGAAGAATCACACACACTCAACACCGTATTTTATGCAAATAAGGTGTTGAGCCTTATTTGCATATTTCTCTGGGTGCCTTTCCAGTGAAGAGCTAGCAGTAGAGTAGAGCTACCAGTTCCACCCATGACTGTTTGTGTAACCATTTTTCTTCCATCCCTCTCCTCGAACCAGGGACCCTCTGCACACATCAACAACTGCCTCCCACGAAGCATCGTTACCTATCGCTCCACAAAAGCCGCGGCCCTTGCAGCGCAAGGGAAACAACTACTTCAAGGTCTCAGAGCGAGTGGCGTCACCGATTTGAAACGCTATTAGCGCGCACCCCTAACTAGCTAGCCATTTCACACCGGTCACATTTGCTAGTGATAGAGACATGATTGTTGTATTCATTAAAAGGGCGACTGCACTTCCTGATTAGGCCTCATTTTTCATCTATGTTCATTAAGAAATGCTAGCAGCCATGACTTAAGGTAAACAAGAGTTGTCTTGGGGGGGGGTTTGATGCGGGTGTGTCTTTGCCATTCAATCACAACAAACAAGGGCAGTATTGAGAACAGTGAAGTAAGCTAAGCTAGCTTTGCTATGGAGAGAACAACGTTGTGAAGATGTGGACTTCTCTCCCGACTGATTCGCCATCTAAAAGATGGTCAGCGAATTCTTTGTGTAGGCTAAAGCCTGCGCTGACTTTGTGTTTAGTCAAGCTGACAGCAGCTAGCTAGCAAAGCTTGGTGATAACTGCAGCTGGCTATCCTATCTAGCTGATATTTATCTGTCAAATCAGTTATGGCAAGAGAGCAAGAGCCAGTGTCCAGAATGTGTTTCGTAAGACAGTCATTCTACAACACATTGCTACGAAAGTAGCTTGCAACTCAGTTTCAACGTTTAACTGTGATTTGAATGCTCGGTCTTGAGTCACTCAACTGCACTACAACACAATATTCTATCTATTGTCTCGTCTCTTCTTATGTCCGTTGTTAGATCTGCCCATGGAGACAAGTCACAGAACTATTGTGGGCTACATGTGAACATTGCACAAACATCGCCCAGCTTAAGTGTAGATACAGTCGAAAGTCGGAAGTTTACATACACTTAGGTTGGAGTCATTAAAACTAATTTTTCAACCACTCCACAAATTTCTTGTTAACAAACTGTAGGTTTGGCAAGTTGGTTAGGACATCTACTTTGTGCGTGGCACAAGTAATTTTTCCAGCAATCTTTTACAGATTATTTCACTTATAATTTACTGTATCACAATTCCAGCGGGTCAGAAGTTCTCATACACTAAGTTGACTGTGCCTTTAAACAGCTTGGAAAATTCCAGAAAATTATGTCATGGCTTTAGAAACTCCTGATAGGCTAATTGACATAAATTAAGTCAATTGGAGGTTTACCTGTGGATGTATTTCAAGGCCTACCTTCAAACTCAGTGCCTCTTTGCTTGACATCAGGGGAAAATCAAAAGAAATCAGCCAAGACCACAGAAAAAATATTGTAGACCTCCACAAGTCTGGTTCATCCTTGTGAGTAATTTCCAAATGCCTGAAGGTACCACGTTCATCTGTACAAACAATAGTATGCAAGTATAAACACCATGGGACCACGCAGCCGTCATACCGCTCAGGAAGGAGACGCGTTCTGTCGCCTATAGCGGAACGTACTTTGGTGAGAAAAGTACAAATCAATCCCAGAACAACAGCAAAGGACCTTGTGAAGATGCTGGAGGAAACAGATAAAGTATCTATATCCACAGTAAAACGAGTCCTATATCGACATAACCTGAAAGGCCACTCAGCAAGGAAGAAGCCATTGCTCCAAAACCGCCATAAAAAAAGCCAGACTACGGTTTGCAACTGCATTTTGGGACAAAGATCATACTTTTTGGAGAAATGTCCTCTGGTCTGATGAAACAAAAAATAGAACTGTTTGGCCATAATGACCATCGTTATGTTTGGAGGAAAAAGGGGGAGGCTTGCGAGCCAAAGAACACCATCCCAACCGTGAAGCACGGGGGTGGCAGCATCATGTTGTGGGGTGCTTTGCTGCAAGAGGGACTGGTGCACTTCATAAAATAGATGGCGTCAGAGGAAGGAAAATTATGTGGATATATTGAAGCAACATCTCAAAACATCAGTCAGGAAGTTAAAGCTTGGTCGGAAATGGGTCTCCCAGTGGACAATGACCCCAAGCATACTTCCAAAGTTGTGGCAAAATGGCGGCAAAATGGCTTAAGGACAACAAAGTCAATGTATTGGAGTGGCCATCACAAAGCTCTGACCTCAATCCTATAGAAAATTTGTGGGCAGAACCTGAAAAGTGTGTGCAAGCAAGGAGACCTACAAACCTGACTCAGTTACAACTGTACATCAGCAAAATAAAATCTGTGGATGTGTTCATGTTACAAAAGACAAACTGTTGATGTGCTTATGAACACAGCATGCCTACACTTTACCTACCAAATCAGAAGCAGTTGTGTGTACAACTTCAGCTGTCTAACCAGAACTAACATAGAACGGCAGTTCTATTTATATGGTCGATTTACCCAACTCTTAAGATTTTGCTGTCTAACACACTGACATGCACAGCTTTCTGTAGATGCAGGTGGGTGGCACCAATGATTTAAATATACAATAGATGACTGATAGGGGGGGTGCTGTGTTAAAGCCACCATGCCTCCATCTTGGCATTTATTGTCTACAATTATTTTTTGCCACGTTCTATTACAGACACGTTAATGCATACTTTTATATTATATGAGCTAAACATAAAAATACAGACAATTTTTGGGGATAAAATGTCACCTAATATATATTTTTTTGAGATTACTATTGTTTGGGTAACATGGGGTAATTAGCCCCCCAGGGTAACTTAAACTGACAGCATTTTAGCAACAGGAAATCGTATTAGAATCTTTTCACATACACCCCCAGGAAGAATGACACCTTTTGTTAAACATTTTCTGACAACCAAGCATTTACATATGGTCATTCTTATGTTTTCATAGAATGTGTGGGAATGACGTAGAGTAAGGCATTTGTGAAAATTCTATAGCAATATAGAGTGGGAAAAAGGTCTTGCATTCGGACAATTAATAGACACTGCAGTAAATAAAACCGAATAAAAACAACTCTTGTCAAGGACCAGAGTCTACGCAGACCGGTGCGCTGTAGCCAATCAGAGCTAGAGTAGGCCTTTATGCAAATAAGCCATTTGCCAAACGGCCCTGCCACCATTCACTTAACTGGACTGTGTTTACAGGCACTAGCAACAGTGCAACTTTAGATCATTTGAACGCATTCCCCAAAAGCCACAAAATACACCAGAATGGATTTCTGCAAATATTTAAATGCCACAGGAGTCCTCTTACATTTGGGAACTTTAGTCCTTTGATCAAACAACCATGAAAAGGTAGGCTCTCTCCCTCAGTTATACACATCAACAACTAATGCTACGCAGATGAGCTAAAAATCTAATGAGGGAACATTAGATAAACCCTCTCAAACTTTTTCAGCTAGTTGGCCGTCAAAATTGCACTGTTAAACGATGGGGAATATTGTGGCCTGCTCGTCCTGTAGCTTGCCTGCCAATGCATGCTTGTTCCAAACAACGTTTTGACAACTGAATGGGAACTTTCCTGCCCGCCTATTTGATCGATGCCAAATACATTTGATTGACAACTAAGGGGTGCCTCCAGTTTGTCAGTGCACTCTGGGTCGTTCGTAAATTCAATGCGTTTCGCTCGCCGAGCACACATTGCACTATTGACACTGGACGCTCTGGCCGAGGAGCATGGTTGATCTGAGCATTCCTCACAGCGGCAGTCAAGAACCCAAGCTAACTGGCTGAAGTTGGCTAGCTTTCTAGCTACTTCCAGACACAAATGAGAGAACAACTCATTCTGATAATTTTACTCACCGTAGCAGGTTTTTTAAATCTTTTTTTTTTTAAACCTTTATTTAACCAGGTAAACTAGTTAAGAACAAGTTCTCATTTACAACTGCGACCTGGCCAAGATAAAGCAAAGCAGTGCGACACAAACAACACAATATTAAAAAAAGAAAGTCTATATACAGTGTGTGCAAATGGCGGGAGAAGGCAATAAATAGGCCATAGTAGCGAAGTAATTACAATTTAGCAGATTAACACTGGAGTGATAGATGAGCAGATGATGATGTGCAAGTAGTGATACTGGTGTGCAAAAGAGCAGAAAAGTTTTTAAAAAACAATACGGGGAGAAGGTAGGTAGATTGGGTGGGCTATTTACAGCTGCAGCGATCGGTTAGCTGCTCAAATAGCTGATGTTGAAGTTAGTGAGGGAAATATGTCTCCAGCTTCAGCGATTTTTGCAATTCGTTCCAGTCACTGACAGCAGAGAACTGGAAGGAAAGGCGGCCAAAGGAGGTGTTGGCTTTGGGGTTATGCTATTTGAGGTTATGCTATTTACATGTTATCTTGAGTGTTATTCACTAACTGTGCTGCTGGCAACAATTGAATTAATTTTTTTGCTGACACCGGTCATATTCAGAGGGTGTTGTGCGTTTGTAAATTCATCAATTATTCTGTGCTCTGCCACACAGACGAGAGTGCTCTGAAATCGGTGTAAATGGGAATTTTAATGTTTGTGCTTTTCTTATAACTAATGCCTGTGTTCTATTCATGTGCTGTTCTATAAACCAATTTCTGTGTTCATGCAAGTGGCTGACTGTACAAATCACCTATCACAGTAGCTGCAATTTGGCAGTACGCCCAGACCGTGTTTTGAAAATGAACTAAAGATGTCTCCGTTTCAAGGTCTCAGCTTAGCGAGAAAGAAGCCTTGTGAGGTGTTGGTCTGTCACATGTTATTGAACAGTATTGGTCGGTCACATGAATGAAACAAAATGGTAATGATTAATTCATTATGCTAAATCATGCAAATATAACTTGTCTGTGTATAGCAGTATAAAAGACAACTGCTGGGTCTGCCCAGGAAGAGCTCCTGACTGGCATGTGGGTATGGTGCATTACGTTTGTTGGAACCTCTTCAGCATGCTGACAATATACAAGTATTAATTTAAGATTGACTTTGAGTGTCCCTGTGTAAGAATTTTTACACAAAATTGGAGTAGATAGCCAGAGTGAATTTTCGAACGCAAGAGATATGCTAACTGAATAAGCAATTCACATTTCTTGCTAGCTAACCGAATGACACCTGCATCACTAGTTATAGACACTGAAATACGATATGAGGGGGAAAAGTCCTGACATCCTCCCAGCAGCTAGCTAGCTGATGTTAGGCTCCGTGTTCTTAGCTTGCTAAATAAGTAGCTACATAAAAAGGTATGCTAGCCTATTAGCCATACTACTAGCTAGCAAAGCGATTCACATTTCTTGCTAGCTAACCAAACGATACCTGCATCTCTAGCTGTAGCCACCGAAAAAAGATATGAGTGGAAAGTCAGGCATTCAACCACTCCTTCAATGACATGTCATCCTCCCAGCAGCCAGCTAGCTAACGTTAGGCCAAATAGTTTTATAACTAAACCAAGATAGACCACTGTCATTTCAAATGGGAACAAATTAGTCATAGTGGGCAGAACAAGCAAGGAGTTGGGCAGAGGCAAATACAAGCTAGCGAGATCCTATTGGCGCGTTCTTACCTACATTTGCATATATTTCCATTAGGAAACGCCAACTATGAAGTGCGCTTGTGCATTAACTCAATTCACCTTTGCACTCCTTCTAAACAACGCAATTTTTTTTAACTTTTGGCAAAGGGCAGTCTACAACACTTAGTCCACTCTGTAACAGATTCTAGTATTGGGAACAGAAAAAATAAAATGTTGTTGCTTGGCCCTCACCTTTCAGTCTGCTGACTCTGCTACCGACTACCCAGGCCTGCTCTCCCGTCTGGTACACGTACCCCGCCAATTTCCCCCTTCTTCCCAGAGCTTTGCTCAAATCCAGCACACTTAGGTACTGTAGCTTAGGCCTATTGTAAATGTGATTTCAGTTTGTTTAATAACTTAGCAAACATTTCTGAACACCTGTTTTCTGCTTTGCCATTATTATGTACTGTGTGTAGATTGATGAGGGGAAAAAACGATTTAATACATTTTAGAATAAGGCTGTAACGTAACAAAATGTGGAAAAAGTCAAGGGGTCTGACTAATTTCCTAATATACTGTACCATGAGGGCATCATTAAGATTATCCCCTTGTTTAGAAATAAAAACTGATCCATTTTTTTATTAACCAGTAACATTTAAGGTGAGTGTGTTGGGGGCAACTGACCTCCCAGCAATCCAACACATGTCAATAGTATTGTCACGCCCTGGCCTTATTATTCTTTGTTTTCTTTATTATTTTAGTTAGGTCAGGGTGTGACATGGGGAATGTTTATGTTTTGTTGGTTTTGGGTGTTTATTTGGTAAAGGGGTTATGGGGTGTAGTAGATGGTTTTGTGTTGAGTGTATATGTCTAGCGTTGTCTATGTAAGAACGTTAGTAGCCTGTATGTTTGTGCACAACGTTTGTAGCTTCACGGTCGTTTTGTTGTTTTGTTGTTTTGTTAAAGTGTTTTTGTGTCGTGTTCATCTTCGTGTTGTTTAATAAAAGAAGATGGCTTATTTTCCAACTGCTGCGTTTTGGTCCGTAAATCCCCCACACGATCGTGACAGAATTACCCACCATAGGACCAAGCGGCATGGAAGGCGGCAACAGGACCTACTCACAAAGGATTTCTGGACATGGGAGGAGATACTGGATGGTAAGGGGCCTTGGGATCAACCTGGAGAATATCGCCTCTCTCGTGAAGAGCTGGAGGCAGCGAAAGCCGAGAGGAGGCGATATGAGGAGGCAGCACGGAGACAAGGCTGGAGACCCGTGAGTACAACCCAAAAATTTCTTGGGGGGGGCCTTAAAGGGAGTGTGGCGAAGTCAGGTAGGAAACCTGCGCCTACTCCCTGTACTTACCGTGGAGAGCGGGAGTACGGGCAGACACCGTGTTACGCAGTAGAGCGCACGGTGTCTCCTGTACGCGTGCATAGCCCGGTTCGGTACATTTCAGCTCCACGTATCGGCCGGGCTAGACTGAGCGTTGAGCCGTATGTCATGAAGCCGGCCCAACGCATCTGGTCACCAGTGCGTCTCCTCGGGCCGGCGTACATGGCACCAGCCTTACGCATGGTGTCCCCGGTTCGCCTACATAGGCCGGTGCGGGTCATTCCACCTCCACGCACTGGTCAGGCGACGGGGAGCATACAACCAGGTAAGGTTGGGCAGGCTCGGCGTTCAAGGGAGCCAGTACGCCTGCACGGTCCGGTATTTCCGGCGCCACCTCCCCGCCCCAATCCAGTACCACCAGTGCCTCCTCCACGCACTAGCTATATGGTGCGTGTCTCCAGCCCTTTACCACCAGTGTCTAAACCACGCACCAAGCCTCCTGTGTGTCCCCAGAGTCCTGTGCGTCCTGTTGCTGCTCCCCGCACTAGCCCTGAGATGCGTGTCCCCAGCCCGGTGCCACCAGTCCCGGCACCAGCTGCCATTCCTCAGTCCGGAGCTGCCCCTTACCCTGGAGCTGCCCCTTACCCTGGTGCTGCCCCTTACCCTGGTGCTGCCCCTTACCCTGGTGCTGCCCCTTACCCTGGTACTGCCCCTGACCCTGGTACTGCCCCTGACCCTGGTACTGCCCCTTACCCTGGTACTGGTCCTTAGTCCGGAGCTGTCCCTTAGTCCGGAACTCCCCCTTAATGCAATGGGGTTAATGTGGAGGGGGGTCGTTTGGAGGAGGCCTAGGAGGTGGTTAGGTACTGTGGTGACGTGGGGACTACGACCAGAGCCGGAGCCGCCACCGTGGAGGGGAGCCCACCCAGACCCTCCCCTAGACTGTGTATGGTGCGCCCGGAGTTCGCGCCTCAAGGGGGGGGTTATGTCACGCCCTGGCCTTATTATTCTTTGTTTTCTTTATTATTTTAGTTAGGTCAGGGTGTGACATGGGGAATGTTTATGTTTTGTTGGTTTTGGGTGTTTATTTGGTAAAGGGGTTATGGGGTGTAGTAGATGGTTTTGTGTTGAGTGTATATGTCTAGCGTTGTCTATGTAAGAACGTTAGTAGCCTGTATGTTTGTGCACAACGTTTGTAGCTTCACGGTCGTTTTGTTGTTTTGTTGTTTTGTTAAAGTGTTTTTGTGTCGTGTTCATCTTCGTGTTGTTTAATAAAAGAAGATGGCTTATTTTCCAACTGCTGCGTTTTGGTCCGTAAATCCCCCACACGATCGTGACAAGTATCTAAATGAGCATTTCCAAAATCATCTAAAATGGACTTCACTGAGCTACACATTGTTCTTTATTGGAGGGGGGTAGTTACCCCAGGTTATCCTACTGTCCCCACTAGGACGGCAACTGAACCCATGTGACTCGTGCGCTTCTATTTGCGAGTGTTTTTTATTGTTATAATAAATTCCAAATACAACAGTCATTTTTTGTTGTTAATATAGTCAACAAGATACTTGGCTATATAAAAGATAGTCCATCTTTTCACTTATCGAAGAAAGCAAACAGAAAATCGCGCCGCTCTGGTGCCAATGCTGAAAGCTCCTCCACCTGTGTGGTTGAAAGCCATCCTCTCATACACAGCTTCCCGACACAAGCCTCTCCCAAGCGGGTGTGATGCCTAGGCTACTACGGTGACATGCTGCACTGCTTGGCCCGCACCTTTCAGTCTGCTGACTCTGCTACCGACTACCCAGGCCTGCTCCCCCGTCTGGTACACGTACCCCGCCAATTGCCCCCTTCTTCCCAGAGCTTCACTCAACTCCAGCACACTTATGTACTGTAGCTTAGGCCTATATACATTATACATATATATATATACATTTTATACAATATACATTTTGGGGAATATTCAGAGGAGGAAACTTTCCGTAGGAATTAACAGGAATAGATGGGAACTAACGGAAATATATGCAAATTAATATTAACACCATTTAAATGTACAGTCGTGGCTAAAAGTTTTGAGAATGACACAAATATTAATTTCCACAAAGTTTGCTGCTTCAGTGTCTTTAGATATTTTTGCCAGATGTTATTATGGAATACTGAAGTATGATTACAAGCATTTCATAAGTGTCAAAGGCTTTTATTGACAATTACATGAAGTTGATGCAAAGAGTCAATATTTGCAGTGTTGACCCTTCTTTTTCAAGACCTCTGCAATCCGCCCTGGCATGCTGTCAATTAACTTCTGGGCCACATCCTGAATGATGACAGACCATTATTACATAATCAATGCTTGGAGTTTGTCAGAATTTGTGGGGTTTTGTTTGTCCACCCGTCTCTTGAGGATTGACCACAAGTTCTCCATGGGATTAAGGTTTGTGGAGTTTCCTGGCCATGGACCCAAAATATCGATGTTTTGTTCCCCGAGCCACTTAGTTATCACTATTCCCTTATGGTAAGGTGCTCCATCATGCTGGAAAAGGCATTGTTCGTCATCAAACTGTTCCTGGCAGGTTGGGAGAAGTTGCTCTCAGAAGATGTGTTGGTACCGTTCTTTATTCATGGCTGTGTTCTTAGGCAAAATTGTGAGTGAGCCCACTCCCTTGGCTGAGAAGCTACCCCACACATGAATGGTCTCAGGATGCTTTACTGTTGGCATGACACAGGACTGATGGTAGCGCTCACCTTGTCTTCTCTGGACAAGCTTTCTTCCGGATGCCCAAAACAATCGGAAAGGGGATTCATCAGAGAAAATGACTTTACCCCAGTCCTCAGCAGTCCAATCCCTGTACCTTTTGCAGAATATCAGCCTGTCCTGGAGAGAAGTGGCTTCTTTGCTGCCCTTCTTGATACCAGGCCATCCTCCAAAAGTCTTCGCCTCACTGTGCGTGCAGATGCACTCACACCTGCCTGCTGCCATTCCTGAGCAAGCTCTGTACTGGTGATGACCCGATCTCGCAGCTGAATCAACTTTAGGAGACGGTCCTGGCGCTTGCTGGACTTTCTTGGGCGCCCTGAAGCCTTCTTCACAACAATTGAACTGCTCTCCTCTCTCTCTTCAGTTCATTTGCATGGCAAAGAGGGACTTTACAATTAATTGCAATTCATCTGATCACTCTTCATAACATTCTGGAGTATATGCAAATTGCCATCATACAAACTGAGGCAGCAGACATTGTGAAAATTAATATTTGTGTCATTCACAAAACTTTTGGACACGACTAGATGTTTTTTGCATTGGATATATTTACGATATCATATGGACACAGAAACAAAAACCTTTACCTCATCATAAGTAGACATAATTGCAAATTATTAAATCTTCCAATATATATTTTTTAACAATTTAGTTACGAATTGAACTTTAATTAAAGGAGTTGCCTCTTCACATGGGATGATTTCACTTAACAAATATTGAATGATACCCAATGATCCATCGCATCTCCCAAAAACGTTTTCAACATACATCTGTACAATTATTTGGTTGTCTTCATCTCAGGCTTCCATGTCTTGTCCCTGGACCTCCTCAATGTCCATCTCTTGAACATCAGACTCTGAGGCCTCATCTTAACTTGTCAGGCTCAAAAGCCTCAAATTTACCCAGATGGCCACCAATTCTTCAACCCTTGTATTGGTCAGTCTGTTGCATGCTTTGGTGTGTGTGTTCCCAAACAAGGACCAGTTGCGCTCTGAGGTGGCTGATGTTGGTGGGATTTGGAGGATGGAGGAGGCAACAGGGGAAAGAGCCTCAGATCCACAAAGTCTCTTCCACCAGGTGGCTGATGAGATATGTTGGCACAACTGCCATATTGCATCTCCATCCCAAAGCCCTTGCTTTAAGTGTACTTCACCAGACTGCCAAGAACCTTGCCCTCATCCAGGCCAAGGTGGCGAGACACAGTAGTGATGACACCATAGGCTTTGTTAATCTCTGCACCAGACAGGATGCTCTTGCCAGCATACTTGGAGTCCAACATGTACACTGCGGCATGTCTGGGCTTCAGGCAGAAGTCTTCACACTTTTTGATGCATTTCAGAACTGCAGTTTCCTCTGCTTGGAGCAACAGTGAAGTGGGCAGGCCAGTACAGATTTCCTCTCTTACATCTGCAAATCAGAGTCTGAACATCAGACAGGATGGCATTGTCTCCCTCAATCCGTGCAATGGCTACTGCTATAGGTTTCAGGAGTTTCAGGCTTCTTACCACTCTCTACCAAAATACATAATCCAGGAGGATCCTCTTGATGGGGCTGTCCATATCGGCAGACTATGATATGGCCATTTCTTGGAGAGACTCCTTCCCCTCCAGGAAACATGACAACACCACCCCAACGGGTGTTGCTGGGCAGCTTCAACGTGGTGCTCTTATTCTTCTCACTTTGCTTGGCAAGGTAGATTGCTGCTATAACTTGATGACCCTTCACATACCTAACCATTTCCTTGGCTCTCTTGTAGAGTGTATCTATTGTTTTTAGTGAAGGATGTCCTTGAGGAGCAGATTCAATGCATGAGCAGCACAGCCAATGGGTGTGATATGAGGGTAGGACTCCTCCACTTTAGACCAAGCAGCCTTCATGTTCGCAGCATTGTCTGTCACCAGTGCAAATACCTTATGTAGTCCAAGGTCATTGATGACTGCCTTCAGCTCATCTGCAATGTAGAGACCGGTGTGTCTGTAGTCCCTTGCGTCTCTGCTCTTGTAGAATACTGGTTGAGGGGCGGAGATGATGTAGTTAATTATTCCTTGCCCACGAACATTTGACCACTCATCAGAGATTGCAATACAGTTTGCTTTCTTTATGATTTGCATGACCTTCACTTGAACTCTGTTGAACTCTGCATCCATAAAATGAGTAGATAAAGCATTGTCTGGTTGGAGGGGTGTATGCTGGGCGAAGAACATTCAGAAATATCTTCCAATACACATTGCCTGTGAGCATCAGAGGTGAACCAGCTGCATACATGGCTCGAGCAAGACATTCATCAGCATTTCTCTGACTACGTTCCTCCACTGAGTCAAAAAACCTTCTGATTCCAGGAGGACCATGAGCTGTTGCTATCGATAAGGTGTCTGATTCATCATTTTCACCTCAAATAGAAGTAGAGGAACTTATCAGAGTTTGCTTGTTGTGAGTGCTGAGGGAACTTTATGCACTTGGCCAGATGATTCTGCATCTGTTGCATTCATCACATATGATTTGGCACAGTATTTACAAATGTACACAGATTGTCCTTCTACATTAGCTGCAGGGAAATGTCTCCACACATCAGATGCCACACATCGTGGCATTTTCCTGTAAAGATTGGGGGGGGGGATTTTTTTTTTAAATAAATAAATACAATTCCATGTACAGATAAATAGTTAGATTAAACAAATCCTTTGTAAGATTTTTTTTTTAATGAAACATGTATGGAAATTAACACTCCTCAGTTAGCAGGCTCAAGTAAGCTAAAACCCACATGGTAGCAAAAACTAACTAGCAGAAACTGTTAAGTTAGAAATGATTTAAACACTTTACTGTCGGCTACTATTTACTAGTTAACAAAAAATGATGTATGATCATGTATGTCATATACAATATATTCACCCCACCCAGTTTTGTAATCAAAACTTACCAGAAACCATGTAGTCCTTGGCTCAGACAGTGTAGTGTGGGCTCAATAGCATCTCAGAGGGTTCCACAATACCTAGAATTGCCATGTGTATCCCACAAAAAAGTTTTTGTTTTTGATGAATTTAAGCAAAATTCCCCAAATTCCAGGGCTTAACTTCCCATGGAAAATTTCCAGAAATTTACCGGAAAGTTTCCGACCCGTTGCAACCGTAGTAGCCAATAGGCAGAGGGTAGCATCATTTGTTGGACTCTGTAATAATGGTATGGGAATAATAATGCATTTTATTTTGTAAAATGGTTTCTTGCGTCAAACACCACAACATTTTCAGTCATCTCCTTGTCTGAAGGACAAGTAGATAAACAGGTTACAGTTTTTTCCAACTGCTTATGTAACGGATGTGAAATGGCTATCTAGTTAGCGGTGGTGCGCGCTAATAGCCTTTCAATCGGTGACGTCACTTGCTCTGAGACCTTGAAGTAGTGGTTCCCCTTGCTCTGCTAGGGCCGCGGCTTTTGTGGAGCGATGGGTAACGATGCTTCGTTGGGTGACTGTTGTTGATGTGTGCAGAGGGTCCCTGGGTCGGGGCGAGGGTACGGACTAAAGTTAAACTGTTACAGTTACACACAAATCTTTTCATGTCACACGATTTTTGAAACCTCTCACTCAAAGTGCAAAACTACACACCAAATATACAAAACCATAAGCTATTTCTCAGCCTTTGACTCAGTTGTCAATTGCATAAAACACTTTTTTCAAAACACTACACACAATTCTCTACCTAAAACACAAAAATCTAACAGGAAGTGACTTGCTTTCCTTTTCCAAACACAACCAATCAAAATGCTACACTTATTCACCAGGTCACACACACACACTCCTCACATGTGCAAACACTAATAGTTTAACTGATCACTAACCAATCACTGCTTTACTGTAGTATAGGCCTATAAATAGGTCAAAGGTCAGATTACCTGTTTTGAACAATGAATGCCAACAATGGACAGAGAGCAAGAGGAGTAGGAGGGAGAGGAAGAAGAGGACGAGGGCAAAGAAGAGAAGGAAGGAGAGCCATCTCTGATGAGATTAGGGTAACACTTGTTGATCAACCACGGTTTGACCATGAGAGAGGCTGGACTGAGAGTCCAGCCCAATTTGAGTTGATTTACAGTGGCGTCCATAATTCAAACCTTCAGAAATGAGAACAGGTATACAACTATCAAATTACTATTTTAGCATTACAGTAATGTACTGTAAAATACGTATGACTGCATAGTATTGCATAAACATTTGTAACTAAGCCATCCATTTACTGCACTGCATTGAATGAATGAGGTTGGTTATCATGCTGTACTTCATTTTTTTGTACATTGTTTACAGTTCCTATGCTGAACACATACTGTGTTTGAATTCTGTACAGAGTGGAAAGGCAAAGACATCATGGAGGACGAGGACGCTTGTTTACAGATGTACAAGAGACTGCAATTATAAATATGTTTTTGGCCAACAATGCAATTAGGATTCGAGAGATAAGAGAGCATATCTTGAATAATGGCACCATATTAACAACATCAATGCTGTAAGCCTGTCGACCATACAACGCATCCTCCAACGGAGTAACGATGAAACAACTTTACAAGGTGCCATTTGAGAGAAACTCTGACAGAGTAAAAGAATATGCGACATGACTTTGTAGAGGTATGTATGCAACACTACTTCCAGTACTTCAGACATACCATATTTACTCATCTATATATCCTTTTGTCTGTTACAGAGAGTATTGGAGCTGGATGCCCATGTAATTCGCCATGAAATTATTTATGTGGATGAGGTTGGCTTCAACCTCACCAAAACCAGGCGCCACGGAAGAAATGTAATAGGACAGAGGGCAATTACCAATGTCCCTGGACAGCGTGGGGGTAATATAACTATGTGTGCTGCCATCACTCAAAACGGGGTCCTCCATCACAATGCCACACTGGGTCCGTACAACACCGGCCATATGCTCACTTTTCTGGATGCAATTTACACAATGCTTGTCCCTGATACAGATCAGGAGCCTGCTAGATTTGTGGTTTTATGGGACAATGTTAGTTTTCATCGGGCTGTTCTGGTCCAAAACTGGTTTGCCACCCATCCACAATTTGTAGTTTTGTACCTACCCCCATATTCACCTTTTCTAAATCCCATAGAGGAATTCTTCTCAGCCTGGCGCTGGAAAGTGTATGATCGCCAACCCTATGCCCGCATGCCGCTTCTCCAGGCAATGGAGGACGCATGTGGAGACATAGAGGTTGCCTCTGTTCAAGGTTGGATACGCCATGCTAGGAGATACTTCCCTCGATGTTTGGCAAGAGAAAACGTATCTTGTGATGTGAACGAAGTATTGTGGCCAGACCCAGGCCGGAGAAGAGATGAAGCATAGCTTAGCATTGGTGACTGCCCCCCCCTACCAATTCCTGGACTGCCCCCCTGGGACCCCACACATACAATTGTGTTCTTTACTGTATTCTAAAGAATATACTTTTGGTTTACATATGTTTATGGTTTTGTTGTATGCTACTGTATACAACAGTAATGTTTCGCCTAATAAATATTTTCTGTTTTTACATTACATTGGTGTATACAGTGTACTTGTTACCCCTCTCAGCAGATTTATTTCACTGTAGAACTCACTGTAGAACATTGTATTGAAATGTAGATATAAGCCTAAGAAAGACCATAGAGCTTTAGATTTAGAACAACAGTGTTTATATGGTATATCCAAAAATGTACTAGGTCACAATGTATTATTCCAGGTTCGGTGCAATTTCGATTTTGGCCACTAGACGGCAGCAGTGTATGTACAACATTTTAGACTGATCCAATGAATCACTGCATTTCTGTTCAATGTATCAAGTCTGGCCAAATGTGCCTAATTGGTTTATTGATACATTTTCAAAACTGCGCACTCTCCTCAAACAATAGCATGGTATTCTTTCACTGTAATAGCTACTGTAAATTGGACAGTGTAGTTAGATTAACAAGAATTTAAGCTTTCTACCCATATCAGAAATGTCTACGTCCTGAGAAATTTGTGTTACTCACAACCTCATGCTTATCACATTAGCCTACGTTAGCTCAACCGTCAGGTCATCAACCTGCATGTTTTCTTTTAAGTCTCATGGAATATAGTCCTACATTGAACACCACACATTGGCTGCTACTGTAGGGAGAATGACAGAACAGCCATTTCCATGTTAAAATGTTATGGGATGCTTTTTATCCATTGTTTTTATGATAGGCCTACATTATAATCAAATAGCCAAAGTAGCCTACTTGGCCAAAGTCAAAAATGTAACTTAAAACAGGTACAGCCTCAGTGTTCACAGTAAACATGCACTGTAAGTTGCACAGAATTTTCACAATGTTCAACTTTGCACTCAGCAGACCTGAAATTTGCACAGTGGCAAAAAATTTGAGGGAACATTGCTGCCAACACTGCTCCACATAGTTCGAGCCAGGGTATAGTAGGCTCAGACTGAGGGGTTAGAATGAATAGAATTTCCCTAGAATGAAGACCACAACTTTGTCCTTCTTTGTCAGTGGCTCTGAGGCAAGCTACTGCGGCGATAGCTTTGTTGGAAGCGTCTAAAAAAACACATACAGCTCTGTATGTTTTGCCTTCGAGAGGGAGTTTGTGGTAAAGGCGTGTGATATATGAAGCAGCTTCAGAACCTGTAGTGAATTCCTCCATGCTTCCCATTCTTTCAGCTTTTCTTTGGGGAATGGTGAAACCCAATCGCAAGTGTCTGAGGAGAGTTCCCGCGGTATGGCTCTGTCTTGTGGTTATCGGAGCTACCAAGCCGAGAAGTTCGAAAAGGCTATTGACTGTTGACAGGACTTCCGCGAAGCTTGAATGGTTTTTCACTGACTGATACTCTGAAGGAAAATGTGTCCTTTGTTATTTCCCAGCATAATCCAAGACTGTTGCCTGGTTTCTCGTCCGATACGATCTTGTGCAGTCGTAGGTGTGACACCTCGCAATGTTTGTTCTTCGTAGCAGGTCGATTGCCTCCGTCTGTGGGTAGAGACTTGAGCCCATCATCTACGCAGAAGTGTCTCTCCGCAAACTGTCGGGTCTCTGCCCCATGGTCCTGCTCACCTTGTGCAACTCGCCTGAGCCCGTATATGGCGATGGTAGGAGATGGGCTGTTGCCGAAGACGTGGACCTTTATCCTGTACTCGATATTATCTTTTGTGACGTTGTCTCGGTACCAGAGGAATCTTGGGTAGTTTGTGATCTTCTCTCACGATTAAACAATGAAACGTCTGCTGTTATTCCTACAGGTTATTTTCTGAAGCGCATAAGAACTCCCAGGAGGCTTTTGTTTACGTCTGGACCTGTGAGCAGCACGTTGTTAAGGGAGAGATCGTACTGCTCTGCGTTGGGGTCAAAAAACACCCTGATCTGGCTTAAACTTTGTGGATGGTAGACCCCGAAGGTCAACAGATACCAACACTCCTCTCCGTCTTTCAGTGGGGGCGCTGGCTTAGCATGGTTGTTTTAAAATACCTTATCCATGAAGGTGAAATATGTTCTCTTTCATGTCAGGCTTCCTCTTTCATGTCAGGCTTGTTTGCGCTTGTTTGGAAGAGGAGGTCTGGGTGTTCCGAAGGGGAGAGGAGCTACCAAGCTGTGTTTAGTCTTTGTAAAACTCTTTGTCCATAGTCTTTAAAAAAAACTGTTTTCGATGGATAGAGCGGTCTTATTGTCATTCTCTGTCCTGTCAAACACTGTGTCCGAGATTGTCTTCAGCTGCTTTGTCAACAGGGCTTCATTTGAATGTATGGGAGAAACCATCCTGCTGCTCCCCGCCGTAGCTCACTTTTTCTCTGAGGCGAAAGTAGCTCTGGTACAGAGTGAGGAAAAAGGGCCCTCCGTTCTCCAATACGTTCGTTTTGAAGCTGCTCGCGCTCAGCTTGTGTGCGTTTCCCAGGCATATTTCGCCCAATAGTACCCAGCCCAAGTCGAATCTCTGAGCAAAGGGGGCATTGTGTGGTTGTCTCACTTTATGCACTATAACAATGTCTCTTCCCAGCAACAGAATCTGGGCACTTTGATCCAGCTCTGGGATGTGGGCAGCCACAGACTTAAAGTGAGCATGGTGAAGGGCTACCTCTGGGGTTGGTATTTATGATCTGTTATTGAGGATCTCGATGCACTCGATGAGCGAAGGAAGGGCAAGGCTTACCTACATTTACTGCCTCGATCTGGAAAACATTGGCTTTTCTTCCTGCTGTTTCTATGACTCCAGTGCAGGTCCTCAGGGAGTAGGGGGATGGGCTGTCCTGAATACTGAGCAGGTAAGCGGTTCCTCTGGTCGTCGAGTATAGCATACATCTTGACTACCTTTTCACGCTGTCCCTGGGGGTATACTCTCACCAGACATATCTTCAAGCATGAACGTGCCGTAAGACTCTTACTGCATACCTTGGTACATAGGGAGCTGACTGTAGGTGTAGTGGTAGGGTTTCCTACTCCTTCCTCCCCACCATTCTCTGATATAAGGGTGGAGACCTGTGTGGTCCAGGGAACAGGGCCTGGATACATAGCTGTACTGTGGTGGTTGCTTTCACACTCTTAGCATTTCAAAGCTATGGTACAATCTTTTGCGAGGTCAGAAGATGAAGTGCAGCACTTGAATCATATTCCTTCACTCTGAGAAAAGCCTTGCGCTCGTCGATGGTTTTAGCGCCGAATTCTCTGCATTTTCTGAGCGTATGTGGTAGATTGTGAACGGGGCAGCTTTTACCTGGGCCATCCTCTGACTCTGGTGGTTTCTGCATTGTGGTCGTCAGCCGTGGATACATCTGTTATGTGGACAGATATGGGGGTTCTCGTGCTTGAGTTTCTCATGGTAATATTCTTACTTCTCATGGGGCCACTGCAATCGGCTGGAGACAAGGAATCTTGGGTCATTCCTAGATCTGGCTTCACAGCAGATGAACCCTGTGAAGTAAGAATGAGGGAAAGCCATCATTGTGTTGGTCTGCATACTTTGTTTCCTGAAGGACCCACTTTTCCTGGAGGCCATATGGTAGCTTCTCCACTATAGGCATGACACCGTGGGGGGTGTTCCAGGTCGGCCAGACCAGGTAGGGATCCGTCTTCTTTTGCAGCCTGTACTTCTGTCAGAAGATCTCCAAGTTCTCATAGTTTGTAATAATCTTTGCTGGAGATTCTGGGAAAGGTGTCTAATCTTTTGAAGAGTGAACTCTCAATGACTTGATGACCCGTAGCACCTGTTCAGTCTGTCCCAGGCTAACTTTAGTGCTGCATTGGGGTTATTGATATGGACTGCACGGATCCATTTTACGTGTTTTCGCTGACTCCAGCTCCTCCCTCGGAGCGAGGTCGAGTCCTTGTATTGCACCAATGAATGATCAATGCCATGCCCTAAAGTTCTCAGGCCAGACGTCAAACTGTGTGAGTCTTGTGTTCACTAGCTCACAACGTGCTAGGTACTTGGCAAAGTCTACCATTTTAGGTTGGGTTTGGTCTGCAGGAGCTGGGTTGTGTTGGGGGCAGTAAGGTTGAGCTAGGGGGTCAAATGGATGGTCGTGAGCAATGCTATCTGACCAAAGTTCTCTCTCACTATGTGGGGCTTTAGCAGTCTACATTCCTGTCTGATTGGGGAGCAATGAGTTAGGCTTGGACAGTGCTGCATGTTTCCCTATGGAATGTCCCTTTCTTTGCTTATCAGGGTGAATCTGCGGTTGTAGTCACGTGGGGTCGCCCAATGTAGCTAGAGTGTTGTCTGAGTGGGTAGGTGAGGGTGACCTGATGTCATCATGTGCTGGTCCTAGGTCTGGTAGGAAATTGTTGTGTTGCTCAGCTTGCTCCCTGACATATTCACCTGTATATTCAGCTACATCTTTTCTTGATAGTGGTCTGCTAATTTTGTTTCTGAATACCTCAACTTCAAGTTCTGCAGCTGCTTCAAGTATTTCAGCCTCAACCATTGCTGCAGCTGCTTGTTTTTTAAGTTTCAGTGCTTCTAGTTCTCCATCTAGTCTAACTCATTTAATATCCATGTTTGCCTCTCTCTTTTCCGTTTTTATCATTGTCTCTCTCTCTGTCTGTGAAGGATGCTCGTGTTCACGCTGCTTCTCCTCTGGCGCCAGCACTGGCTGCTGCTGCACCAGCTAATAACTTGGATGTACGTACGGGTGCTGGTTGAACTGGTCATAGAAGCGAGGTTGTCCACTCTGGCCTCCACCATGTTGAAGGGTCCGCTGTGGGTGTGGATCCCTTCCAGTAGTAGTTGTGCCAGCTGGTCACTTGCTTTTTCACTATACTGTCCTCAAGGTGTGTGTAACCATGATTTGACAGCCAGACAAACTCCATTCAAAAAGAAAAACCGAACCAGAGTCAGGGATAGGCTTCCAAAAACCTCCAGTGTTTTATTGACGAAACGGTGTGAAACTGAAACATATAAAGGAATGTAATTACTGACGCAGCTTAAGCCTAATGTATAAATACACAATACAATACTTAGCCAACAACTGTGAAAATAACTGATTCTAAACGCCAATAGTGCACAAAATTCACCTGTACGCTACCTAAAGACATGAAAGGAATTTACATAAGTAAAGCTAGCTACTACATCAATTAACAGACATGCTAGGCTAGCAGGGTGATACGCTTGACATAAAACCTGAATTACTAACCATCTAGTACAAATACTCTCTGATACAACAAGATAAACATCTTAGAAAATTATTTGTACTTACAAGCAATGCTTTTGAAGGCTTTAACAACAAGGATGGCAGGAGACAACCAGCAGGGCAGCAACCGTTCTCAACAATGAATCTCAATTAAATGACTTCCTGGTTCCCTTTTCAGTGCCAAAGAAAAACAACAAGCTAGATGCAGTTAAATAGAAAGGCCACCGGGTGGCACATATCAAAGAATATATAAACCCTGAATGAGGCAGAACATTGCTATGTACAAGTACTTAAAAGACAAGTTCTCCATGACCATTCTGACTTCTGTTACAAAGCCCAAGCAATTTGAATATGTCTTTGAATATAAATCTCTGTGCATCTTTGGAATCTGGCTGTCTCCTGTTGCCCCTATCTGCTGTTGCTGGCTCTCTGGATTGTATATATTTTTTTTCTTCACATAATGTAAAATCTAAATTTGTGCTTATGGGTGACCTGAACCTAGCCTGGTTGACATCCAACTCAGATCAGCTCAAGAATCTATGTAACACCTATAATCTTACTCAGATTTTCAACATCGTAACAAGGTTGAATGCAAAGTGCCCTCTGAAATCCTCTTTGATTGATCTTATTTTAACCAACACTCCTCATCGTTTTAATGCTTCTGGTGTTTTTACAACTGATATAAGGGATCGCTGTGCGGTCGCTGTGCGGTTGCCTGTGTAAGGGATGGTAAAAATCCTAAGTTACCTCCACATATCATCATGAAAAGAAACTGGAAGCAGTTTGATATTCAGGGTTTTTTACGTGATGTTGTTAACATTGCCTGGAATACAGTTGAATTCATCCCTGACGTTGAATTAGCCTTTTCTTACGTCCACAAAGCATTCCAGGATATATGCAAGAAGCATGCCCCTTTCAAACAATACAGAATTAAGGGCAGAGACAACCCTTGGTTCTCAGATGAACAAGCTGAAGCATAAAGGAAACCGAATGCTGTGTGGGCTAAAGCAAGAAGGTCTGTTTCGAGTGATGATTGGATGGCTTTTAAACGCCTTCGGAATCAGGGTGTGGATTGAGGCAGCTGATGATTGGATGGCTCTGAATCAGGGTGTGGCTCTGACCCGAAAGCTGAAAGCAGACCACTTCCTCAAATCTACTGCTGATAATCTGAATAATCCTTCCACATTTTGGTGAGTAGTGTAAGGTTTAGAGTGCAAAAAAGATGCACAGCTTCCCAAGCAACTGCTGGTAGACTGAGAACCTCTATTCTGAACTCTTTTAATCAGCATTTTCCTGATGCAGGCAGATTACTTTCATAGGGTTAAAGGTAAAAATTAGCCCCCTGTGAAATTATCTGATACCCCTGTCCACTCCTTCTCCTTCTTACCCTTCTCTGTCTCAGAGGTGCGTTGAGCCCTGAAAGCAATTGATGTTAAAAAAAATACCCTCGTCCTGATGGTCTAGGCCCCCGTCTATTACAATTAGCATAAAATTAATTATACCACAGCATTGGTGAATACTCGTTTCTGATTGGCTAGAAGGGCATTCTAGAATGGATATTGGAAAAAATATCGGGACACTTTGCAATCATGACGCAATAACCTACAGAAAAGCTAAACCGACAGCCACACAAACCGAAATTGGATACAATGTAAACTCAGGTCCAACGAGGGAATTGTAGCTAGCTAGCATTTACATGATACGCACAAAAGTATGTGGACATGCCTTCAAATTAGTGGATTGGGCTATTTCAGCCACACCTGTTGCTGACAGGTGTATAAAATCGAGCACACGGCCATGTAATCTCCATACACAAACATTTGCAGAAGAATGGCCTTACTAAAGAGCTCAGTGACTTTCAACGTGGCACCGTTATAGGATGCCACCTTTCCAACAAGTCAGTTCGTCAAATTTCTGCCATGCTAGAGCTGCCCCGGTCAACTGTAAGTGCTGTTATTGTGAAGTGAAAACGTCTAGGAGCAACAACTGCTCAGCCGCGAAGTGCTACGCCACACAAACTCACAGAACGGGACCGGCGAGTGCTGAAACGTGTAGCACAGGGATTCTTAAACTTTTTCAGCCAGAGACCCAAATTACAAATGTTGTGTTTCCCTGACACCCAAGCGATTGAAAATATGCAACTATTCGTAAATATTGGTACATTTCATTTCCCTTATGCCTAAAACAAATGCAATATAGACAAGAACAAATAACGAGATGAAATACCCATATAAATAGCTGTTCATGTTTATTTTTCCCATTTAAAACCCTCTTACATATCTGTCTAGGTTGGAACCTTGTTGCTGTTAAAATACAATACATTTTCATTTTGAACTGGAATAAACTGATTGATCACATCACACAGATTTAGAACAGAAAACACACACACAGGCTCAGTTTTTGATGTTGCAACCCTAAGTAACAGTACAGATTAAACATGATCAGGCCTACTGTACTGTAGAAAGTATTGTGAAAAAACAGTCTAAGTTGGAACTGTTGCTGTTCAAATACAATAAATGTGTATTTTCTGAACTGGAATAAACGGATTGATATAAATCACACAGGTTGAAGTTTTCAACAAGCATGCTTATTCTGGGCTCAGGTTTTGACAGTGCAACATGGTCAGCATGGAGTCTGTTTCTGTACTTGTTTTTGAATTATGCCAGAGTTGAGAACCCTGACTCGGCATAGGTACAGTTGAACTCGTAAGTTTACATACACCTTAGCCAAATACATATAAACTCAGTTTTTCACAATTCCTGACATTTAATCCTAGTAAAAACTCCCTGTCTTAGGTCAGTTAGGATCACCAATTTATTTTAAGAATGTCAAATGTCAGAATAGTAGTAGAGAGAATTATTTATTTCAGCTTTTATTTCATCACATTCCCAGTGGGTCAGAAGTTTACATACACTCAATTAGTATTTGGTAGCATTTCCTTTAAATTGTTTAACTTCGGTCAAACGTTTCGGGTAGCCTTCCACAAGCTTCCCACAATAAGTTGGTTGAATTTTGGCCCATTCCTCCTGACAGAGCTGGTGTAACTGAGTCAGATTTGTAGGCCTCCTTGCTCGCACACACTTTTTCAGTTCTGACCATACATTTTCTATAGGATTGAGGTCAGGGCTTTGTGATGGCCACTCCAATACCTTTACTTAGTTGTCCTTAAGCCATTTTGCCACAACTTTGGAAGTATGCTTGGGGTCATTGTCCATCTGGAAGACCCATTTGTGACCAAGCTTTAACTTCCTGACTGATGTCTTGAGATGTTGCTTCAATATTTACACGCAATTTTGCTCCCTCATGACGGCATCTATTTAGTGAAGTGAACCAGTTCCTCCTGCAGCAAAGCACCCCCACAACATGATGCTGCCACCCCCGTGCTTCACGGTTGGGATGGTGTTCTTCGGCTTGCAAGCCTCCCCCTTTTTCCTCCAAACATAATGATGGCCACTATGGCCAAACAGTTCTATTTTTGTTTCATCAGACCAGAGGACATTTCTCCAAAAAGTATAATCTTTGTCCGAATGTGCAGTTGTAAACCGTAGAATGGCTTTTTTGTGGCGGTTTTGGAACAGTGGCTTCTTGCTTGCTGAGCGGCCTTTCAGGTTATGTCTATATAGGACTCATTTTACTGTGGAAATAGATACTTTTGTACCTGTTTCCTCCAACATCTTATCTTCACAAGGTCCTTTGTTGTTGTTCTGGGATTGATGTGCACTTTTCGCACCAAAGTACATTCATCTCTAGGAGACAGAACGTGTCTCCTTCCTGAGCGGTATGACGGCTGCGTGGTTCCATGGTGTTTATACTTGTGTACTATTGTTTGTATAGATGAGCGTGGTACCTTCAGGCGTTTGGAAATTTCTCCCAAGTATGAACCAGATTTGTGGAGGTCTATAATCTTTTTTCTGAGGTCTTGGCTGATTTCTTTTGATTTTCCCATGATGTCAAGCAAAGCGGCACTGAGTTTGAAGGTAGGCCTTGAAATACATCCACAGGTACACCTCCAATTGACTCAAATTATGTCAATTAGCCTATCAGAAGCTTCTAAAGTCATGACATAATTTTCTTGAATTTTCCGAGCTGTTTAAAGGCACAGTCAACGTAGTGTATGTAAACTTCTGACCCACTGGAATTGTGATACAGTGAATTATAAGTGAAATAATCTGTCTGTAAACAATTTTGGGAAAAATTACTTGTGTCGTGCACAAAGTACATGTCCTAACCGACTTGCCAAAACTATAGTGTGTTAACAAGAAATTTGTAGAGTGGTTGAAAAACTAGTCTTAATGACTCCTGTGTATGTAAACTTCTGACTTCAACTGTATGTGGTGCCAAACTGGATCAGAACATCTACTTCTTTCTCAGTCAGGCAGGAGACCACTTCCTGCTGTAGATGAGCAACCCAGAACTATGTGTGTGTGACGTAGAAGTCCGTACTCTAACGCACGCACACATTCATCACTCCTCCCTGCTTCGTTATCAGATAAGTTTTAACAATGTGGGTCGACACACAAGTTAACTTCTCTATCTTAGTACATACATTTCACACTTACTTCAGTAACCGGTTATGGGATAAAGAAATAAACAGACAAGTGTTCATATTTAATATGAATGAGCGCATTGTTTGTTTGTTTATTTGTTCTTCTCTCTATCCATCTCTGTAGCTTCCGGGTATGCTGGATAAGGACCCAAGCTAAGGGAATGGGCTGACTTTGTAG
This sequence comes from Salvelinus fontinalis, assembly GCF_029448725.1. Taxonomy (NCBI): domain Eukaryota; kingdom Metazoa; phylum Chordata; class Actinopteri; order Salmoniformes; family Salmonidae; genus Salvelinus; species Salvelinus fontinalis. The sequence continues at coordinate 36,075,550 of NC_074669.1, read as the reverse complement.
TGCCTGTCCCGAATGGCTCATTAATGTAAATGGGCATGTTGAAAGACAAAATGTAGGTTTGTATAGGTAATTGCTCAATTTATTAGGGTTAATTGTTCTGAGGGGAGGGGCTTTCAGTTCATGGAGACATTTTGGATTGAGCTGTGGATGTTTTTGTTCCGGAATCACTATGTAAATAAACACCCTTGCACAGAAGAACTTTTGCGGCTCCGCCATCTTTTTATTTTGATAGAGGTTAGGTTTTCCAGTTGAGCCTTCTGGCCTACTCTACGTGACAGTGTGTTTGCCTCAAAAAGCATCTCGCTTCAATCAATTTATTCAAGTTCAGAATAAAAATTATTACTTGTATTTTAACAGCAACAGTTTCAATCTAGATTTGTTTTCTACAGTAAGATGTACAGTGAGCCTGATCATTTTTCATCTTCATCTGTATTTACCGTAATTTACAGTTGCACTCAGTAGCTAGCTAGCTTACTTGCTTTGGCTAACGTTAGCTATTAGCTGTGTACTAGGCCACAGGATTGTTTGAAAGAGTAACTCACATCTACTACTATGAGAGATAGTACTCCCTTATTTCTGCTTATCATCACCTGTTCTAAAATGACATCAATGCCTTGCTAGCTGACTTAGCTACTTTTCCACTGTAAAAGCAGTGTTTCCTGAAGCATTCTGCCCTGTTCTGAAAGAAGTCCCTGGGTTTACCATCATGCTGAGGAGGTTTTGTAAGGACGCGTCGCTATATTAATTTGTTAGTTTGAGACTCATTTCCAGTGGAGATTTGAGCATGTAAATCTTGGTGGGGCATAAAAGAAAGGTGGAATGCAGGCCAGTAAAGCCACTGCACTGCACAACACGACACTAAACAATACATGAATTGTACTCAAACGGTGACAAACGGTGCACACAAACTGTTAGGGCCTACATAAAGCTGTACCAACAGCAGAGTCCCAACATCTTACCACTGCTACACCTGGCAATCAGCGTAGCCTTGTCTGGCAGTGAAACACTTCATTCAGCCTAATTTACTGCCTTTTAAAAAACATAGCTGATATGGCTGACTTGCTTCAACAAATGTGGTTTGTAAATGAGATGTACAAACTATGGCATACGGGTACGACAAGCTGATAAGAGGCAATCCGTAATTTCGATTAAGACATTAATGAGCGAGCTAAGACGGACGTAGTCTATAAAGCTATTTGTTTAGCACTTTTGAAATGTACAGGGACAGAATTCAGAACATAAGCCGTTCATACAGTGCTCTCCCTGTACACCAAGTTAGAACGGTAGGATAAATAAAGTGGGCATATAAGCAGACAATGAAAGCTCTTACAATATTTGATGATTACATTTCTCTAAAACAAGTTATAGGTTACAGTAGAACAGTCAGAACAGTAGGCAAAATTAAGAGGGGTAAATAGACCAAATTATAAGGGTGAGGCACATGGGCTACTAACATCTTACTACACAACATACACATAGTATTACTTTCTTAGCTACAGTATACATTTCTCCCTGGCATATTACTGTCACGCCCTGACCTTAGATATCTCTGTTTTTCTATTTATTTTGGTTAGGTCAGGGTGTGACTAGGGTGGGTACGCTAGTTTTGTATGTCTAGGGTTTTTGTATGTCTAGGGTTTTTGTATGTCTAGGGGTTTTGTATGTCTATGTTGGCCTGATATGGTTCCCAATCAGAGACAGCTGTTTATCGTTGTCTCTGATTGGGGATCATATTTAGGTAGCCATTTTCATTTACATTTACATTTACATTTAAGTCATTTAGCAGACGCTCTTATCCAGAGCGACTTACAAATTGGTGCATTCACCTTATGATATCCAGTGGAACAACCACTTTACAATAGTGCATCTAACTCTTTTAAGGGGGGGGGGGGGGGGGGGTTAGAAGGATTACTTTATCCTATCCTAGGTATTCCTTAAAGAGGTGGGGTTTCAGGTGTCTCCGGAAGGTGGTGATTGACTCCGCTGACCTGGCGTCGTGAGGGAGTTTGTTCCACCATTGGGGTGCCAGAGCAGCGAACAGTTTTGACTGGGCTGAGCAGGAACTGTACTTCCTCAGAGGTAGGGAGGCGAGCAGGCCAGAGGAGGATGAACGCAGTGCCCTTGTTTGGGTGTAGGGCCTGATCAGAGCCTGAAGGTACGGAGGTGCCGTTCCCCTCACAGCTCCGTAGGCAAGCACAATTTTTCCTCATTTGTGTTGTGGGATCTTGTCTACATTGAGTTGCCTGAGTGCATAACAGTAGCGCCACGTTTCGGTTGTTCTTTCTTTCTTTCTTTCTTTCTTTCTTTCTTTGTTTTGTGAGTTTCGATTTATTAAAATTATGTGTAACTCTACTCACGCTGCGCCTTGGTCTCATCCTTACGACGAACGTGACAATTACATAATTTATGACGCAGCATACAATACATTTTTGGACTCCCATTGTTGTGCTCGGCTCACTTGAACAGGAAGGTGGCGCGGCGGTCCTCAGAGTAAACACTTGTTTTGAGTGCGGCACAAATAATGCTTCATTGACATCATGAAACTTGGAAAAGAACACCTTAATCCCAGATTTGGGACCGCACAGCCACTGTCACTTATTCCTTCCAAACCACTCATTGAATTTGCGATTTCCAACTTGTTGTGTAATGTTTATGTCCAATGGCCGATAAGCACCGATACGTTTTATGTATAATTTATCTTCATTATTTCTCTTTAAATGACAAGGATTAAAAAGGATTTGCCAGTAGATTGTCGACTTGATTCATGATGATGACTGCTAGCTAAGATTGTAAAAGTATGATATTGACATGATCAGTCCAATCAAAGCTACTGTACATGTAACGTGATTTGGCATCATTTTATCTGTGGCCAATGACCTTGAGCCTTCTTGGATGGGCACTTCTATGGCAGCATCCGAAGGGCTAGAATTTTCATTGTCTCCTCTTACACTTGGCAGTGACATAGTGTCCCTATGAGTGACAGAATATTGAGCCAATCACGGCGGAACGCTCCATATTTTCTGCAGGCTTGCACCACCACAGAAAGCACTGAGCTAGGCTGAAACACCTGCATGTTGGAGCTGCCTTAATCAAGAAAACAAAAGAGACCATGTTTGTATGCAGCTTTATTAACTCAATGATATATATATATATTTTTTACATTGTTAGCAAACTGATATGTGACACGTATTTATGCCAAAATAACATGCAAAACAGGCAAGTCTCCCCCAAAAAAATTATTGCTAAAAATGTGGGTCTCAAAACGCTCTGAATGACGGGTCGCCACTGCTCATTACTAAGCACTTCACCACATAAAACACATTGTGAGTGCTCTTCGTTATTTCTCAATGTTTGACAGTGCTGAAGTGTGTGGGTCACAGATGCAGAAAAAATCTGCTGAACTGAGCAGAGAGCGCACTGAACAGAGAGCGCACTGAACAGTCAGCGCAGTTGCACTTGGCCAAATCAATTCCAATAATCAATTCAATAATTATACATTTACTCTAACAAGTTGCGACCCACTTTGGGTCACGACCCATACTTTCAGAAAGGCTGGTGTAGCGCATAACATTTTTATTTCCAAGATGGCGTAGCAGTCAGATGATGTTTTGTTTGTCTTGTCCCTTCACGCGAATATATCGTTTTTCTTCGTATATATTTCGCATACATTTTTTATATTTTTAATCTCAATTTCCATCTACGGACTGAACATACTCTCCTGCAACCCGCCTCACCCAATGTGGTACGGAACTGCTATTATTTTACACTTCAGAACCGGAACCCCCTTCAGAAGCTAGCCAGCTAATTAGCTACTAGCTAGTAGTAGTAGCTTTTTCTCTACCACATCTCCGGATTCCTACCGCAAGCTCTGAACCTTTACTCCGGATCATCGAAGCTAGCTAGCTGCTATCCGAGAGGTTACTCCTGGCTAACGTCTCTGTCCCGAAGCAAGCACCAGTTAGCCTGGAGCTAGGCCCATCTCCCGGCTAGCCGAAGAGATCCATCAGCCAATTCCTGGGCTTCAATACCTCTTTTGCCAATTGGCTGCCGACACGGAGTTGCTGCCGACACGGAGTCCCCGCCGATCCATCACGACTGGTCTGCCAACGTAAACGTCCGAGGGGGTTTCAACAGGCTCTCCCGTTGCGACGTCCCCCTGAGGCCCATCTGCTAGCCTGCTATCCCTGGCCTGCTAGCTATCTGAATCGCCGTGCCTCCAGCTCGCCTAGCTACTCACTGAACACTATGATCACTCGGCTACACATGCCTCTCCCTAATGTTAATATGCCTTGTCTATTGCTGTTTTGGTTAGTGATTTTTGTCTTTTTCACTGTAGAGCCTCCAGCCCTGCTCCATATGCCTTAGCTAGCCCTTTTGTTCCACCCCCCCACACATGCGGTGACCTCACCTGGCCTCACTTGTACCTCTCTCATCGTCACTCAATGCCTAGCCTTACCTCCACTGTACTCACATCCTACCATACCCTTGTCTGTACATTATGCCTTCAGTCTATTCTTCCGCGCCTAAAAATCTGCTCCTTTTACTCTCTGTTCCCGAACGCACTAGATGACCAGTTCTTTTAGCCTTTAGCCGTGCTCTTATCCTACTCCTCCTCTGTTCCTCTGGTGATGTAGAGGTTAATCCAGGCCCTGCAGCCCCCAGCATCACTCCAATTCCCCAGGCGCTCTCATTTGTTTACTTCTGTAACCGTAAATGCATTGGTTTCATGCATGTTAACATTAGAACCCTCCTCCCTAAGTTTGTTTTATTCACTGCTTTAGCACACTCCGCCAACCCGGATGTCTTAGCCGTGTCTGAATCTCTAACTATAAAATTTTCCGACAAGATAGAACTGCAAAAGGGGGTGTAGTTGCAATCTACTGCAGAGATACCCTGCAGAGTTCTGTCATACTATCCAGGTCTGTGCCCAAACAATTCGAGCTTCCACTTTTAAAAATCCACCTTTCCAGAAACAAGTCTCTCACCGTTGCCGCTTGTTATAGACCCCCTTCAGCCCCCAGCTGTGCCCTGGACACCATATGTGAATTGATTGCCCCCCATCTATCTTCAGAGTTCGTACTGTTAGGTGACCTAAACTGGGACATGCTTAACACCCCGGCCATCCTACAATCTAAGCTAGATGCCCTCAATCTCACACATATTATCAAGGAACCTGCCAGGTACAACCCTAAATCCGTAACTATGGGACCCCTCTTAGATATCATCCTGACCAACTTGCCCTCTAAATACACCTATGCTGTCTTCAACCAGGATCTCAGCGATCACTGCCTCATTGCCTGCATGCGTAATGGGTCCGCGGTCAAACGACCACCCCTCATAACTGTCAAACGCTCCCAAAAACGCTTCAGCGAGCAGGCCTTTCTAATTGACCTGGCCCGGGTATCCTGGAATGTTGACATGTCAGTAGAGGATGCCTGGTTGCTCTTCAAACGTGTTTTCCTCTCCATCTTAAATAAGCATGCCCCATTCAAAAAATATTGAACTAAGGCCAGATATAGCCCTTGGTTCACCCCAGACTTGACTGCCCTTCACCAGCACAAAAACATCCTGTGGCGTTCTGCATTAACATCGAATAGCCCCCGCGATATTAAACTTTTCAGGGAAGTCAGGAACCAATATACTCAGTCAGTTTGGAAAGCTAAGGCTAGCTTTTTCAAACAGAAATTTGCTTCCTGTAGCACTAATTTCAAAAATATTTGGGACACTGTAAAGTCCATGGAGAATAAGAGCACCCCCTCCCAGCTGCCCACTGCACTAAGAATAGGAAACACTTTCACCACCAACAAATCCACGATGATCGATAATTTCAATAAGTATTTTTCTACGGCTGGCCATGCTTTCCACCTGGCTACCCCTATCCCTGCCCACATCTCAGCACCCCCTGCAGCAACTGGATCCCTACAAATCAGCTGGGCTAGACAATCTGGACCCTCTCTTAATAAAATTATCTGCCGAAATTGTTGCAACCCCTATTACTAGTCTATTCAACCTCTCTTTCCTATCGTCTGAGATCTCAAAAGATTGGAAAGCTGCCGCGGTCATCCCCCTCTTCAAAGGGAGAGACAGTCTAGACCTAAACTGTTATAGACCTATATCCATCCTGCCCTGCCTTTCTAAAATCATCGAAAGCCAAGTTAACAAACAGATCACCGACCATTTCGAATCCCACCATACCTTCTCCACTATGCAATCTGGTTTCCGAGCTGGTCATGGGTGCACCTCAGCCACGCTCAAGGTCCTAAACGATATCAGAACCACCATCAATTAAAGACAGTACTGTGCAGCCGTCTTCACTGACCTGGCCAAGGCTTTCGACTCTGTCAATCACCGCATTCTTATCGGCAGACTCAATAGCCTTGGCTTCTCAAATGACTGCCTCGCCTGGATCACCGACTACTTCTCAGATAGAGTTCAGTGTGTCAAATTGGAGGGCCTGTTGTCCGGACCTCTGTCCTCTGTCCGGCTTGTTGTCCGGACCCCTTAGGGTCTTGCCCAATGTTACAGCATTCTACAGCATACAAAGAAATTCTAGACGATTCTGTGTTTCCAACTTTGTGTCATCAGTTTGGGAACGGCCCTTTCCTGTTTCAGCATGACAATGCCCCCGTGCACAAAACGAGGTCCATTCTCTTTTGGGATGAATTGGAACGCCGACTGCGAGTCAGGCCAAATCACCCAAAATCAGTGCCCGACCTCACTAATGCTCTTGTGACTGAATGGAAATAAGTGTTCCAAAATCTAGTGGATCGCCTTACCAGAAGAGTAAGGGCTGTTATAGCGGCAAAGGGGGAACCAACTCCATATTAATGGCCATGATTTTTAATGTAGAAGAAAAATAAATCTATTTAGGCGAGGTGCTGGCTAGCGGAGTAGAAAACTTGAAAATAAAGGAGAGCCGCACGTGATTTTTAATGGCCATGATGTTCGACAAGCAGATGTCCACATACTTTTGGTCATGTAGTGTATTTGTCTTTTCAGAAAAGAATTTGGGAGCATCTGATGATCTAACGTTGTGAGTGATGAAAATACATTTCGCTGGTCTCTACTGTTGCAGTCATGATGCAAGTGGTGCTATGCTCTCAAATCCACCCATGTTTCTAGTTTGACCAGCAGTTTTCAGCAACTGGTATTTTTTTATTTGGTTATCATATTAGCAGGTTTGCTAGCAACACACTATACTGAACAAAAATATAAATGCAACATGGAACAATTTCAACGATTTTACTAAGTTCCAGTTCATATAAGTGTAACGGATGTGAAATGGCTAGCTAGTTAGCGGGTACGCGCTAGTAGCATTTCAATCAGTTACGTCACTTGCTCTGAGACTTAAGTAGGGTTTCCCCTTGCTCTGCAAGGGCCGTGGCCTTTGTGGAGCGATGGGTAGCGATGCTTCGTGGGCGACTGTTGTTGATGTGTGCAGAGGGTCCCTGGTTTGCGCCCGTGTCGGGGCGAGGGGACGGTTTAAAGTTATACTGTTACATTGATGCTGTTGACCCGGATCACTGGTTGCTGCGGAAAAGGAGGATGTTGAAAGGGGGGTGAGTGTAACGGATGTGAAATGGCTAGCTAGTTAGCGGGTACGCGCCAGTAGCATTTCAATCAGTTACGTCACTTGCTCTGAGACTTAAGTAGGGTTTCCCCTTGCTCTGCAAGGGCCGTGGCCTTTGTGGAGCGATGGGTAGCGATGCTTCGTGGGCGACTGTTGTTGATGTGTGCAGAGGTTCCCTGGTTCGCGCCCGTGTCGGGGCGAGGGGACGGTTTAAAGTTATACTGTTACATAAGGAAATCAGTCATTTGAAATAAATGAATTATGCACTAATCTATGGATTTAACATGACTGGGCAGGGGTGCAACCATGGGTGGGCCTGAGAGGGCATAGGCCCACCCACTGGGGAGCCAGTTCCAGACAATCAGAATTAGTTTTTCACCACAAAAGGGCTTTATTACAGACATAAATACTCCTCAGTTTCATCAACTGTCCGGGTAGCTGATCTCAGACGATCCCGCAGGTGAAGAAGCTGTCACACCCTGATCTGTTTCACCTGTCTTTGTGCTTGTCTCCACCCCCTTCCAGCTGTCGCTCATCTTTCCCATTATCCCCTGTGTATTTAGACCTGTGTTCTGTTTGTCTGTTGCCAGTTTGTTTTGTTCGTGAAACCTACAAGTGTTTGTTCCCCTGCTCCTGTCTGTTTCTTGCTCCTGTTTCTGAGTCCTTCACGGTTTTGACCATTCTGCCCGACCTGAGCCTGCCTGCCATTCTATACCTTGCCCCACCTCACTGGATTATTGACCCCTGCCTGCCCTGACCCAGAGACTGCCTGCCGTTCTGGACCCTTTGCATCCTCTCTGGATTACTGACCCCTGCCTGACTTTGACCTGTCGTTTGCCTGCCCCTGTATAAAAAATACTTTTGTTTCTTCGACACTGTCTGCATCTGGGTCATACCTGAAACGTGATAGAAGCTGGATGTGGAGGTCCTGGGCTGGCATGCTTACATGTGGTCTGCCGTTGTGAGGCCGGTTGGACATACTGCCAAATTCTCTAAAACTACGTTGGAGGTGGCTTACGGTAGATAAATTTATATTAAATTCTCTGGCAACAGCTCTGGTGGACATTCCTGCAGTCAGCATGCCAATTGCACACTCCCTCAACTTGAGACATCTGTGGCATTGTGTTGTGTGAAACTGCACATTTAGAATGGCCTTTTGTCCCCAGCTCAAGGTACACCTGTGTAATGATCATGCTGTTTAATTAGCTTATTGATATGCCAGGTGGATGGATTATATTGGCAAAGGAGAAATGCTCACTAACATGAATGTAAAGAACTTTGTGCACAAAATTTGAGAATACCTTTTTTGTGTTCTGGCTGCAGAGGTTGCGACAGTGTAGCCGTAACATTAGCTAGTTGGCTAGCAAGGGATAAAAACATTGCCACTGAGCATGGCAACGGAACATAAACAACAAATGACTGGGTCGCGTCCATAAATATCGATCGAACAACTGGATTGTGTCTCTGGCAACCAAAAGATGAGAAAGTATGAATTCGCTTTTAACAATTTTGCTTATATTTCTATCAGTAAATGTGTGCTTTAGTATTGTTTTCTTAGGCAACAGTGTTTTTTTAACCTTTATTTAACCAGGCAAGTCCGTTAAGAACAACTTATTTTTTACAATGACGGCCTACCCCAGACGATGCTGAGCCAATTGTGCATCGCCCTATGGGACTCCCAATCACGGCCAGATGTGATGCAGCCTGGATTCGAACCAGGGACTGCGGTGACGCCTCTTGCACTGAGATGCAGTGCCTTAGACCGCTGCACCACTCCGGAGTATAAGTGGGATAAATGCCCCCGTTCTGTACAAAAATGAACTCGGGTCCTCCTCGCCCCGCTGCGTCGTCTTTTATTTCCAAGGTAATGTACAGAACGTCGGCGTTTTCCCTTACTTAATCTATTTGCCAACAATGAAATGCTTACTTACTGGGCCTTCCCAACAATGCAGAGAATTTAAAAATAAAATAATAACACAAGGAATAAATACACAATGAGCAACGATAACTTGGCTACTGTATATACAAGGGTACCGGTACTGAGTAGATGTGCAGAGGTACGAGGTAATTGAGATAGATATGTACATACACATTGCATTCGGAAAGTATTCAGAACCCTTTACTTTTTCCACATTTTGTTACGTTACAGCCTTATTTTAAAATTAATCTACACACAATACCCCATAATGTCAAAGCGACTGGAGCAAATGTATAAATTTGAATTTAGAATAGGGCCCATAGCAGAAAGTAAGCTTACTGCACTGAGGCTGCAGATGTTTCCCTTTCATAACACTAAGCACATTGGCCAGTGTTAATTAGTGTTGCTTTTTCAGTGTAACATTTCTAGTGTTGATTCAGGTGTCAAATTATCACTGTGGTGTAAAATAACCGCAGTGTTGGTGTTAATAACCAGAGTTGAATCAAAACCACACCCATCATTGTCATATTCTCAGCGTGCTCTATTGTAGGTTGATTTAAAAAAAAATGTTTGTTACTGTCTACCCTGCTGCCTAGTCACTTTATCCCTACCTACAGTGCATTTGGAACATATTCAGACACCTCAACTTATTCCACATTTTGTTACTTTAAAGCCTTATTCTAAAATGGATTAGATTGATGAGGGGAAAAAAGCAATCTACACACAATACACCATAATGACAAAGCAAAAACAGGTTTTTAGAAATGTTACCAAATGTATAAACAAAAAAACGGAAATATGACATTTACGCAAGTACTGAGACCCTTTATTCAGTACTTTGTTGAAGCACCTTTGGCCGCGATTACAGCCTTGAGTCTTCTTGGGTATGACGCTACAAAGCTTGGCACACCTGTATTTGGGGAGTTTCTCACATTCTTCTCTGCAGATCCTCCAAAGCTCTGTCAGGTTGGAGATGTTAGATCGGGTTCAAGTCCAGCATCTGGCTGGGCCACTCAAGGACATTCAGAGACTTGTCCCAAGCCACTCCTGCGTTGTCTTGGCTGTGTGCTTAGGGTCGTTGTCTTGTTGGAAGGTGAACCGTGGTCCCAGTCTGAGGTCCTGAGTGCTCTGGAGCAAGTTTTCATCAAGGATCTTTCTGTACTTTGCTTCGTTCATCCTTCCCTTTCCTGACTATTCTCCCAGTCCACGCTGCTGAAAAACATCCCCACAGCATGATGCTGTCACCACCATGCTTCACCGTAGGGATGGTGCCAGGTTTTCTCTAGACATGATGCTTGGCATTCAGGTCAAAGTTTGAGAGTTCTGAGAGTCTTTAGGTGCCTTCTGGCAAACTCCCAGCGGGCTGTCATGTGCCATTTTACTGAGGAGTGGCTTCCGTCTGGCCACTCTACCATAAAAGACAGATTTGTGGAGTGCTGCAGAGAGGATTGTCCTTCTGGAAGGTTTGCCCATCTCCACAGAGGAACTGGAGGTCTGTCAAAGTGACCATCGGGTTCTTGGTCACCTCCTGAAAAAGGCCCTTCTCCCCCGATTGCGCAGTTTAGCCTGGCGGACAGCTCTAGGAGGAGTCTTGGTGGTTCCAAACTTCTTCCATTTAAGAATGGAGGCCACTGTTCTTGGGGACCTTCTATGCTGCAGAAATGTTTTGGTACCCTTCCCCAGGTCTGTGCCTCGGCACAATCCTGTTTTGGAGCTCTACGGACAATTCCTTAGACCTCATTGCTTGGTTTTTGCTCTGACATGCACTGTCAACTGTGGGACCTTATATTTACAGGTGTATGCCTTTCCAAATCATGCCCAATCAATTTAATTTACCTACACTCAAGTTGTAGAAACATCTCAAGGATGATCAATGGAAGCAGGATGTACCTGAGCTCAAGTTCTAGTTTCATAGCAAAGGGTCTAAATACTTATGTAAACTAGTGCACTAAATAGGGAATATGGTGCCATTTGGGACTTATGAATAATTACATGCGAGGGGGGACTTGTGATCTTTTTAATTATTCTGTACATCATTTTCCATCCCACCATTCAAAACGCAACATGAATATGGATTGCTATGAAGATCCATCTTTAAAAAATCTCCCAGGCCCATAAATTATCCAACTTTGGTCCATATAGGGGATGAGGCGTGGATGGGGAGGCACACGTGGATCTCTTTCATTGCCTCTACCCTCCGTCAGCAGCCCCAGGCTTGACCCTGGCTGTGAAGTGTCGGGGCTAATTGAATCGACTGCTCTTTGGAGCTGAAAATGGGGGAGAAAGAAGAAAAAGAAGCAGGCCTCCACTTGTTATCTTGTGAACCCCTCAAACATGTAAAAGATAGGAATCTCTTGCATGTCAGCAGTATGAGATGGAATTAACAATAGATTTTTTTTTTTTATTGTTGCAGAAGGTCGTTAGGGCTGATAGACAGGTGTAATTATGGAAATGATCTCCCCGGTTCTGCAGAATGTTTTCCCGCTTCCATACGGACTGGAGAGCCATTCAATCAGCCGCTCTCGTGGGAAAGTTCAGCCATAACTGCAAGTGTACCAGCAAAATCTAATTAAGCAAAGAGATTTCATTAGTATTTATAGCCTAAAGGAATTTGTAAAAGTACAGAGCCAGTGAAGTTATATGGGACTGAATAGAGTATAATTATTGGTTAATGACAAAGGCCATAGAAGACATACACACGGGTGTTGAATGGATCATTGAATGGTGTTAAGAATTAACAAAAATTCAGGAGGGCCAGACTTGAAAGCAACACTTAAACTAGTTGCCTTGAATGCAGCTCGATAGCAACTCAACAAGCACCAGCTGCTACTAATTGCCAATCAGCCTCCATGCCTGTTTGCAACACTTTAACTAGTTTACTTGAACAGAGCTCCTCTACAAGCATCAGCTCATTGCTAATCAGCCTCCACACCTGTCCTCACTCTCCTTAATCACAACTACCACCTTACTTAAACCTGGGGCGGCAGGTAGCCAGCCTAGTGGTTAAGAACAATGGATCAGTAACTGATTCAACTAGGTGAAAAATCTGTTGCTGCCCTTGAGCAAACCCTAATTGGTCCTGTAAGGCATTCTGGATAAGAGCATCTGCTAAATGATTTAAATTTTAAATATAATCATTATTTCAAACAGTTGCTACTCACGTTTCTGTTGGAGAGATTTGAGGTAGGTCCCTCCCTGTTTGCTCAACCTGTCCAATAGAAACACCCGTTTTTTCGTTGCGAAATGGAACTGTTTGGCGTTAAGATTACACCCCTGACCAAACTAACAGTCCTCTCTTTTGCATTGCAGGACACTGCATTACTGGCCTTAGGCTCTGCATGGTCAATCTGACATTGCAGTGGCTGTACAGATGTCGAAGAGCTCATACTTCTTGTGCTTAGGAGCGCTGTCCTACACCTCCAATAAATGAGTCTGCACCGCACCACTCGTAGTGATTCAGGGCTAATCTTGATAGCCATCCAGCTAATTGCAAACAACTAGCTAAAGGAAAATACAAGATCTTACCTCTTCTGAGATGTGGAGTCCGTTTCCTGGGGCTTGACGTAAGAGCTCACCCGAAATAGCATGAGTGGAAAGTGGAAAGACTGCACTGTTTTCCCACCTGCATCCAATTGCAAATTTAACCATCGCTCCACAGAAAAATGTGCCTACATTTAGGCTGTTTATATGTGTATTTCACATGTTGAGGTAGAAATAGGAGTATAATGCTTATACGGATGTCAACCCCAATACATGTTCATGTCATCAATCAGCTGCATTACAGTTAAAAACTACTTTGACTACCCACACCTATTTCTGTATGCTAGCTATGCTACCAGCTTATATGAATGGGAGTTAGCATTTAGTAGTCACTTTTAAATCTGGAAAAACTTCTAAATGTTACTCATCAAAAACAGCCAAATATATCCAAATCGGATTTTAGTGATGTCATTGTGGGCCTGTTACAATGACGGATTTGACAAATATCCGCTGTTAGATGAAATTTATTGAATGTGAGCCAATCCAGCATCTTTCTATCCCATGGTCTGCATTCTTTTTTAATTTAAATTTAATTTAACGTTTATTTAACTCCATTGATTTCTTTATCGCCATTTACCTTCCCGATCTCTTTCCAGGAGTTCAAACAAATATTTGTCTTTCAAATTCCTACACAAGGTATCATAAAGATGTTCTTTGTTCTGATCGCCTTTCCTCAAAATGATCAATTTAAGGAAGTGAGTTTCTGTTTATACAGGAGTTTGTTTGTTTATAAAGCATTTATCACCATTACGTCCCCGATCTCTTTCAGGAGTTCAGACACATTTTTGTGTCTTTGAAATGCCTACACAAGGTATCATAAATTATGGTTTTTGTAAACTTGTTCTGATAGCCTTTCCACAAAATTATCCATGTTTGTTGTCATGGAAGTGAGTTTGTGTTTATACAGGATGTAACCCCCCCCCCCCCCCCCCCCCCCCATCTGCCTTCAACCTATCATGTCAATGCGGAGCTATACAGAGCTATATGGAGCCCTCCGCATTGTTACAAAATTTGGAAGGCGCACAGCAATGCTGTATGGAGCTTGATTTGGCCACCGCAAGCCTCAGGAGACTTCGAGATTGCATCACACCCTCCATATGGAGCCTCGGTACCACTTTTCCAGCTCGAGCATAAATTGGCTTTTAATCTGCAACCCTCTGCTTCATCCGGTCCATTCTCATTCCCCTCCTGAATCCTCATTTTCACATCCATTCAATTTCTTCAGTAAATATTCTAAACCCATTTCAATGTCTGGTCCTTGAAGTGGTGAATTGCAACTTTAAAGAGAACGCTGGGGTGAAGTAAAATGCTGATGTACTTATGAGTGACTTTGGACTCTATATGAAACTGTTTAGGTAATGCCGTTTGTTACTCAACATGTGGTGTTGCTTTAGGAGAGTATAAGCCTGTAACACACACAAATTATATGCCAATATGGATAATAACATGCATGTAAATATAGCTCAACATTCCATTAATATATATATATATATATATGGGCATTTATTAGTCTTTATTTGAAGACATTTGAATCAAACATGCATAATATGCTAAGCCTATATGTTTTCACCTTGATGTTCATCCATATTTTTGCCAAAATGCAGATCAGTATCTCAAGCTCAGCAAACGCTGAAAATAATACTAAGTTGATTTACATTGAAACGTGCAGCCTTGAAAATGAAAATGTTAGCCATGTTTGACTTTTAGTGGCGATCTGTCATTCACCTGTTTTCAGCCCCACATTTCCTTAAAAAAAAAAAATCTCATCAAAAATGTGGGGGGAGGGGCTCGCCTGTTTTGCATATTATTTTGGCATTAATGCGTGTCACATCAGTTTGCTAACAATGTAAAAAAATATATATACACTACCGTTCAAAAGTTCGGGGTCACTTAGAAATGTCCTTGTTTTTTAAAGAAAAGCAAATAAAAATGTGTCCATCAAAATAACATCAAATTGATCAGAAACACAGTGTAGACATTGTTCATGTTGTGAATGACTATTGTAGCTGGAAACGCCAGATTTTTTATGGAATATCTACATAGGAATACTGAGGCCCATTCTCAGCAACCATCACTCCTGTGTTCCAATGGCATGTTATGTTAGCTAATCCAAGTTTATCATTTTAAAAGGCTAATTAATCATTAGAAAACCCTTTTGCAATTATGTTATCACAGCTGAAAACTGTTGTTCTAATTAAAGAAGCAATAAAACTGTCCTTCTTTAGATTAGTTGAGTATCTGGAGCATCAGCATTTGTGGGTTCAATTACAGGCTCAAAATGTCCAGAAACAAAGCACTTTCTTCTGAAACTCGTCAGTCTATTCTTGTTCTAAGAAACGAAGGCTATTCCATGCGAGAAATTGCCAAGAAACTGAAAATCTCGTACAACGCTGTGTACTACTCCCTTCACAGAAGAGCGCAAATTGGCTCTAACCAGAGTAGAAAGACGATTGGGAGGCCCTGGTGCACAACTGAGCAAGAGGACAAGTACATTAGAGTGTCTAGTTTAAGAAACACACCTTACAAGTCCTCAACTGGCAGCTTCATTAAATAGTACCCACAAAACACCAGTCTTAACGTCAACAGTGAAGAGGCGACTCCGGGATGCTGGCCTTCTACGTTTCGAACGGTCATCCAACTCGGAATTGTAAATCCGGCCTCTTTCAAGAGCTACGACCTGAAGATAAATGACATCATCATGATTTGACCTTGTTTTTTTCAGAGTTCCCAGTTATTTTGAAAGCACCATAAATCCAGAGAATGACAGAAGTTGATGACAAAATTAGCCTACGAAGGACCGCCACGCCACCTTCCTGTTCAAGTGAGCACAGCACAACAATGTGAGTCCAAAAATGTATTGTATGCTGCTGCATAAATTATGTAATATGCCAGGAAGATATGTATACTGTAGCCAGGAAAGTAATACTATGTGTATGTTGTGTAGTAAGATGTTAGTGTGCTTCACCCTAATAATTTGGTCTATTTACCCCTCTTAATTTCGCCTACTGTTCTGACTATTCTACTGTAGCCTATAACCTGTTATAGAGAAATGTCATCATCGAGTAATGTAAGAGCTTTCATTGTCTACTTATATGTCCCCTTTATTTATCCTACGGTTCTGACTTGGTGTACAGGGAGAACACTGAAAGAATGGCCCATGTTCTGAATTCTATCTCGGTCTCTGTTTATTTTGTATTTTTTTTGTCTCTGTTAATTTCAAAAGTGCTGAACAAATAGTTATATTGACTATGTCCGTCTTAGCTCGCTCATTAAAGTCTTAATCGAAATTATGGATTGCCTTGCCTTATCCACTTGTCGTACCCTTATGCCATAGTTTGTACAGCTCAATTAGAAACCACATTTGTTTAAGCAAGTCAGCCATATCAGCTCTGTTTTTTAAAAGGCAGTAAATTAGGCTGAATGAACTGTTTTGCTGCCAGACAAGGCTCCGCTGATAGCCAGGTGTAGCAGTGGTAAGATGTTGGGACTGCTGTTGGGACAGCTTTATGTAGGCCGTTTGTGGGCACCGTCTGTCACCATTATAGTGCAATTAATGTATTGTGTTGTGTAGTGGCTTTGCTGGCATACATCGCACTTATTTTATGTTTTTGCCTCACCATGATTTACATGCTGAAATCGCACTGCTGACTTTACAATAATATTTTATCTAATTTTACAATTTTGGGCCTCTACAGTCATTATTAACTGCGTTAGTTCATAAAAACAATGGTGATCTAACATCACCATGCACCTAAAACAAAACTACACATGATATTTCTGTCTAGGCATTTTCCAGGTAAGGAATACTAGGCTCATCATATTTTTTATAAAGCAACAACAAATTGTTGGCAACAGTACAGTATGGAAATGTGATTGAAATGTTGCCGGATTGTTTCCATAATTGCAACAGCATCAGAAGTCTAACTAACTCATCGTCAGAAGGGATGTAGCTCCTTCTATTTTCTGAGGCTTTAGTGGCTGTTTCATGCAGGCCCCCTTGACACCATGTACCCTTCAACAGTCGATCACGGCGCACACCTTCAGATCCAAAGATTTTCCCTCATCGTCCCCAATTATCCGGGTAAAATATGGCATATGTATGCATCAATAGACAAGAGGAGACTGAGTTCAAGGGTCAGTAAAAGTCTAATGACGAATATGCTAAATTCATGCTAAAGAATGACAGTTTCCTTTAAACGGATCCTTCGGGATTTTGGTAATGGGACCCTCTATCCACTTCACCAGAGTTAGATGAACTTGTGGATACCATGTCTCTGTGTCCAGTATGAAGGAAGTTAGAGGTCGTTTCAAGAGCTAATGCTAGTAGATAACCATAGAATTCCAGTCATTGCGCTAACGCTAGTTAGCATTGGCCCGCAAAACTACCTATAACTTCGTTCTTTCTGGACATAGAGACATAAACATAGATGAAATTGTGGATACTATCTGACTATGGGGAAGTAGATAAAGGGCCTCATTGTCAAAATCCCAAAGTATCCCTTTGACATAAATTACAGATAATATGTTGTTTTGTCTTTGTCTCTACAATCACTATTAGGCCACCATTGTCTCAAATGCAAACATTAAAATGGGCTGGACATAGGCTACCCTATTGCATGCTGTCCATCTCATTCGATATAAATATCCAAGTGGGGTTATGGATTTGTGTTGGTATATTCCATTTCTCATGTTGCGATCACCCCATGTATAAATGTAATCCGATTAGTATAGCCCTATTCACTGCAATGGGATAGCCAAAAATGTTATATCAAAACGACACCACTAACCCAATAACTACCAAACTTCCACATAAACCTAAAAATGTGTGACCATGGCCAACTTGTATTTTATTTCCATGATTAAATTATTATTTTGACCTTTTTTATACAATTTTAAGAAATAGGCTATTTGTTGCCAAGAGGATTTTGTATTTGGTAATAATTTATGTTGCATGGGAAATATTATTGGTCATTTTCAATGAATGGTTTTCTCCCAAAGATCACACTGTCCAAAACGGCATGCCTGCATTTCAATATTAGATACATGGCTGGCTGTCTTTTACTTTTATGCAAATAATTGTCTGTTGAAAACTTTGATTTCAATGTAGTGTTTTTGAGTTACAATATCCATCTACAGATCTGTTCTAGGTAGCTGCGCTCCTATCCAAGGTGGTGCGAAATGTGATTGATCATATTGCGTAGCCTATTAGGCTTACACGGGTAATTTGTGGTGTTTACAACCTAAACCATGGCACTCAACTAACACGTTCTGGTCGTGCTAATGTGCAACTTCAGCCCTTATCTAAATGGCAATAAAACCTAGAAACCGGGTGCGCATTGCACATACTTAATAAGACACATTGGCATGTTAATCCAGCTCACATTTAGCAGGAGGTGTCAATTTCCCACCGAGCCTCAATGGGGAACTCCGAGGGCACCCGCACAGAGCACTTTCGAGGACAGTGAGACTGGAAACATTCCGTTGGTTGTATTCTATTATAAACTGGGTGGTTTGAGACCTGAATGCTCATTGGCTGTATACCGTGGGTACGACAAAACATTTATTTGAACTGCTCTAATTATGTTGGTAACCAGTTTATAATAGCAATAAGGCACCTCGGGGGTTTGTGATATATGGCCAATATACCACGGCTAAGGGCTGTGTCCAGGCACTCCGCTTTGCGTCGTGCATAAGAAGAGCCCTTAGCCGTGGTACATTGGCCATATACTACACCCCCCTCAGCCTTATTGCTTAAGTAGCTATTTTGGAAATGTGCAGATAAAAACAAAAGCTAATGCGTTATGAAAACAAAACAACAAGATTTCAATTATTTAAGCTATTTTTGGGGGGTTGAACACATTATTTAGATACAAGATGGTCCTAACTGTAATAGAATAGCCTAATGTCGATGCAAAGTTATTTCTAATGGTTGTAATGCGTGAATTGCATGGCTTATCATAGGCCTACTGTTTTTCTCAAAATATGCCTACTAATGAATAACAACCTCACTTGAAATATCAAAACAGATTTCACTGAAATATGTCATGCATAGGCTTCAGTTACTGTATTGTTTTTAGCCTAATTGTTTCTATGAGTTAGCTAGCTAGTCTGTCTGGACGCAGACACTGTTACTTTAGGTAGCTAGCTAGATGCATAGTGAATTGAAAGGAGAGTCTCAGGTTGACATTTATTGTCATGATCCTGGAGGCAGAACTGAGCGATGCCCCCCTTAGATAGGCCAGCTGCAAAGTCAGAATTGTCTATATTGTACACATTTATGAAAACAAAAATTAGCTTGTTTTGTCATAATTTAAGGTTAGGGTTATTAGTGTGGTTAAGGTAAGATTTCAAATCTGATTTTGACTATAGTTATGCCAGTTAGTGGCCAGTCTGCAGAGCAGCCTCCAGAAAGAGATTCATGACGAAAAACACTAACCTGCGTCTCAATTGTGCATCCAAGTTTAGGCTATCCATTTTGACTTTCCACTTAAACATTGTGTCTTTGTCCACCAGATATTAGCCCCAGATAGCCTACTAAATGCGGCATGAGAGTGCTTCTCCCACCACTAGTGTACCAAGTGCAGGTAGGACATATTGAAATGAAAGTAGTCTCTCAAATGTTTATGAATTTTGACTGTCCCCTAAAACCTTGTTACATTTTTTAAAAATGTTCTGACAACAGAAGTGAGAATGTCGCCTGTCCCTGGGAGAGTTTATTTTTAAGTTGTAGGGAGGTTCTTTATTTTTTGTTTAAAAAATAAAAATAAAAATATATATTTAAGCGTCAATTTACAGTACAGTAATTCTTCATAGTGGCGATTTTAGCATGTAAATCTTGGTGGGGCACACTCAACATTCTTTTTTTACATGCATGCCAGCAAAGACACAACACTAAACAATACATTAGTTGCACTATAAAGGTGACAAACGGTGCCCGCAAACTGTTAGGGCCGACATAAAGCTGTCCCAACAGCAGAGCTTTCTTTTCAGCAAAATGGGGTGAATCCTTACCACCGCTACACCTGGCGATCAGCGGAGCCTTGTCTGGCAGCAAAACAATTAATTCAACCTCGTTTACTGGCTTTGTAAAAAAACATAGCTGATATGGCTGACCATATCTCTCTGGCATATTGCATCATTTATGCAGCAGCATATAAGACATTTTTGGACTCACCTTGTTTTGAGCAGCGGGCCTTCGTTGACAAAGTATGTAATCAAAGCAAAAGATTTACAATTCCGAGTTGTAAAAACGTAAAAACGTATTTTCCCAGTCTGACTTCCCAGTTGAAATGCTTGCGGTTAGCCACTGTCACGATTTCCAATTTGTTTTGTTATGTTTATGTAAATGGCCGATAAACACCGATACATTTTATCTATAATTTATCTTCATTATTTCTCTTCATATGACAAGGATTAAAAATGATTTGCCAGTAGATTTACTTGGTTTATGATGATGACTGCTAACTAATATTTTGAAAGATAGATGTTGACATCAGTCCAATCAAAGCTACTGTAGATATAATGTGATTTGACGTAATTTTATCTGTGGCCAATGACCTTGAGCCTTCTTGGAAAGGAACTTCTAATGTAACTCTATGGCAGCACCCAAAGGGCTCACATTCTTGATGTCTACCCTTACTAAAGGTGGGTGACGTAGTGTCCCCATGAGTGACAGAATACTGAGCCAATCACGGTGCAATGCTCCTATTTTCTGCTGGCTTGCCCAACCACAACAGAAAGCGCTGAGCTAGGCTGAAACACCTACATTTTGGAGCTGCCTGTTTGTATGAGGCTTTATTAACTCAATTATAAATATATATTTTTTTACATTGTTCACAAACTGATATGTGACATGTATTAATGCCAAAATAACAAGCAAAATAGGCAAGCCCCCTCCCCCCCAAAAATTGGGGTTGATATATTTATTTATTTATTGAAAAATAATTATCTCTGCCCCACTTGAACAGGAAGGTGGCGCGGCTGTGCTTCTTGTGGGTACATTTTGTCATCAAACTTTGTCATCAAAGTCTGGCTTTCTCTGAATTTATGGTGCATTCAAGACAACTGGGAACTCTTCAAAAAACAAGGTCGAACCATGACGTGATCTTCAGGTCGGAGCTCTAGAAAGAGGCCCGAGTTCCCGACTTGGAATTCAGAGTTGGATGACTGTTCAAAATGTATTTTCCCAGTCGGAGCTCAATTTTTGGGGAGTTCCCAGTTGTCTCACTGAAGTCTGAGATTTCCCAGTTCCGAGATTCCAGTTGTTTTGAACACGGCAGAAGTCATGTTGGATTGACAGCATGCCCAATGTATTCAACCTTTTCTGGCCCATGGTGTTGCGTGTGAATGTTTATCCTTTTAAGCTTGGGAAAGAGACCCTTAAAACCAGACTTGAACCACAACCCCCTCCACCGAATACCAGGGGAAGCAAAATAGTGATTGTTTTGCAAAAATAGTGATTGCTTTGCAATGCTTAAAGTTAGCCACTGATTCCTTCCAAACCACTCATTGTTGAATTTGTGATTTCCAACTTGTTGTGTTATGTACAATGGCTGATGAGCACGAATAACGTTTGATCTATCATTTCTCTTCACATGACAAGGATTGAAAAGGAATTGCCAGTAGATTGTCGACATGATTCACGATGACTGCTTGTCTAGCTGGCTAGCTGAGATTTTGAAAGTATGATGTTGACATCAGTCCAATCAAAGCTGCGGTAGATATAACTTGATTTGACGTCATTTTATCTGTGGCCAATGACCTTGAGCCTTCTTGGATGGGCACGTCTAATGTAAATCTATGGCAGCACCCAAGGGGGTTTGAACTTCCTAGCTCTCCCTGTAGATTTTGCAGTAACGTAATGTCCCCATGAGGGACAGAACACTGAGCCATTCACGGCGCAACTAGAGATGACCAACCCCTACGCTCTGTGTTTTCTGCTCGCTGCCCCTCCACCACAGAAACCACTGAGCTAGGCTGAAACACCTGCATTTTGGAGCTGCCTTACTCAAGAAAGCAAAAAAGAGATTGTTTGCAAACTGACAAGTGACCCCGTATTAATGCCAAATTAACATCCAAAACATGTTGGGCTTAAAAACAGGTGGGGCTCTGTCCCATCTGTCCTGAGTGACGGGTCGCCAGTGCATAGAGATAGTGGAAACATCCTTATTAGTATCATCATTATTATTGTCCAGTTCGCCTACCCATTCCCCAAACTACCTTGAGTCAGTATGTGTGATCTCCAACAGCAGTGGGTCTGTTCAAACCCCCCCCTGCAGTGAGGTTCTGAGAACGTTTTACTCTGGCTCCTTTAAAGTTTTCCTGTAAGGTTTTATTAATGCTATGAGAATGGAAATTAGGTTTTTATTTTGAGGTGTTTTTTTAATAACTTCCTTAACTTTCCCTCACTGTTTCAATAAAACGTTTTATTAACACTGCTATCTTATTTGGGGTTAACTTTTTTTTTTAACTCCAAGCACAGATAGGACACATGGAAATTAATTTCATTAAGCATTACTCATGCAAACACTTTTTTTATTTTTTATTGTGACATGTCATCAGTGAGATTCGACCCTATAATCTTTTGCTGTAATTAAGCCACCAAGATGATGCTAGCATGCCATGTTTTTTTTTACACATACAAAGCTGTTAATTTTAGTCTATTCAAACAGATCCCATTTCAAAGGAAACAAGTACTCATTAAGATCAGGTGTGGTCAATTAGTGGGCGCGGCCAACACACCTGAACACACTTAACAAGATAGAGGATAGAGAGAGTTTTGTTGATGAGAACGGAATGTATATGTTTTAAAAAAACATTCTTAGATGTTCTCTGAATGTTACCAAAGTTTTCTAGTGTTTTTTTATGGAAGGTTTTCTTAAAATATTCGGGACAATTTGGGAATATGATCCTATAGGACCATCGCATGTTCAGGGCCTCGTTTCACAGAGCCTTCGTAGCGTTAAGACCTCACCCGTTAAGAATGTCATTAGAATCTTCGGCAACACTTTACTTGACATAACACGTTATGACATATTCATAACCATGTCATAATAGGTCATAACAGCTGACATAACTTCTCATAATATGGTCATAACATTTTCATGACCCATATATTTACAACTGTTGCGACATATATTGCGTTGTTTCATGGCTGGTTATGACACCTATGTAAGTATCAAAACCCACATTTATTCAAATTAGTTTTGTCCCTGCCAAGAAGTTTCCTATTGTTTAAAAGTTTGTTTCTTAAATCCTTTGATGTTTTAATTAATTCTTTACAGTCATGTTTTTTCATCATATTTTAAATAACTTGTAGAAAATATACTTTACGCCACTGTCATGAAGCATTATTACCATCCTGTTTCACTTTACTTGGACTAAGAAAATACATTTTAAGACACTGTCAAGAAGCATTATAAATGTCATAATAGGGGCCTCCCGGGTGGCGCAGTGGTCTAGAGCACTGCATCGCAGTGCTAACTGCGCCACCAGAGTCTCTGGGTTCGCCCTCAGGCTCTGTCGCAGCCGGCCGCGACCGGGAGGTCCGTGGGGCGACGCACAATTGGGCTAGCGTCGTCCGGGTAAGGGAGGGTTTGGCCGGTAGGGATTTCCTTGTCTCATCGCGCTCCAGCGACTCCTGTGGCGGGCTGGGCGCAGTGCCGCCAACCAAGGGGGCCAGGTACACGGTGTTTCCTCCGACACATTGGTGCGGCTGGCTTCCGGGTTGGAGGCGCGCTGTGTTAAAGAAGCAGTGCGGCTTGGTTGGGTTGTGCTTCGGAGGACGCATGACTTTCGACCTTCGTCTCTCCCGAGCCCGTACGGGAGTTGTAGCGATGAGACAAGATAGTAATTACTAGCGATTGGATACCACGAAAATTGGGGAGAAAAGGGGATAAAAAATGTTTTTTTTAAAATGTCATAATCATATAAGCCAGATAGGCCTATCACGTACATGCCCATAAATCAGTCATCTGTCAAAAATAGGGTGTCTTGTCCTGAAATGTGCTCGTGCATTCATCCCAGTCATCAGCAACAGAGCATCGGAGTAGGTACATGTCTGACATTGTGTGCGCAACTACAATGATCATTTATTAAGGTCAATTAAATATATACAGTGCATTCAGAAAGTATTCAGACCCATTCATCTTTTCCACATTTTGTTACGTTACAGCCTTATCCTAAAATGGATTAAATCAAAAATGGTCCTCATCAATCTACACACAGTACCCTATAATGACAAAGTGAAAACAGGTTTTTAGAAATGTTTCCAAATCTGTTAAAAATAAAAAACAGAAATACCTTATTTACATAAGTATTAAGAACCTTTGCTATGAGACTCAAAAAATTAGCTCAGGTGCATCCTGTTTCCATTGATCATCCTTGAGATGTTTCTACAACTTGATTGGAGTCCACCTGTGATAAATTCATTTAATTGGACATGATTTGGAAAGGCACACACCTGTCTAAATAAGGTCTCACAGTTGACAGTGCATGTCAGAGCAAAAACCAAGCCTGAAGTCGAAGGAATTGTCCATAGAGCCCCGAGACAGGATTGTGTCGAGGCACAGATCTGGGGAAGGGTACCAAAACATTTCTGAAGCATTGAATGTCCCCAAGAATACAGTGGCCTCCATCATTCTTAAATGGTAAAGTTTGGAACCACCAAGACTCTTCCTAGAGCATAATGCACTCCGCCAGACCAAACTGAGCAATCAGGGGAAAAGGGCCTTGGTCAGGGAGTTGACCAAGAACCCGATTGTCACTCTGACAGAGGTCCAGAGTTCCTCTGTGGAGATGCGAGAACCTTCCAGAAGGACAAGTATCTCTGCAGAACTCCACCCATTAGGCCTTTATGGTAGAGTGGCCAGACAGAAGCCACTCCTCAGTAAAAGGCACTCCTCAGTAAAAGGCACATGACAGCCAGCTTGGAGTTTGCCATGTAACCAAGATTGAACTCTTTCGCCTGAATGCCAAGCGTCACGTCTGGAGGAAATCTTGCACCATCCCCCTACGGTGAAGCATGGTGGTGGCAGCATCATTCTGGGGGATGTTTTTCAGAGGCAGGGACTGGGAGACTAGTCAGGATCGAGGGAAAGATGAATGTAGCAAAGTACAGAAAGATCCTTGATGAAAACCTGCACCAGAGCGCTCAGCACCTCAGACTGGGGGCGAAGGTTCACCTTTCAACAGGACAATGACCCTAAGCACACAGCCAAGACAATGCAGGAGTGGCTTCGGGACAAGTCTCTGAATATCCTTGAGTGGCCCAGCCAGAGCAAGGACTTGAACCCGATCTAACATCTCTGGAGAGACCTGAAAATAGCTGTGCAGCGACCCATCTAACCTGATAGAGCTTGAGAGGATCTGCAGAGAAGAATGGGAGAAACTCCCCAAACATAGGTGTGCCAAGCTTGTAGCGTCATACCCAAGAAGACTTGAGGCTGAATTCGCAGCCCAAAGGTGCTTCAACAAAGTACTGAGTAAAGGATCTGAATACTTATGTAAATATACTATTTCAGTTTATTATTTTTGATACATTTGCAAACATTTTTTTTTTTTTTCTTTTTGCTTTGTCTATACTTTCCAAATGCACTGTATATATACAGTACCAGTCAAAAGTTTTGGCACACCTACTCATTCCAGGGTTTCCTTAAGTTTTACTATTTTCTACATTGTAGAATAATAGTGAAGACATCAAAACTATGAAATAACACATTGGTCTTTTACCAAATAGGGCTATCTTCTGTATACCACCCTTACCTTGTCACAACATAACTGATTGGCTTAAACACATTATGAATGAGATAAATTCCACAAATGAACTTTGAGCAAGGCACACCTGTTAATTGAAATGCATTCCAGGTGACTATCTCATGAAGCTGGTTGAGAGAATGCCAAGAATGTGCAAAGCTGTCATCAAGGCAAAGGGTGGCAACTTTTCAGAATCTAACATCTAAAATATATTTTGATTTGTTGAACACTTTTCTGGTTATTACATGATTCGATGTGTTATTTCATAGTTTTGATGTCTTCACTATTATTCTGCAATGTCGAAAATAGTACAAATAAAGAAAAACCCTGGGATGAATAGGTGTGGCCAAACGTTTGACTGGTACTGTATATAAAACATAAACATACTGTTGACACCTTTAGACTATGGTGTAATGGAATGTGTTGCCTTGTGTGGTAGGTTCTGTTGGTTTTGGCGCTCTTATGTAGGTGTCATAACCAGCTATAAAATAACTACCTGGTAGGTTGTTTGGTATTTTACGCTCTTATGTAGCTGTCATAACAAGCCATAAAGTATTGCAATATATGTCACAACAGATGCTGAATGTCAAGTAAAGTGTTACCGAATCTTATTTTGATGTATTTTTAGTAGCCGAGGTGTTTCCCAGAGTCTTCCTTAGTAACGTGTATGCCTCTTAAAAACCTTTGCACGTCTATGAGTGATCCAGACCACTCCCAGAGCAGCCGAAGTGCAGAACCTCAGGACATGCTTTTTTGCCTTCATTCATAGATGATCTCTCAGCTTAAAACATAGAATCAAGATGTTTAGGTTATCGGTCTGATTTGTGACTGCCGATCATTTCAGAACGAAGTTGCCTACAGATACAAAGTTGCCAAAGTATTTGCAACTGTTACAAACAAGTCAAGGGTAAAATTATGCTTCAAATGAAACCCGAAATGACTACATTAAAAGATACATAGGCTACATGGGCATGTATAGGCTATTTCAATCATATTGAAGTCAATTTCATGTTCAATCAATTGAGTTGCATTGTGTAACTAGGCTACTGTCTGTAATTTTTGCCTCAATGTGTTTCATGATGTCTGATAAAATGTGCGCAATGATGTGCCCAATCTGTGATTTAGTGCGTTATTATTGGGTGAGCATAATAATCAGCCTCAATAGCCTATTTGTAGTCATATGTGGTAGGCCTAATATCTCTCTAGGAGCTGATCCGTCGACAGTAGGCTTGTTGTGGAATAATTCTAGGTAAGATTTGAATGGAGACAGCTGATCTGAGAGCAGCGCTGTTTTCCTTTTGATCATATAAATATCGACACATGGTATTAACGACGCACCTAGCGAATGTTCACTCTACTTGCTTGTTTGGGAAACAAAGTTGGCTTGTAAATAACGATGCACCTGATACGATTATCATAATGCTTAAGTTACAATGACCCTGGGAAAAGAGGCCCTGAGCAGTAGGAAAGGCCACAATTTGTGTGAGTGCGTGCGCGCAGGCTTGCGCAAAAGTGTTGTGTGTCTTGATTATTGTTCAACATGCTGTAATCATATTCTCTAATCGCTGGTTTGAAACCAACATGGCTGAATATCTCCACCAGGCGACCAGCAAAATTAGAGACCAGAACTAGAGGTCTTCTCAGGTCCAAAAAATTGTACCTGGACCAGAACGGATCAGGACCCGAAGATCAGATCAGGACCCGAATATCAGATCAGGACCCGAACAGACCTGATATTTTTTTTAAAGGGGGACCTGAATCCAAACGGACCCGAGAACAATCAGACCCAAACCCAAATGGACCCATGGACGACCCGACCTGTACCCTAACAGTTCCGGGTCTAGACCAGACCCGATGGGAACCGAGTGAATTATCTTTATGAGCCAAGTTGCTCTTCTGGTTAACGACTAGGTCTTTATGTGTTGGCTAGGTCTTCTATAAGTGAATAAATGCACCTTATTAGTGTAAAATAAATATGATATCGGCTATGCAGAGCCATGGTCGGGGCCATTAGGGTCCACTCAGGTTGATCAGCTGTTGTTAAATAGACCCATGACCCCATGACAATCAAACAGGACACGACCCACCCCTGAGGGACAGGTTTTAATTTTGGACCCAGACCGGCTCAGGTCCCAGGTCGGTTTTCGGGTATTCGGGTTCGGGTGTACCCGTGAAGACCTCTAACCCCAACCCTTCATTCTGACTCCCGGGGACAACCGCTACTACTCCCTGGCATTCACCATCATGAATGGGCAGGCGCTGGAGCAGAAGACCTTATGTTTCTTTGTTGTTTTACATAAATGAAAGTGTTTACTTTTCTTCAGCCCCATTCCTCAGCTTTAATTGGCAGGGCTACTGTGATTTTAAATGATGAATTGTGCTTCTACATTTTTTGTTAATTTGTGCGTTCCTTATTTGTTGTTTATCTTTTGCATGACTTCAGTTTGTAGCTGGAAATGTATAACTGAAAATGTAAATGTTTGTGTTTTAGCTACAATTTGTCATGATTGGTCATATGTCATTAGAAGAAATTCATAGACTGTGTAGTAACGTTGCAACATTGTTATTGCTAGAAGTAGTTGTACTTTTACAAATGATCAGGTTCTGTAATAGAGAGAAGGTAGAAAAATATAACCCAGCAAGAGAGTAAGAAATTACCCACTGCTGGGTAAATAAAAATAAAATAATGATTACCCAGCAATGAAGTCAAAAATAACCAACTGCTGCGTCAAAAATGAATAATAATAACCTTGAGTACACTGAGTGTACAAAACATCAGGAACACCTGATTTCAATGACGGACTGACCAGGTGAATCCAGGTGAAAGCTGGGATCCCTTATTAATGTCCCCTGTTAAATCCACTTCAATCAGTGTAGATGAAGGGGAGGAGACAGAATATAGGATTTTATGCCTCGAGACAATTGAGACATGGATTGTGTGTGTGTGTGCCATTCAGAGGGTGAATGGGCAAGACAAAAGATTTAAGTGCCTTTGAACGTGGTATGGTTTGTGTCAAGAACTTCAACGCTGCTGGGTTTTTCACGCTCAATAGTTTCCCGTGTGAATCAAGAATGGTCCACCACCCAAAAGGATATCCAGCCAACATGACATAACTGTGGGAAGGATTGGAGTGAAGACGGGGCATTATCCCTGGGGAACGCTTTCAATACCTTGTAGAGTTCACGCACCGATGAATTGAGGATGTTCTGAGGGCAAAAGGGGGTGCAACTCAATATTAGGAAGGTGCTCCTAATGTTTTGTACACTCAGTGTATATTTCGTTACAAAAATCTGTCAATGGATTTGTCAAATGTTGAGGATAAAACGAAAAACGACACTCAAATGTCCTATTTCAATGCACACAAATTGAGTGAAATTAACTTAAATTTCAGACAATATTGAATAAATAACTGAAAATATGATGCAACTTAAAAAATATATTTTAGGGACCAGGAGGACATTATCTATCAAACGGTATGGAAGAAGAGCAATATGAAGCAAATTCATGCATCGAAAGTGAAGGCTTAGAATCATATTGTTATGTGTGATATTATCATGATCAATTGATCACGTGTCCATAGCAAATCCATTTCATATCCATCACCAGTGCTGCCAGTTTTACATTTAAGGTGTTCAAACTCAGGTGTCCATTCGATAAATCAGCCATAGACCAGTTTACAGGCCGTGATATTACAGATTGTCCATGTTGTTTCCTCTTGGCTTTTAACAGTATCATCCTGTCATTTTGTATTTTGTATAGGCCTACCAAAGCAATTTTGTCGTTATCATTCCGGCGCATCTGCAGAGCCCGACACACATTCTCTGTTTTGGCCACTTTAATGCATTGTTATGACGGTGCGAGGCTCTGCGATGATTCTACAGAAGGGACGGTTAAAAATGGGCTACATCATATTGTTTGACAGAAAGTTGCAGCTTGATAGAGTGGATTCTTCAAGGGGGTGAAAATGGCGAATTCCCCCCAAAAAAGGAACGGCTGAGATCCTGCCTTCTGGTGGGTAGCCTATAGCCTTGAGGGAATCACGGTGTCTACCGTGACAAATCTAATTTGAGATTGCATTTAAATTAAAAGTATTTTTTTTTCTCACTCAAGTAGCCTATAACATGACACCTCCCATAGCACCTTCCTTTTTCCTTTTCCTAGATGAAAAGAACAGATTTCCAGAGAATGGCACGTGACGAACTGATCATTCGGCAGTGATGTAAAATAATTAACATAATAGCCGTAATTAAAAGCCCGCTAACAATGGCATTAATTTATCATACCGTTTTACTCGCTTGCTGCCCCCAACTGCTCTCCGATAATTAATTAAATCAGTTGCCTTTCAAAAATCTGTTTTTCAGGAGCAGCTCTTTGCACACTTGAACAAATTCTAACTTCGCATTTTTTTACTGCCATCTTCCTCATTATAAAAATGGTTATTTCCTGCACCTTTTTGTTTACCCATTGAACACCTACCTACATCCTTGTGGTATCACACTCTGACAAAAGGCCCCTCATGTTATTAGCGAAATGGACCCATTTTTATAAATTTAAGATCAGTGGCCTAGTCAAGTTGCACAAATCGTTAAATGAACCTTATCGACAATACACTGCTATATCAACCAGAACACCAACTGGAAATATTTTCGAACGAGTCGTTGGGCCAAACCAACATTTTCACGTCAGATTGATGTATAAAACCATCAATAATCTCAACCTTACAATAATCTCAACCGTAGATTAAAAAAAAATCTCAAAATACAGTCTAAAACGCTGAAACGAAACGTGCTGAACGACAAACAGACTCACAAGCATCGGGCTAATACCAGGAGCCATAGCCATTAATCTGCGGCAGCTCCAGCTCCACATTTTACTGGAAGCGAAGGCGTTTAAACAGAGGAGAGAGCATCCTTTGATTCTGCAGCCACCACTAAAGCGATTATGCACAGCTCACCAAGAACGCGCGGAGTTTTCGGATTATTTTTCCTCTGCAGACAATAACACATTATTCGATGTTTAGGATGTTTTAATTGTGTATGATATTAATTAATAGTGGAAATAATGTGGCATTATGGCGTATGCAAGTACAGTGCAGGAATATATGGCTGTGCGTAATTAAATATGTAGCCGTGCGTAACTGTTACGCGCCGTTCTTGCTTCAAGTGCAGCCTTCTACATCCCTTCCCGTTTCCATTCTAGGAATGTATTTTTCTTCAGAGCACACATTCTCTCGCTCTCTCCCTCTCTCTGCCACACCTTTCAATTTCATCCTTATCTTTTTTATTTAAGCAATTTAATTAGGCAGAAATTCTATACGATTTTGCCGTATAGGGTGGTATTTGTTTCTGACCTT
This sequence comes from Salvelinus fontinalis, assembly GCF_029448725.1. Taxonomy (NCBI): domain Eukaryota; kingdom Metazoa; phylum Chordata; class Actinopteri; order Salmoniformes; family Salmonidae; genus Salvelinus; species Salvelinus fontinalis. The sequence continues at coordinate 36,044,415 of NC_074669.1, read as the reverse complement.
GCTTGGTAATCACATTGCAACGCAGCGACGCGGCGACTGTACACGGTCTGTCAACTGCTATCTGCTATCGCTGCTGCGTCCTCTAATGGTTCATAGTGAGAGAGTTAGCGTATTATTCTAAAAGGTTTTGTTGGGCTAAGCCGTGCATGTGCTTAAATGTAGGCTACATTTTATTATTAAACTGCGAAGGTATAAAAGCGGATTTATGAGGCTTCGAAAGATCACAGCGAGGAGGGGTTTGAACCCCTTTTGGTGTAATATCGTAATAACCCATTTACGCTGCCTGTCTTTCACAACATGCTGCACCTCGGATTTTAGAAAAGGAGACATTTAGGATAGCCTATACCTGTCTCTAAATGTTTCTGAGATGCCCAAATCTAGTCAATAATGCACAAATAAAAAGAAAAGCACCCCCCCAAAAAGAAACAATATGATATAAACATAAAAACGACCTAGTGAAAAGGGAAACAAACATGTTACGCAAATAGTTGTGTGGTGTCATTGTTACTAGATAGGCTATAGAAATGAGTTGGTGTGCTGTAGTAGCTCAGTATTGATAGACTACACATCACACAGGTCACCGGATGCTTGCAAGAGCAAGAGATTAGCTGAATGCATGTCTAATCGGAAGGCCTTGTCCCTTTTCACTATGACACAATTATTAACGATATGATTGAATTAATCCGACTTTTATTCAACAAAAGGAGCAGCCGCGTCATAGGTGCAGCACTAGGCACGAGCCCCACGTGCCACGGAGAATGCCAGGGAGAATTAAAGGATAGAGAGAAGACCGAGGTCGCGGCAGCGAGGCGCCTGTTTTCAAGATTAAATATCATCCAAACCCTCGATAACAAAATACAGGCTCGGGAATGAGGAATCTAATGATGCCAGAAATTATGTAGCCTAATATTAGATCCTCAAATTGTAGAATAGGTTTCCTTTATGCCTTGGTATAGGTCTATTTTCGATTTACGTATAGCCTATAAGAGGATATTGTTTGAAATAAAATTATTTGGACGGTTTCTCGACAAAAATGTCAAATATAGCCTATAAATATAATGGTTATAATATTGTAATAATATTGCAAAATTATAACGTTAAAATAATAATTAGGTATATTATTATTAACAATAGGCCTAATTGAGTATTAATAATAGTTTCATTTTAAGAGCTAAATAAAGATGATGTACTCTACATAATAATAGTGTTTTATAAGCAAATAATCAAAGTATTAGGGTTATGTGCTGTCTGAGGGAGTTGCAACGCCAATGTGCACCGATTGCTGTTTAGCTTTTCAATGGAGGCCAGACGAGGGGCTTTGAACTGAGCGAAATAGACATTGTCATGGTTAACTGCTACTCCGTTCCCATCGTAAAGTAATTTACACATTTTTGTTAGTTCTAATGGAGGGGTGGTAAGAATAATTGATTCCGTTGTCAATTAAATATATTTTCATTAAGGCAGGAGGTGGGTTCCAGACCGAATCAATAGAACTTTATATTGCTTGTGCACATAGAACATGTAAAATAGGAAGAAGACTCTCCTTTTTAAATTTCTTCTAAACAAACCATGCAACGGCAGACCTACTAATAAATGAGCAATGGACCGTTCCTCTTTTGAATAGATTAACAGTGCTATTTGTCCGACCATCATCAGGCTGTTTGCACGCTATTATCAGAACATGGATGGTAATGATACAGACTTCTCCTGATCAGCCCCATCCGCTCGCTACAATGACATAGGGCAATATTTTCCTCATAAGACGCCGGAAACTTCTCTATTCGTTTCTACATTCTTTCATGAGAACAGCCCACATATATGGCGCATCTTCATGGTTGTAAATGGAACTTTTGCGTTCACCCGGTCCCGTATTTCCTACTTATTCATATGCTTATACTTACAATGATTAGGTCGTTAACACCTCTGGCAAAATCTGCTAACAATTCTTTATTTATTGTTTTCCATTGTTGTTGCCTAATACCCTTCTCACCTTTGAAAAATCCACTGAATTAATCGACTGAATATTTGCCATACATTATCTGGTTCTATTTGCAAAATCCAGCGTGAAAGTGGAACTTGATATTTTTTGTAGGCCTATAATAGTTTTTCTTATAGACAGTAAAATAAGTATGTATTTGACCAAATGAGTCTTATGCCTAAAGTAATATTTATGCGTAAAGTAATGTAAGTACTGAGCAAGAAATGATAGACCATGATAGACTATTTCCCAATGAAATAACATTATTATATTCAATACAGACACAACAATAACTAGAAGAGATTCAATTAACTTAGCTGTCGACGTTTTCATTCAGCAGCTTTCAACACAAGCTATTTGTTTTAAGCAAAGTTAAGATTTGGATTTAGCGCAGCCCGGAGTTAATGCGCATCAGATTTTCAATCACGCAGGCCAATTTTATTTTTTTCTTCCCCCAGCTACGGTAAATTGTCTATGACGGACGAACACAGCCAGAAAGTGGAAAGCACCATTACTGTTGTCCCTTTGTTGACAAATCCATGAAACAACTTCAGTTTGCATGGCTTAGCAGGGGGACGTCTGACGTCACCCAATCACGTGGCAGGACTGATAGTATATCTTAAACTGAAAAAGTAATCTTTCAGACAGTCCTTAACATAGGCTTTAAAAGCACTTGTCATCTAAACTTCGCACTCAAAAAAATCACTCTTACTATGAAATAGCGGTTGAAGGACTTCGTGGCGTGAAGCGCACCGACACCAAAACCCTAAAGAAGACGCTTCGTAGCCTAGTAGACTGGATAAATATTTTCAGAAGTTTAAGTTTCTCTGGCAGGCCGGTCTGACCTGCATTTAGAATCCGGCGACATCTGATCTAACCGCTACGTGCCGCGTGCGCACCCACGCACCTAGATCCCTGGTTGTTTCTCCGTAAAGTAAGTTGTGATGACCCTGTCTGGTGGCAACAGTGCCAACGACATGTCCGGTCAGACAGTGCTCACTGCCGAGGATGTGGATATCGACGTGGTCGGCGAATGCGATGAGGGAATGGAGCGGGACAGCGACTGCGACAGCCAGGGGGGCATGCACGACCGCTCGGAGGAGGTGGAGGAGATAGAAGTGAAGGAGAGGTCCGGGAGTCCATGCGAGAGCGCCGGGGAGGGAGAGACCAAAGCAGACAGCACGGAAAGCGCGTCAGGTTCCATAAGCAGCAAGCCAAAAAACAGCCTGGTGAAGCCACCCTACTCCTACATCGCGCTCATCACCATGTCTATACTCCAGAGCCCGCAGAAAAAACTCACACTCAGCGGGATCTGCGAGTTTATCAGTAGCCGGTTCCCGTATTACCGGGAGAAGTTTCCAGCCTGGCAGAACTCCATCCGCCACAACCTGTCGCTGAACGACTGTTTCGTGAAAATCCCCCGGGAGCCGGGCAACCCTGGCAAAGGCAACTACTGGACCCTGGACCCACAATCGGAAGATATGTTTGACAACGGCAGCTTCCTCCGGAGGAGGAAACGTTTCAAAAGGCACCAGCCAGATATTCTCAGGGACCAGACAGCCCTCATGATGCAAAGTTTTGGGGCTTACAGTATTGGGAATCCTTACGGACGTCACTATGGAATTCACCCAGCCTACACCCATCCAGCAGGGATGTACCCGTACATGCACCCGGTAGGTCCCATGCTCCCCCCGACTGTCCCTCTTTTGTCCTCCGCTGAGCTGAACAGAAAAGCCTTCAACTCCCAGCTCAGCCCCAGCCTTCAGATGCAGCTTAACAGCCTTAGCACAGCGTCTATGATCAAGTCCGAGCCCTCCCTTAGACCGTCTTTCAGTATAGAAAACATCATCGGGGTATCCACTTCCTCGAGTGCACAGACTTTCATGCGGCCTCCGGTGACTGTTCAGTCTGCGTTGTTGAGCGCACATGGCCTAACCAGGACAACAGCAGCTATTGCACCGATTCTTAGCATGCCATCTAATATCATGTCGGGACAGTTTTTACCCTCAGTAACGTCAGCAGTGTCCAAATGGCCTTCTCAATAAAATACTTATATTTTTCTAGAGACTTGGAGGGACTGTACGCAGCACGAAATAAGCTGACTCTGGACTCTGACGTCCGCCAGTCTGTAGCCATGTAAAAACAACAAAAAAAGAGAGAAAAGGAATGCTTTTTGTACAGGTAATATTTGTACATATTTGTAAAAAATAAAGAATTTGACTTGTTTGATCTTTACCTATTTTATCTTTGGTGTTTGAACTGTACAACAGTTGTAGTTATACGAGTTTTCCTGATATTATTTTCTATTTTCTTTTGTATGGGAGCTCACTGTTAGTTAAAAAGAATCAACTATTTTGCTTTGATTTTTCATACAAGATACAACATGCTCTTATTCTAAGTCTGGACAAATAGTCTGTTTATAAATTCAAATATATGTATTCTATGTAGCTCTATTGTGTTGTAAAATGGATTCATTTGTTAATAAATCCCCCAAAAAAGAAGCATTAGCAGTATTCATTTTCTTTATGTAGTTTTTGAATTATCTGATATAAATCTGCTGTGTGACAATTACTATTGAAACGTCTCTAATTGAAACCATTTTAATAGTTGGAAATAATCTGAAAGTAGACTTGGATATGAAGAACTATCAGTATGGATTTGTAAGCAAATAGCCTAGATAGAAATGTAAACATATTTAACAATTAAAACAGATTGGAAACCGGTGCATTTAATTTAAGGCCAATAATTAAGGTAGGCCTCTAATCCTTTCAATATTTCTATTGGCATGCTTATGATAATTAGGTGAGAGTGTAGTGACGTGTTTATTACCTCGAGCAAGTAATAAATTAGTAACTTAAAACACAGGTAATTTCCTAAAGTTAAAATGTAATATCGATATAAAATATGCCTATTGATATTACAAATTAGGAAATCTTTCATTTAATTTAATATCCCTTCATTATCAATATCAATTTACAGTTAGGCCTAAATTCATCTGTCTTTAAAAGTAGTTTGTGGTTTGTTATTATGATATCATCTTATAATTTGGCATGACAATAACTATATCATTATAGCCTATTTGTGCTAGTGCCTTATGATGCTTATTTACAGATGTGAAAACAATTAAATATATTTGAACAGGAATAGAATATAGGCCTCAACACAAATCAGAAATTAGGCTACTCTGATGTCTTGAAATTATAAGTCCCTAGAACGCTCGATTCAACATTCTGCCTCCTTGTTATTTTACTACCTGGGGCGGCAGGTAGCCTAGTGGTTAGAGCGTTGGACTAGTAACCGAGCTGACAAGGAAAAAAACCTGTCCTTCTGCCCCTGAACAAAGCAGTTAACCCACTGTTTCTAGGCCGTCATTGAAAATAATATTTTGTTCTTAACTGACTTGCATAGTTAAATAAAAATAAAACTTGAAACAAACATATAAGCATTAGGATCGGTATGCAAATAATTTTGGTGGCTCAAAAATAGTAAAATACTTTATTATCAAATAAGTTGTTTCTAATGTTTTCACTAACATGAAAATGAAACTGGATTTCATAATGAGGAAGCTTATGCAGTGCAGATGCTCTAGCCTAAACAGGTAGCCCAGACGCCGAGACATTAAGGTGTCCTGTTACAAGAGAAACTAAGAAGATATAAACATGTTAGCATGTTGCTACTATAAAAGTAACACTTATTTTCACAGTTGTGTCTGGCTAATCAGTTTTACACAAACAGCAAATGGTGGATGGTGTGTGTGGCCGGTGCAGTGGACAAGGGTTAGGGGGGCTATTTTGAACTGATACTCGTGTGAACAGAGAAAGGGCTATCTGTTTGAATTCACTTTCAGTCTGAAGAAGCTGCTGAGGCAGAGCTTCTCAATGACACTGGATAACGGGGCGCCCATTCCACGACTGACTTCTTAGTCATTCAGATGAGACTACATTGTCATGCGCATTGCTCCGATTTGATATCACATACCACCGATGATTTACAGGACGTAGCGATGCAGAGGCGTCTCTTAGAAGACATATATCTAATATGATGCTATATAAGCCCAGGTCTACTGGCGTTCGAGGAAAAATACTGTAGTAAAATGTAGACCGTGGGACGTTCGTTGTGAGGGGAGATTTGTAAGGCCTACAATCACTTCGATAGACGATTGTTCATCGTATATTAGGCTATAATGTCATGTCTAACTGAAATTTGTGTATTAATAAACGAACTCTTATCAACCGACGGTTGTTCATTAAATTTTTAATTTTTAATTGGCAAGCTGGTTATTTCCCAAAAAACTCTGACTGACGCAATGTGGGTATGCGTCTGATAATTATTACCACTATTATGTCTTAAGTAAGAGTGATACATTTTAATTAAGCAGGCAGTATAACAATTCATCTCTAGCAAAACAAAAACATCAACAATTGAGAACACTTAAGCCTACATAGGTCTACAGTCTATATTGTCATGCAATACCGGTAGTCTATTAGTTTGATAAGAATATGGCTTTTATTCGATGGAGCCATTCCGCCCCTGTCTTTTTCGGGTTCTGCCTGGTCTGTATTCACCGTTAAGAATGTAACACACAATAACACACACATAACCGTGTAACAGCAATGACTGGTGAACATCGCTAGGTGGCGTTTATTGACACCTGTATTCTTGTGCAAAGCAATTTAAACACAGAGAAACACAAGGCAAGTCCTAAATATCTGCCCTGAATTGTGAATTATGGGTGACTTTCTTCAGGGGCTACTGTTCTGTTTGAATGAGTAGGTTCATATACTGGGGTGGTTTGGTAGATCTTATTTATCTTGGAATAGGGACACTGTGACATTGTTTAGATTCAACGGGATTTAATAGTGTGTCTATTTTAGGGGCAGCTGGTGGGAAAGAGTTGACTCTTTAACAAGTGCAAGGTTATAATAGATCCCATGCTTTTTATATACCTGGCGTCAAGTAGTAACCTTCGATGGGCATTGCAACCGGGGACCACCAGAGCTCCTTAAGCAGACTGACAGGGGCTGCCAACTCGTTTTGACAATCACAATCCTCTAAATAATTGGCTTCATAATGTAAGCTTAAATATCAGGACAAAGTTATAATACTTTTTTTTATTCTTGTTGCAGTCTCAGGTTGCTTTGACGAATTGTTGTGCACAATATGCAAGTCTTTTCATATTGTGCACAATTAAATAATTGTCTTTCCCATAATACTTTCTTAGAAGAAAAAAAATCGGAGCCGATATGAAAAATAAGCTATTATAATGAAACTATTTTGACTTGAAATAAGACGAAAAAACAAGCATAACCTATTTATGGACAACAATAACAATAATATTTATAGCTATTAGTTATATAAATAAACTTCAAATTGGTATTTAAATATTCATATTTATTACAGGTCTCGATCAAATACGTTTTTGGATGGAAATGACGCATCCCCCACAAGCCTGGTTTAGCCATTTGAAGGTTTTAAGATTTTGCCGTATAGATACTATATGTCAAATATGATGAATAGGCTAATAATCATACTGACATAGCCACGTCTTCTCCGATGAAATGGCTTACAACACGGGAAGAATGATCACCTGCGCACAAATGTTTGGACGCGTTTCCGTTTTAGGGTGGCCTAAAAAACCTATTGAGCTCTGTTGAAAGTTGCTGCGTTTAGTAGATTGCGCGGTGCTCACAATCACACACGACGTTGACCTTTCGCAGCTGCACCTGCTCTCGCGCCCTGCACAGGTGGGGTGTATGGATAGCGAGGACAAGCGGTTCCCACAACCCCTTAACACACTCTCAATACTGACAGCACAGTCAGCATGGAACACCACAGAGATTCTCTCGTATACTTGACATAATAATTTTAAAAAGATCCTTGCATTAATACAGTAGGCCTATATCAAATCAAATTTGGGCTGTAAATGAAAGCTTAGCTGAGTATACAGTATATTGCAAGGTATTTTGAGTGAAGATTGAGTAATACTAATAGTAATATTACAGTATAGCTTCACCTATTATTTACGTTTATTTACAGTTGTGTCTGTGTATAAATGTGTTCTAAATGTTTGTATTTGACATGTACTAGGCCTACAATAGAGAAAACAAGGAACACATTTCCCATATAGTTGCACATAAGGGCCTTATACTGGCCTATTATTTACGTTAATTTACAGTTGTGACTGTGTATAAATGTGTTCTAAATGTTTGTATTTGACATGTACTAGGCCTACAACAGAGAAAACAAGGAAGACATTTCCCATATAGTTGCACATAAGGGCCTTATACTGGCCTATGTCATCTGGTTGACACATTGATTCACCATATAAAATACATTCTCTAATATGGAACTCGGACCTCTACTATTGCAAATGACACATTCCCATGATGATCACTCTGTTTTGTACTGCCGACTTTATTAGCTATAAAAGGTGTTTCAGTTGGGAATGTAGGCTACGTTTTGTGTAGCCTATTTGTATACAACGAAGAATACTTTATTGATCCATTTTCCAGATGACACATAGCTAATATTCCAGGTGACATTCCCAAAATAATATCTCTGTTTTGTAGGCCTATTTCCCACTGTTTCTTAAAAATGAGAATACTTTATTGATCCATTTCCAAGGTGTTTCAGTTTATCCAAAGTGCAATTTACTGGTCATGTGTATGTGTATGTATGTATGTGTGTGTGTGTAATGAGATCTACAAATATATTTCAATAATTATCTATGGCAAATGGTCAATAATTACATTAACCCTGCAAACAAAACAGAATGGTTGCATATTATTATTATTATATCATTATTCTTATTTTTAATATGGTTGCGTACCTGGTTGTTGCATTTAGCTACCACTGCCATTGTGCCATTACAATGTTGTTATTGTCATAACACTGTGTTGTAGCAACAACAAGTGTCACCTATTGGATAGAGTTACTTCATTACTTAATTGATCCTTTCATCCCCTAAGGGCAAACAGACAGGCATCCACTAGAGTCCAGCAGCAGCACCTTCAGTCATTGGTCACCCTGATGATGATGATGATAAGAGTACCCCAGCTTAAGCTGTTTTCCGTTCCTTCGTCTCCTGCTCCACATCCATTCCCCACTCTATTGGATTGGTAGAAAATATAGGTATAGTAAAAACCATATAGACTCAAGTGGCAATTGGCAAAAGCAAAGAACAAGGCTGCATTGCCTCATCTCCTTCTCCACAACCATTGCCGACTCTATTCTATACATCCGAAGCACGGGTAAAGGAATAACCAACGCCTGGGTCTGCATTTGAAATGGCACCCTATTCACTATATAGTGCATCAGGGAATAGGGTGCCAGTTCAGACACAGTGCATTGTCAGGCAAGACCTGGAAAGCCTTCAATATAGAATTATAGCAGGGGTGACAAGCCAGGCCAGATCATAGACAGTAAATGTAGATACAGCAGTTACTGAATATTTAAAAGGCACAGAGATGAAGCAATAAATGACAAAGTAAAGCTGGCACACCAGGGTATTAATAACTAATGGCCATCAATGAGTTATAGGCTTCTCATTGTAATGAAAGTCATTGCAAATCAGCAGTTGTCTGAGGTTATTATTATTTATAAATAATTGATGCGTGAACCACAAAGAAGTGCTGTGTTTTATCCAATACCTTCTTACCCCTCAGAATGGAAACAGAGACATGGTTGTAATGTAGATGTCACTGGATTGAAAGGTCATTCAGGATGTGCCTCTGGCAGAAAGTAACTGGGCTGGAGGTGACAACAAGCACCTTGGTGATACAGTATATTCTGCTACAGTATTTTGACATTCATAAATGACCTCATATTCTTGTCACATATTGTTGTGATTAGCCTATAGCCTCTCTCCTTTATGTCAATCCTCCAGAGAGAAGCATGGCTGTCATAGCACTCATCACTGAAGTTTCAGGCTAATCATTTGTATAAAAATAAGTCAGTCTAATGTTCAGACTAGGCATTCGTTTATCATTTGGACCAACACCTGGAAACGGTTGCTAAGCGTTCAAACTCATGTGTGCCTACAACTGCCATTTTAAAAGGACATTTGTGGAAAACTGGTTCCATAAATCTACAAATCACAAATGAACAAACAAAATGGATACATCCTTTACTATCTCTGCTTTTTCACCTCTTACCTGTGCATATTTGACACATGATGTGAACATGTCGGTTTATGTCACTTTTGATGGGGATCGAATATTCTATATATCGACCTCATTCAGCATCATCCATCTCTAATCAAAAAGGCACCGAGAGGAAGAGAGGTACGTCATCACCCAGCGTCTGCTCTGACGTGTTCATGAAGTGTAAACAACAATCCTGCAGGAATCTGCAACATGCACCGAAAATTAAAGCATTTCGTTGCCGATAATAAAGCTATTTTATGCTCGCGGGCATGGAGAACTGGAGTCTTGTATCCCTTTGTGTTTTGCTCGGTCTTACGGCGAGATGGGCTGTATCCTTGAACTCGTATTCAGGTAGGAAGTGGACTAGCTAGCTTTATTTGTGCTAATGCTGCACCTGCAGTGCTCACTGACAGCTCTCAGTTTCAAACATAGCTAGCTAGCTAGCGCGTGGCGTTGTGAACGTATCAAATTGCTGATTTTGGTGCAGTTATTATGGCCATTAGACGAACAAAAATATGAGAGTCAGCTTGCTGCCACTGTTCAGCAGCATGACTATGCTCTCTTCCTCTACATATTATTGCTGTAGCTAGCTAGTAGTTATTATCATTTAGCTGCATATTCACACATGTATCTTATTTCCAGTGGCTGGCAAACCACCTATGTAATGGGCCTACGAAACTCAACAGCATTGGCAAGAAGTGAAATATAATCTGCCTGTTTATGAATGGTAGGCTGGTCTAGATGCACCTGTCCAATAGCCTATGCTATTGTCTTGTATTTTTATGGGTTTTTAGCAATAGCTAAGGAACTCAATTTTTCTTTATCCTTCCAGATACTTCAACTTGAAATGCGGGGGTTGAGACTGACCCCCACCCCCTCCCTCCTAACAGCCTAACATAGCCTACTCTGTGCTCATGTCTAAGTCTGTTTGTACACACACACACACAAGTTATTTCTAACACTATGTCACCATGTGTATGTGCTTCCCTGCAGAGCCAAGCTGATGAACCCAGAGTGGGTGGAACTGCACACGTCTCAAGGTTATGACAGCTTAGCCCATAAGATGTTTATGAGAGCCACAGCTAAGACTACTGAAGGACAGGTATCAAACAGCTGTTAACCCCCCTGTGCGGTTTTCAAGATCACCAGCTACTATACATTTTACATAAAAGTTCTATAGGTGATTATTTGTTTTCTGGGTCATCCACGAAATGAGTCCCTTTTGGGTAGTGTAACTTGGTGGGGGGGGGGGGGGGAACGTATTTCACCAAATTATTACATTCTGTCAACGAGCACATGTTCAATTGAAGAAAAAACATGTTTTCCCATATCAAGAGGTTACATTTTGTTTTAGTATGTGCCAAATAAAGTAACAGGTTGACAGTAAGAAGGTTGACTGCAACAAGGTTGATGATTTATCTTAAAATCAGCCATGAATCCCCTTGTGACAGGGGGAATGGGAGCTTGTTGTGTGCAACAGGGAGGGGCAATTGAATGCAAGCTTCACAACAAAAAAATGCAATTGTTAAAAGACATTTCTAGCCTGTCTATCTGTTGGTAACAGGGTTGATGTGTTATGCTCGACCCACTCAGTTTTCCACCACAAAATACCAGAAAAGCTCACCTGCTTTTACACTATGATTAGACTGTTAGATGTTCAATGTTGTTATTTTCAAAAAATATTTAAAGGGGAATAGTTTCATATTTAAAGGAGAGCTTAGTTGACGTAACAGGGTTGACCTTGAAATGGGGGACAGGTGTTTTATTTCACCTTAAAATGAGTCACAAATCACATTAAATAAATAATAGTCTTCAGAAATAACTTTATCAAAGTAATAAAATAACTATGGCTTAACAATGATGGTGAAAACTTAGGGGATATTTTGGTGTTAAGTGGGTTAAAATCATCTTCCTAGAAGTCACAGAGAGTGCACAGAGGGACATGTCAAAATGTTGAATTTTGGCAGTTAAGCAAATCTTACTGTTCATTTAATACATTGAGCTCCAAAAGTATTAGGACAGTGACACATTTTCTGTTGGTTTTGTCTCTGTACTCCAGCACTTTGGATTTGAAATGATACAATGACTATGAGGTTAAAGTGCAGACTGTCAGCTTCATTTGAGGGTATTTTCATCATTCATCTCTGTGAAACCCGTTTAGAAATTACAGCACTTTTTGTTCCCCCCATTTTAGGGGACCAAAAGTATTGGGACAAATTCACTTATGTGTATTAAAGTAGTCAGAAGTTTAGTATTTGGTGTCATATTCCTAGCACGCAATAATTACATCAAGATTGTTACTCTACAAACTTGTTGAATGCATTTGCTGTTTGTTTTGGTTGTGTTTCAGGTTATTTTGTGCCCAATAGAAATTAATGGTAAATAATGTATTGTGTCATTTTGGAGTCACTGTTATTGTAAATAAGAATAGAATGTGTTTCTGAACACTTCTACATAAAAAAAAAAAAAAATACAATTATAATTTTTTACCTTTTATTTAACTAGGCAAGTCAGTTAAGAACAAATTCTTATTTTCACTGACGGCCTAGGAACAGTGGGTTAACTGCCTTGTTCAGGGGCATTAATGTGGATGCTACCATGATTATGCACAAATATGATATTTGTGAGTCTGCAACTTTCTCACTCGTCATTATTAACGATTCATTCTGGATTATCCGTAATCATGGTAGTGTCCACATTTTTGTAGAAGTGTTTAGAAATTATTTACCATTCATTCATTTCTATTGGGCACAAAATACTCTGAAACACAACCAAAACAAACAGCAAATGCATCCAACAAGTTTGTAGAGTCACAAGTTTGATGTAATCATTGCGTGCTAGGAATATGGGACCAAATACTAAACATTTTACTACTTTAATTCACATGTAAGTGAATTTGTCCCAAGACTTTGGTCCCCTAAAATGGGGGGATTATGTACGAAAGTGATGTCATTTTTAAACGTTTCACCCTGTTATGGATGAAAATACCCTCAAATGAAAACTGACAGTCTGCACTTTAACCTCATAGTCATTGTATCATTTCAAATCCAAAGTTCTGGAGTACAGAGACAAAACCAACAGAAAATGTGTCACTGTCCCAATACATTTGGAGCACACTGTATATCAGGTTTTTAAAATACAATATTGGTGCGTTATTTCCACCAAAAAATATCAAAGGAACGCAAAAGGGACTAATTTCTTGGCTCGATATAAAGAATTTGCTTTCCTACTGCATATTCCTATCCTGTTTGAGAATATATATATACTGATTGTACTGTATGCTATTAATTTATCACAAGAAGAAGCAATGTCTTACATCAGATAGCATTACGACTCCCTCTGCATTAACTGTCGGTTGAGGGATGAGCGTCGAATAGTTGATGGAAGACGTCACCTGTCGGAAGACAATGAATAGGATGATTCACTTATTATTCATTTTTGGGACTGAATAATACATTTATATTTTCTCAGTTCCTGTTGCAGATCTGCTGATATATGTTCCTGCTGTTGTGCTTTACTTTTTTTTTTACCCCAGTGAAGGATCAAACAAGAGAAAATAAGGCAGAATTCTGTCATTTACATGTCCTCTGTTTGCTTGTAACTAAAACGTTACTAGAAAAACAAAGATACTAAAACTATAAAAGCAAAGATACTGTAGAACTAGAAAAATAAAGATACTAGGTCTGCACAGTCCTGTATCCTGCACTATCCAGGCCTTATTCTCATCGATCTTGGGCATTTCCTGTTTCTTTTAAAAACCAAAGCTGTCTCTATCACTGCACTACAGATTCTGACAAACCAACGTTAGAAACTTTATGAGCTGTAGCCCTTTCCACTCGCAGCCCCTGTCATCCCATATACGGGTTGAAAATGTTGTCATTGATAAGCGCCTAAGTTGGAACGCAGTGGCTGTACAGCAACATGGTATACAGTACATGACATCAGAGGTCAGGTTCTCCACTTCATAGTTCTGTATGGGTTTTGACTGACAACCGTTATAAACTTGAGCACCGCTCGCGACAAGAAAATGCCCCCCATCCCTCCCTCTAATCGGGCTACTCTTGCAATTTTTTTGGTCTGAATGAGGGAATTGCTGCAGACGTTGAGGAGGATAATAAATACTGCTTTGACGTCATACAAGCAAACCACACACCCCTAAGCCCAAATGTTAACAGTTCCATATTTGAAAGCTCATGTCATTTACAGTATCAACGTTTTATCATCGCTGTGATTGATCTACAGTTATAAGGATGACGTGTGTTATACCCTGAGTTGTCCTGAACATAATGAGCCTGTGTTTGTCGTATTGTGAGGAAAATTAGCCGCGAAACACGCACTTGAATGCAATCACATGAATGCACTCAACTCCATTCTATGCGCACCAAAATTACAATCTGTTTGTCTGATGTGCCTTTGGAAAGCCTAACACTGTAAGATTGTATTTTATAACATGTCGGCAATAGGATAAGCGGTCAAAAGATTGCGATTTATTTTGTGATGTTGGCGACACAGATCTGTGTTCCAGACAAAAAACGCCAAGTGTGCTTCCTTTAGTTCCTCAATGGCAAAGCTAGGAGAGCTCAAAAAAGCATCTGATAGTTGAAGGCTCTTTCATTGAGTCATAAAAGTGCATTGAAATGACTTACTGGGCACACTTTGGAGAGGTGTGTGGCCACTTGGAAACACCACTTAGACTTGTCATTCAAACCATTGTCATCTGTTTTTTTTTCTTATCTTGCACCCACTCCCAACATTTCAAATAATATTTGTATTATGTTTCTGAATGTATCCAGAGTATTTTCCGATTTCGCTATTGACAAATGCTGTGAAAAGTACATTAAATGTAAAATGCACAAACAATCAACAGTGTATAATGTTTGGATTCAGTCTTGTGTCAGGTGAACTGTTGTGTCTTCACCTTTGGCCTGATCCTTTCTCCATAATCTCCAGTGTTCTCTTTCAATTACTACCATGGTCATGCATATGCTTTTTATAGTTCTTCTGTTTGAAACATTTCAATTTGTCCCTATCCATATAGTCCAATTTCCACGTGTATTCGGGGTTAACCCAATCATCATGTCTATATTCTTTAAGCTGGCGTCAAATACAACAGTATAAGCCTGGGGCTGGCCCTATGGGGTGTGGTGGGTCTGGGTCTGGGCTGGGACATGCTAGGCTCTCTGGCCTTCGTCCTGGCCCTCAACTACAAACAGATGGAGCTCTACCACTCCCTGCCCTTCTTCTGCTACTTACTGGGCAAGTGTTTCAAGCAGGGCCTGGCAGGCCGAGGGTGAGTTAGCTGACTTCGACTTACACCCCTGGCTAAGGAGGTTTGTGTGTGGAACGATATTGTGTGGGAGCCAGCAGAGAATGTATAATTTCACTGAATAAAATCAATCAGACAATCAGTTTACCATCAAGTCTGATGAAAAAAAGCATCAAAGATCAGATTATTTTCATTAACTCTGAATCACAGAATGATTCTTTTGAAAGAAATACTATGAATCCACCACTTCCTGTAGCCAGTGGACAAAACATGGCCCCATGAAGTAGCCAATACTATGTCCACTCTGCCACTCTCCCAAACAGAGTAGCGGAGTTATTGAGGCGAGGCAATCCGATTGGATGACTGTTACTAGTGTCCTCACATTTGTTTATCTAGTAACAATGTACCAAGGGCATCTGGTAGCAAATGGATAGCTGGATTAGATGGGTAGGGGAAGATATGTCCAGATGACACTATCGCCATGCCCAAGCTCCTCAGCTATTCCTGTGTGTGCAACTTTACCACCACACAGCTACTACAGCTGACCTACTGTGAAATACTTTTAGCCGATGCATGGTTTTCACAACATACATTGACTAACTTGGGATGCGCGAACAGTCATGTACACAGCTGTTGTCTTTTTGGAGTCCGCTACATCAATCTTAATTCTCAGAGGAACATGTGAGAGAGAACAACAGAGAGAGCTGAGATTCAGCCTATGAATACTGTTGAAAATATGTTTTTTTTAAATGTTTTACTGCTTTACAAGTGCATTTATAGCGAGTAATGGTTAAGGGCTTGTAAGTAAGGATTTCATGGTAAGGTCTACTACGCCTGTTGTATTCGGCGCATGTGACAAATAAAAATGGATTTGATTGAGATTTTATGTACAGACAGTGCCCGAGTGTTTATGTTTTGTGTATTTGACAGTTTTAAAGTGATACTTCAGGATTATCCCCAGAGTCAGATGAACTTGTGTATACCATTTTTATGTCTCTGCGTGCAGTTTGAAGGAAGTTGCTAACTAGCTCTAGCGCAATTGCAAACTAGCGATAGCGCAATGACCTAGCAGATACCCATAGACTTCCAGTCATTGCAGTAACGCTAGTTAGCATTGGCTTGCGAAACTACCTCTAACTTCCTTCATACTGGACACAGAGTAATACAAATGGTATCCACAAGTTAATCTGACTCTGGGGCAGTAGATAAAGGTTCCATTTAAAGCTTCGGTGTACTTCATCATTTGTCTTCTCACCCACCTTCTACCGAGGTTGTTCCTGCTAGTAAAGATCGCTGTAACAGTCCTGGTGACGTTTGCTGGCTGCCATTCCTCTCTGACCCCAGCCAGGCCCTGTACCGCCTCTTTCCTGTGGAGTGGGGCCTATTCGAGCTACATACTGTGTAATTGATAGTGACCCCAAAAGTTTTCAGTGTTCAAGCCAATTAGTTATACTCTCAAGTTTTACATTTTACATAATTAAGCAGACGTTCTTATCCAGAGCGAATTACAGTACTGAGCGCATACATTTTCATACTGGTCCCCCATGGGAATCAGACCCACAACCCTGGCGTTGCAAGCATCATGCTCTACCAACAGAACCACACAGGGTCAAGTTCTTTCCCTAATATTCTGCGACGTGAGTCACCTAAAGTTTCTAGAACGGGTCAACAACAGGCAGCCAAAACGGTCCCGTAAATTATGTTTTTTGGCATCCCAAAGTTTTAGATTAAAAAAAATACTAAATTCACCAGGATTTCAGCTAAACGTGTTTAATTTAGGAAGTCTGTTCACCATGTATTCCCACAAATAAAGCAAGAGACATGATCGTGTCTCAATGTAATCAAGGTGTCAAATGATTGTTATTTTCAAGTACAGTCTATTTTTGGGGCAATTTGCAGTGTGCAAATAATTATAATTACGTTCCGGTTCTCCAGCTAAAATCGTCCCACGGCTGAATCTAGATCCCTGTTCCAGAATGTTTTGGTGACCAAACCAGGTTCTTCATCCACAACCCAGTCTTTTGACATAAAGATGGATGTAAGTCATGGGTTTTCAGACTTTTGTTGCCTAGGGACCCCCACCCAGTGGTGGAAAAAGTACCCAAATGTCATGCTTGAGTAAAAGTAAAGATACCTTAATAGAAAATGAATCAAGTAAAAGTGAAAGTCACCCGGTAAAATACTACTTGAGTAAAAGTCTAAAAGTATTTGGTTTTTAAATATACTTAAGTATCAAAAGTAAAAGTAAATGCTATAAATCATTTAAAATTCCTTTTATTAAGCAAACAGCACAATTATCTTCTTATTTTTTTTACAAATAGCCAGGGGCACACTTCAACACTCAGACATAATTTACAAAAGAAGCATTTCACTTTTTTTGAGTCCGCCAGATCAGAGGCAGTAGTGATGACCACACTTTCTCTTGATAAGGGAAAATGTATGGGTGTAAAAAGTGCATATTTTCTTAAGGAATGTAGTGGCGTAAAAGTTGTACAAAAATATAAATAATAAAGTACCCCAAAAAACTACTTAAGTAGTACTTCAAAGTAATTTTTACTTAGTTACTTTACAACACTGCCCCTGCCCAGGCAAACTGGTAACATAGGGACTCCTCCATCATATGTTAGCAAAACACTTTTTAGTATTATCATCAGGTGAATGATAATGGAAAGGAGAAGTAATCAACATTTTAATATGACTATATTTGGTGGATAGCTTTTCATTATTTTGACATCCCCACAGTTCTAGAATTGGAAGACAAAGTGTAGTCTCTAACATAGCCTATTAGCTAGAAAGGTAATATAACTCCAAACACACTCTAGCTAATAACAGCCGTTAGGCTGGTTAAATAAAGGTTAGCCATGTTTTGGTCGAGAAAGCAGCGGCACATGCCACGACTAGTGAAACCCGGGTGCTTTTTCAAAGCCTATGTCAGATTACTCCAGTGTAATTAGCTATTAAGTTGACATCATTAGAAATAAAATATTCTCCTCTTTTCTACTGTAGGTATGTAATTCAAAAGGTATTTATTCTCTTGTTGCTAGTGATATTCATTTAAAAAAAAAAAAACATTTCAGGATCCCCTGCAGTACCTCTGCTGCTCTACCCCTGTATGAATACCCCTGCTTTAGTATGTAGAGGATGCCTACCCATCGTTTAGGAGACCGTGGTCTACAGTGATAACTGCGTTTTTACCTGAGGGACCACAATATCTGCCAAGTTGAAATCAGTTGGTGGGAGAAAGACGATGGGGCTCAAGGTAGTTAGCACAGTGCTGTCCCTTATAGACAGGAGTGGGGCGCTATACCCCCTGTCCTTCAAAGCACAGCCTACATGCTCTCTCTCTCACACACACACACACACACACACACACACACACACACACACACACACACACACACACACACACACACACACACACTCAATTCCTCTGTGCTTAGCCAATTGGAATTGGATCCCACGCAGGATCGTAGAAAACAGAGGAATAAAATGTTGAATGTTTCAGGGGGGGTCATTGTGACGAGGTGGGGGGATACAGATAAATCTAGCTAATTTACTGCCAGGGTCATTTCAGCACATCATTGTGGGGCCATGTGATGTGATGTGATGTGGTGCCAGGGTCCAATGCTATCCGTGTCAGAGTTCATCCATTCGTTGTGCAAAAATGTTGTCAGCCAAACCGCTGCGTCCTTGATAAGTGAACTTACACGTGTGTATGTACACACAGCGAGGCCACACTGGAAGAAAAGGGAGCAGGAACGAGGGAGGGCGGGGAGAGGGGGGAGGAAATTAAAGACGAACGGACAATGATGGATCACACAGGGGACATTAGTGAGAGTAGCATCGCAAACACTTCCGCGGCACCGTTGAAAGCGTGTCATGATCGAGGTGCTGAGGTAAAGTAACACTGTTATGGGGGAGGAGGACGAGGGGGGGTCGGCAGCTGAGGCCAAGGCTCGCGGCTCAGCTTTTTGAAACCTTCCCCATGCCCGCCGTGTCCTGTAGACCGACCCATTCCCGGAGGTGGCACCCAAGGTGCGGTGAAGTGAGAAGTAATTGAAAATTCTGTGAGGGTGGTCAGGGTGGCAGTGTGCATGACAGTTATTTGTTTATGAAACGATGCAAACATAATACACAGGGTGTGAGTGACTCTATAGCCCTACGGGCCGCGGTGCGAGGGGCTCCAGGTGAAGCCTGTCTGAACTAATTGTGAAATTGTGTAAGCGGAAGCCGGGCCAAGAAAAGCGGACATGGCGAGAAGTGGTGGGAGGGTGAGGAGGACGGGATCGGGGGTGAGGAGGGGAGGGGCGGGAGGGTAAGTTGTAAGTTTACCCATCAAACAGCACTCTGGCCATCTCAGTTTTCCTGCTTCACAAAAATGGCACCAAATGCTGCCGCCTGTGAAATTCCACACTGGCTTATAGGTGAGGAGCGCCACCAACGGCACTAACCCACATTTGCTGCCGAACCCCATGGTTCATGTGTTGACCTCAGCCCAGGCGGCATTGGGGGGACATTCCGGTAGGGTACTTATTTGGCGGGGGTGTTCGAGGAGAGATGAGGCCTAGATGTCGGCAGGACGGCCTGCCTGCTGACTGGGCCTGTCCGTAACCTCCACACACACAGCTGTGCTCTGAGCAGCTGTAGCAAGGCCCAGAGGACCTCGTAGAAATTCACACTATAGAAGGAACCACACTATTACAAGACATGGTTAGACCAGTGTTTCCCAACCCTGGTCCTCCAGCACCCCCAACAGTACACAGTTTAGTTGTAGTCCTGGACAAACACACCTCATTCAGCTCCTCGTAGGCTTGATGATTTCTTGTCAGGTTGAATCAGGTGTGCTTGTCCAGGGTTACAATACAAATGTGTGCTGTTGGGGTACTAGAGGACCAGGTTTGGGAAACTCTGGGTTAGACTGATCTATGCATTGCATTTCTACATTGTTTCATATCACAGAAACAGCAGGGGGCTTTATTATCTAATCCCAGAACAACTTCTAGGGCACTTAAATCACATTAATCACAACGGTCCTAACTCCATCTGCCTTAGGTGGGTGTGGTGGGTGGACACTGACACTACGGTGGTCTTCTATGAGGTGGTCTGAATGTGAATGTGCCGAAGTATGCGGAAGTTGTTGTAATGTGATTATCTTTTGAGCATTTAGCCCTGTGTCCCCAAGTGTACAAATAAGTGAATCGCTTCTAGTGACATCCCATTCCCTGGACCCTGGCAGGGGCGATTTATGAGGCTGGTAATGCTTCCCGAAGCGCTCCTGTGTAAATGCACTGTGGAATGCACAGAAGGGATTTTTATTGCACTTTCAGTTGGGCCATTTCTACTTGGAGCAACGCCACTTGTTTGCTTCTCTTTAAAACAGAATGCCTTTTAATTAAAGCAGCGTACTGCAATACCATATAGGTGAGTTTCTACATTTGAAACCCTTGGCTTGTAATGAGTTTTGTAACACATTTTATTGATTCACGTGGATTATAAACACTTCAATAAAAAGTATATCAGTATAGGAATAAAGCTATTTTCTTATTTAAAGGTGTGTGTGTGTGTGTGTGTGTGTGTGTTGACAGGATAAAGTGGCCAACACATGGGTGCAGCTTGAACAGCCTGATAAAGATCAAGACCATCCTGTCCACTGATACCCAGCACTACCTCGGGTAATCCCCCTGTCCATCTCTTTATCTTTCTCTCTCGCTCCATCTCATTATCTTTCTGTCCCTCCTCTCTCTCTCTGGCTCTCGGAGAAGCCTCACACGAGAGCCTCACTGTGTTATAGCAGAGTGAAATGAAGATTATCCCTTGTAATAATATGCGAGAGCAGCTTCTGAGTACTGAGCACTACCAGCTGCTATGGGCTTTTATCGGCCCGCTGACAACTATTGGCAATTTGCTGATGAGATTTCAGATTTGGAAATCCACAATAAACTTTTTGAACCATTTCTGTTTTTGGGGGGGGGGGGGGGGGGGCAAGATATAGCTAACTTTTCTGTGGCGACGTGAAATGTTATGCCAGTCAAAGATGATTCTCCCCTACGGTCCTCATGAATGAGGAGAGGCTACAGTCAGTCATAGAACCCTTCTCTTGTCGTCATGGTGGTGTGTGCTTGAATAACCCGTGGGGCTATATTTAGGGGTGTGCACTCCGAACAGGATGGATGAGTTCCTGCCAGACTGTTAAGACCAGGGATTAACCGGGAGTTCTGTGACTGCAGCGTATTTAACACAAATGAAAACACTAGATATCGTTGATCATGGGTGAATATTATAATAACTGTATGTTTTGAGGGGAGGAGGGGTATTTCTATGGCCTGGTATCACTGGTCACCTTACTGTTACAGTTGATGTGAACCACTGTGTTGACTATTTATGGATGTGGAATACCACTAAATTGTGCTCAACAACCCCAGAAAATGATCTGTGAACTGTACTCTAAATCACCATGACCCTCCGGCCCACTTCCATAGCCCACCCATCCATTACCCCTCTAAGCACTCCTCTTGCCCCATGTTGGGGCTCCTGTTGCCCCTTCTCCCCAGGGGCCCTTTAGGCCTTAATGGGGCCTATGACACAGCTGCCCTCACCTCTCACTCATGCACTGCCCTACCTTACCCTATCCCTACCCCTTCAGCCGGAGTGGAGGTACCCCTCTGGTCCCCTCCCCTCTCACCCCTCCCTTCCTGTGTCCATCCCCAGTGAGTGACAATGACGGGTTAAACTAATGCTGGGGTGCCCTAAGCGGGCCAGTATTTGATACATTTCCTACATAGCTGGTGGTCTTATGGGTGGACCGTGCTGTGGTTAAAACGAGCCAGCAGCCGCACAGTTCGGTTTCACCATGAGGTTTAGGTTTCTGGGCTGGGCCATTCACTATTTGGTCCGATTTATCATAGCATTGTTTCTATGAATGATGATAGATTACTTCATTCTTCTCTGTCGTTGACTTGTTTTCAGTTTGGCCACCACTCTCCTGGCTATCCTACCTATGTCAATCAAACTATGGGTGAACCCTATGCTATGGCAGTTCAAACTTTCCTTGGTAAGTGAGTATTTCTGTCTTGTTTTCTGATGTTTGATTCCATTTTAGGTGAATTCCTCTCTGGCATTCTTCCTCTTCTCCTTCCAAGTTCACGAAATATCAATCATCCTGCCTGCCTTGTGAGTAGTGGGGAGTAGGGGTGTGCGTGCTCGCATGTGTGTGTTTGCCTTCCTGCCTGCATGCGGTTCCTAATCATTTACCTCACCAACCGCAGTGCAGTATATAAAAAGCAACAGGCAGCTAGCTGTAAGCGCTAGGTTATCTAGGTTTTACTGCACAGTGGGATTTGGTTTCAGATTTTACTGATCTGTTGCTTCATTAACGATTGAGTTATATCTCCCACCTGTCTGTCCCCGGATCAATCAGTAATGCATGTCCATAGCTTAGAGAGGAACGCCGGGACGTGGAGCAGAGGAGGGCGTTGTTTGTGGTTGATCAATTATTGTGGCTATAGGAATGAGTGAAACTGGATACGCAAAGAGTACTACTGTAGTTAGACAATTGGGGAGTGATGGTTGCGTCCATATTGGCACCCTAATCCCTATGTAGTGCACTACTTTTGACCAGGGCCCATAGGGTGTTTATTGTTCAATAAAGTGTGTATAATTGAGGGGTGTTTAACCTTTTCTCCTCCAATTCTTTCTGTCTGCCTCTAGGCCAAGTATGCCTACTACTGAATGACCTCCCTCTGCCAGCCATCTGGTTTTTACAGGCCTCCCAGTTCACGTAAGAAGCTACAGTAGGGGAACCACTGATGGAGAAAGTATACTGGCCAATAATAGCGGACCAACAGACCAGGTTATGGGTCATAGGAGAGACTATTCAAAAAGTACAATCCTGTAAATTGAATAAAAATCCAAAAAATCGCTGTTAGAAAAATCCTTGGAAAGTATAGGATGCTTTGTCAGATGAATTTTTGTGTTGATATTCTATGGACGATTTTATTCCGGAAGAGTCAAGTAAAGATTCAAATGTAGTCAGTATGAAGGGAACAGTTGGAGAGGAAGCGAAACTGACTAACTTTCACCAGCTGTCGTTAAATTCTTCCAGCAGTACTAATTGTTGTGCGTGCGGTTTAGTATAGGGATGTCTGTGGATTACACTGCATTGCCAGCATGCCTCTCCTCTAAGCACGTCTTGTATAGGGACAGCAAGTCATTCTGTATATCAACTCTAGTACAGTCTAACTGACAGGGCCCGCATTGTGCATCTCCACTCCACCCATTGATGGAGACATACATCTTTTGTTTGGGTAAATTGAAGACATAATTGCATAATTTAGTCCAATGGTTTCTTAAGCACAGTTATTGTAACAGCGTCTGAATGTACTGGGTTTGTTGAATTGGCGAAGTATGTATTTAAAAAAAGAAATGTGATGGGTATTTATTTTGCCAATGAATAGATGGGGTTTTGTAGGATTTAACAAGGCCCTACTACTACGGCTGTCTGAATTGTAAACACACATCTTTGTGTGGCAATAGTCAGAGTTTATTGGATGGAGATATGTGTCTCTAAGAACTACATTGTTCTTGTACTCCCCCCCCCCCCCCCCCCCCCCCCTCTATCTTTCCGCTGCAGTATGCTGCCATTGTTACTGAAGGATGGTTTGTTGGTGCCGTACGTGGTCACCTCCCTGGCCTTCCTGTTCGTCAGCGTATACCTGCTTTTCCGCCTGGAGCATTGCTCAGAAGACGAGCTGCGTCTGGGGCCCTACCAGCGCCCCATCCGTATGCCCAGCATGGACCTCGGGAAGGGTCACCAAGTGGAAAGTAAGCGTAGCCTAGTGGTGTAAACATATACCCTTTCACATTGCACTACCTCTATGTCTCTCTGTGATAGAAGAAAATGCTAAAGTATTCATTCATCCATTCATAGCAAAACATATTTGTCCGATTGCAAAGACAACACAGATTGCACTCTTTACCAGGCAGATAGTTGCAATGTTGTCTGTTCTAGTAGTGGGTAGGGCAGGGGTTGCCCAATATTTTCTTTACCTTACTCAAGTTACTTCAGATAAGTAAAGAATGTTCACAGCCACCTGGTGGGATGATGAGCTGGAGGTTTTTGTCACAGTCATTTCATAGTCGTTTCAGAAGGTCGTTGTCGCTAACCACGTTTCCATCCACAGTTTTTATGTAAAGTCATACCGTAGAAAAAAATAATCACGACAGCTGTGATGGAAACAGGACGTTTGGTGGGGGTCTTTTTGTGTCTATAAAGTAAATGATGTGCTAAATGGCGGTGGAAACGTCTTTATGCGCAAATATTAATAATATAATAACCGTTCATATCGAAGTGAACTTGGAGTCACGCGATGATATCACAGGAGGCTGGTGGCACTTTAATTGGGGAGAACGGGCTCGTAATGACTGGAGCGAAATCAGTGGAATGGAATCAAAAACGCCAAACACAAGGTTTCCAGGTGTTTGAATCCATTCCATTTGCTCTGTTCCGGACATTATTATGAGCTGTTGTCCACTGCATAATATGGTGTGTAGTCCTCCCACTATGACTCGGGAAAGCATGCAGTTTATTAGGCTACTGTTGAAATAAGTTAGGATGAGCTTCACAGAGTGGTGAACGTGTTCTTGACGCTCCTTTCCAATAAATACCGAGGGTCTTATTCTGGTGACATAATGATCGATGCTTGACTGCCGTTTGGCAAATAAAAATATTCTCACTCTTATCCATAATAATCTCATCATGTAGACTAGCCTACCAGCACAGTATCAGCAAGCTGTTGGCTACAATGCACATACCAAGACCAGAGTAAACACATTTGCTATTTAACTCCCTCCCCCAAAACGTGGATTTCTTCTAATTTAAGTGAAAAATTAAGTGAAAAAGTACATGTTGTGTGCACTACGTTATCACGCACAGATTTTTTTAAATCCGCAACAAGTTTGTTTCGTAGAAACACCACTGGTGGGAAATGTGCATATTTTCTTTATGCAGATTTTTGAACATTTGCATGAAATTATGTCACCTATTGGATTGAAACCTAGCTACAGTAATTTCATAACCTGAATTGCATCAACGTGAGAAGATACATATCTCTCCAACTGTATAAATAAATATAATGTGCCATGGACTGTAAGCTGTGTAAACTGCCTGGGATGAAAGCCACTGCCAGGCCCCAAGTATTATTTATCACTTATTTAAGATACAGGCGTCTGAAATGGCTTCCTGGCCCTGCCCAGCTCTACAGCTGCAACCTCCCCTCCCTTAGTGACAGAATGGGATGCATCCCAAAAGGCACCCTATTCCCTATAGTGCACTACTTTTGACCAGGCCCGATAGGGCTCTGGTAAAAAATATTTTAAAAAGTAGTGCACTGTATAGGGAATAGGGTGCCATTTGGGATTGGGACGTAGCCAGGGACACCGCTACTGGGCGGTGCTGTGCGGTGTGGGAGGTCATGAGAAGGAAGAGGTGTCTTTTTATAGAGTCATTAACACAGGTTTGCCTAGATATATTTATTTACACAAGATGCATAAATAAGGAGGCCCGGCGTTGGGGCGAGGGTTTAATAGGGTTGGTCTCATACGGAGGCGCTTACGCAACCTACCCTCACTGATCCCTGGGTCCGCAGGTCCCAAATAGACATGTTAATGTTGATCCTGCTACCAACACTGTTTGCCTTTCTGTTCCGGGACGCACCGGCCGAGGCAACATAAATGTCAGCTTGTGATGAGGGAGTGTCCTGTGATGCCGGATCGTCATGCAGTGTCTCTTCATTTTATTTTTGATCATGTTTACTTTGCATTGTTGTTATGACTAAGCCACGCCCATCCCACTCACGTTAGCAGAACGAGAAAGTGTAGGCTATATAGAAATATTTGAAATTGAAAATCATTCAATGAAGCAATGACGATGTCTACCAGCCTAATCGAGTTGTAGATTACATCTCACATTCCAGTGTTCGAACTGGAATGGAGATGTCTCTTCATGCTACTTACTCCGTGCAGCCAATTGCGATGTCTGCTTTAGGTAAAATGCAGGGTGCCACTTGTAGATTTGACCGCTCTAACGCAGTTCCACCTCCAACACTACCGGGAAAAAACCCTGCTATGCTGGTATCGGCTTTCGCGGATCTGATAGAATCCAGCCCTTAATTAATCTAAAATGTATTCATGTAAAATGTCATTAGGACATTATCAATTTGAATGCCATGTCAAATTCAGTTTCTGATTTGACTTGAATTTAAATCCAATTGAGCCCAACACTGGGCTATGAGAGGGCCTTGGCTAATGGTCTAACTGTGATGGCTTAGAAAAATATAGACCTGAAAAATCCCTCTCCATCTCTCTCTCTCTCTCAATCTCTCCTGCAGTTCTACATCTCCATCGTGGCCATGGCTGGTTTGTGCTTTATGAGCATGGCGCTGGCCCCTCTGGCCAGGCTGCCTGATTTGTTTCCCCTCCTGGTGTCAGTGTTCTTTTCCACCACTTCCTGGGCCTCCTCTTCTACTTCAACCTTGTCCAGATTGCCGAGCCGTCTCCACCTGGGAGTAAGAATCAGAGTAGTCGCTACCCGGTAGAAAGAAAACTTACTGAAAAACAAACTATGCACAGTGCCTCAGTCACTGACCACCAAGAACCAATAGGACTCATGGAGAAAATGCTACTAGTCTACAATCTTTATTCTAGAGATAACCCTCCTGTCAACATGAATGGTTGGTGTTTTGTCAATGTCTAATTATGTACATCAAACTTAAAACATGTTCTTTTTTCACTTTAATTGTTTTTCAATATTTCCAAATGTTTGTTCCATCATTACAATTATTTTGTACAAATTGTATTTTTCTTGAAAAATAAAATCACCTCATGACTTTTCGATGAACCTCGATTTTTACAGCCGTATTGCCCGCACATATATTAGATCCGTCCGAAGCAGTTTCAAATAACCCCCTCGTAAAGTGTCCATCTTCTCCAAGTCTTCAGCTAGCTAAATCACTGGCGGTAATAGTGTTGCACTGTGTCGTAGCCAGACAATAATTAGCCAAACCATGTCTTTCAACCATTTTAA
Source organism: Salvelinus fontinalis (assembly GCF_029448725.1). Taxonomy (NCBI): domain Eukaryota; kingdom Metazoa; phylum Chordata; class Actinopteri; order Salmoniformes; family Salmonidae; genus Salvelinus; species Salvelinus fontinalis. Next base: position 36,016,948 of record NC_074669.1, on the reverse strand, counting down.
TTTAGCTTCATAAAATATTCATTACAATAGCTAGATACAAGGAGAGTCCACACAGCACACAAAGGGCTATGCATTTAAACACAAAAAGCAGTGACAGGTCCGACAGGCCCTAAAACTAGGATGATGGAAGATTACATATCTGAACATAATGTCATAAAGTCGAAATACCACAGAAAAAATGGTACAAGCAATCTTTTTTCCCCCTCTGCCTGTGAGTTAATGACAAGCATAAAAAAAATCCATTACAACGATAAATGTTATCGGGTCACTGAGGGCCGGCTGCTATGCTGTGTATCTGCAGCCGCTGGCCCTGCAGCCAATAACACTAGAGATAGGAGAGGGAAGGGCGAGATATCCAGAGGCCTGTGCCTTTAGAATTACTACTGTGGAAGGACTGGGAGGAAGGGGACAACAGATGAAGATATGAAGTTTAAAAAAACAAGTACAAACGTCTATAGCCATTACCAAAACGCTGTCATTTTCATAAATGCATACTAGGCCTATTGTATTTATGACTAGAAATGACATATAGAAAATTGTATAAATTCATAAAATCATGCACCACATTCAAAGCATCGCCATAGTGCTGGCCTTAGTGGCCTGTGTCATGATGGGTAGTGGGCTGGAGACGGGGGGGTGAGACCGAAGGAAAGTGGGACCCTCGAGGAGGAAAGGGTTGGTGGGGTCGAGGTCTAAGGTGATACGGGTAGGAGCCAAGCCGGAGGTGGGTTGGATTAGCGGGAGCGGTGGTGGGTGGGGGGAGTGGCGGGGGGTGTTGGATCGCCAAGGGCCCCTTCTCCCACCTCCAGAGGGCCAGTATGAAAACATTAGTTTTGTTTATGGGCGTGCTCACTTTGTCCTTCACATGGCCTCCAAGGGTGATAAAGTGAGAGTTATATGATCCACCTTGGGCAGAAATAGGAAATGTGTCTGTGCACACCAGCTGTTGCTTAGGTCGCTCGGGCTGCAAGAGGCCTCGGCCTTCCCAGGCACAGACAAATAAAGAGCCGGAGACTGAAGTGTGTGCCTGAGTGTGTGTACACTATTGTAGCCTCTCCTCGGAGCCCATATTCACGTTTCTTTACTTTTCCAGGTAGCTAGAGGAAATGGTGGGGGTGGATTTCATACAGCATCAGGTCTAATAGGACGAAGGGGTTCGCTCACTGAAAGGAAATGATTTTCGCAGCGCTGCGTCGCGGCCGTTATTGTAGAATCAACATTTGTCACTGGTGAGGGAGAGGCTTTCTCCAGCAGACAGGGCTCAATGTAAATATGTCTGATGTCTAATGCTGCCTTTTCACTTTCTGACACGTTCCCCCAATGACTGACAGGCAACCTCCGAGACGTCTCTCCGCCTCACGACTGACAGCTTGGGTTCTATATTCATCAACCGGCCATCTCCGAGGAAGAGGAGAGAGTAGCTATTCCAGTTGCCGTCGGTAACCTACAGGAGAATATCAGAGAGGAAGACATGAGCGTAACCCTGCTGTCTGTCACACAGTAATATCACCACGTTGAGATAAAGTTGTAAGCTCTATTATACTCTTGAGGTTTTTTAAAATCTTTATAAGGCCATGATGGATTTCATAAAATCAGAGGAGCTGCCAGACAATACCTGTAGAGAACAAAATGTAATTAGATACTACTTCACGTTTAGAGATTAAATACAGTTACTGCTTTCAGAGGAAAATTACAATTGACACTGCAACTCACATCCCAAACGGACAAATCTGAGGGCCCAAGTGGTTGGATTTAGCAGTAAGATAAATATCTTCATTTTTAGTTTTTAAATACTCACCTAATTGACTACAGTTTTGACAATAAAATCAAATCATAATTCTCTTTCACTGGAGAATTGGAAAATACAACGACTTAGTCTGTGTCAGAAATCATGTCTGAAGGAGTGTGTAGTCTGAAGCCTCTGGGGGGCGATCGAACTAAAGGCTGCAGCTCTGCAGCCAGGCTTAAGTTTCACTAAAATAGCCTCTAAAATAATATACAGCTCTGCTCGTTTTTGCAGCTGTGTTTAATCAAAAAGCATAAAACTGCTCCCAAACAGGTGGCATGGGTCTGAGAGGAGGAGAGAGGATTGATGTGGCAGATAGTGGTGAAGCCTGGGCCTTATCCCTGGCCCTGGAACACCAGCCCATCTCATCGCTTTTATTACATTTAAGGAATCCTTTCTTTAATACACCCCATTACTGCTGACATACAAATCTTCCCCAACATGGACCCATCTATGGCCTGATCAATTTTTATACTGCTGAGCCATCCCCTTCTCATTTTGTCATCTGAAAATTCATATTATATAGGGTTTTCTTATGGGAAAATGGCAGTAAAAATCGGTTACTGCCCAGAAGATGTCCACACGTTGGTGGGTTGCCCGTGACTAAATATTTCTGAGAAACTAAAATGTGTTTCTGTAGTAAGCAGAACTGTTTAAATGTTATTTATTTCTATCCTCCTAAGAAAATATATTGTGAAGTGCAACATCGATTTAGAACATAACAAAGTCTCTGTATGGGTTGGAGGGGGAGAATTTATTCATCCTTTGCACAACTCCTTTAATTGAATTTTCCAAATCCAAATCTAACCACACACAAATAATCAATACCTTCTGCTGAGGGGAACTATCTCACAATGATTATGGCCTTCTCTTTTCAATTATGTAGTTATCAGCACATACAGTACAGGCAGGTGTCCTTCTGTAACAGTATAACTTTAAACCGTCCCCTCGCCCCGACACGGGCGCGAACCAGGGACCCTCTGCACACATCAACAACAGTCACCCACGAAGCATCGTTACCCATCGCTCCACAAAAGCCGCGGCCCTTGCAGAGCAAGGTGCAACACTACTTCTAGGTTTCAGAGCAAGTGACGTAACTGATTGAAACGCTAGTAGCGCGTACCCGCTAACTAGCTAGCCATTTCACATCCGTTACACTTCCTCCTGGTGTATTTGTTAAAGACTAGGCAAAGCCTGAATGCTCATGAAAAGTGACTTCTCCAGAATGCTTACGAAACTTTCTTTAACCTGAAAAGAATGGTCGTAAGCGCTTCTCAACACCACGGCCGGGCACTTTGAAGAAAGAATATAAAGTGAAGTGAAGTGGCTTCAGAGGTTTGGCCATCAATGCTCAAATATCCTTGTCGATTGACTCAGCTGCCTTGGCAGTATGTATGTCCTGCCCTGGCACTGAGCTGCTTGAGCCTTTGCTTGGCCCCTAAGACAGTGTCAGGGTTACAGTCCAGATCTAAGAGCTTGTGTCATCTCCACACGGCTCAGGTAACACCGAGGTGACTCTTCGTCTCCAGGGCTGGCTAGGGTTCTCTGTAACACTGTAGATATACACTGAGTATATCAAACATATACCTATTCCTAATATTGAGTTGCACCGCCTTTTGCCCTCAGAACAGCCTCAATTCATTAGGGCATGGACTCTACAAGGTATCAAAAGCGTTCCACGGGGATGCTGGCCCATGTTGACTCCAATGCTTCCCATAGTTGTGTCAAGTTAGCTGGATGTGTGGTTTGGGTGGTCCACCTTTGGGTGGTGGACCATTCTTGATCCACACAGGGAACTGTTGAGCGTGAAAAACCTAGCAGCATCGCAGTTCTTGACACAAACCGGTGCGCCCGGCACCTACTACCATACCCTGTTCAAAAGCACTTTTGTCTTGCCCATTCACCCTCTGAATGGCACACTCCGTGTCTCAATTGTATCCAGGCTTGAAAATCCATCTTTAACCTGTCTCCTCCCCTTCATCTACACTGATTGAAGTGGATTTAACAAGCGACATCAATAAGGGATCATAGCTTTGACCTGAATTCACCTGGTCGATCGATGTCATGGAAAGAGCAGGTGTTCTTAATGTTTTGTACACTCAGTGTACCTACATAAGACAGGGAGCTAAGCTTACTGAACTCAGTGGGCATTTCTGTGAATTCTGTGAACTCTGAATTAGTCAGAGTTAACAGAACTGCATCGTTTTGACACAAATGGGTCCGTTTCTTCTTCACTAGAACTGTTTGTTTGCTTTATAGCAGCCCAACAGCTTTTCCTGGAAAGTGCAGGCGGAATAATCCATTCACCAAATCAGATTTGTATGCCATTGTATTCATTGTGGACTATCTGACTACATGAAAGGCTAACAGGTAATTAGAGGAGATCAATCATTCTGGTGAGGTCCTCAGAAAAGCTGATATTACGTCACATTGACTTACTCATCTAGCCTTGCAAGCCGCTGATCCCGCAAGCTTACATGAATGTTCGCTGCGTGGATATCCATGCAGAAAACATTCATGTAAGCTTACAGGATCAGTGGCTTGCCAGGCTAATACTACTGCTATAAGTACTATATTTTACCCATCTCTTCCTGAAAAACAAATACCCAAACCTTCAGTAACTCAGAAAGGATGTTCGTGAGAGGCTCTCAAGTTAACAATCTGTCACAATCAGTTGCCATCTTCAACAGCCATCTCTCGCACTGGACACAGACGTCAGATCAACGCCTAGTTTTGATTTACATTTGGTTGAGTTTGTCAACTAACACGAATCCAATGTGAAATCAACAACAAACCAAAAAAAATTGGACTTAGGTTAATAGTTGGGTGATAAAAAGACAAAAGGCCCTGACGTTGATGACTTTTTGCAAATCCAATCGGTTTCCCACGTTGATTCAACGTCATGGCGTAGATTTTTGTTGTTGAAATGACGTGGAAACAACGTCGATTCAACCAGTTTTGCCCAGTTGACCAAATATAAAGCGCTTGAGTGCACTCTTAAATGTAGCCTACTGGTCATAACTGAGTTGTCAGTCACGTCTGCTAAATAAATAAAAATAGCTATAGATGTGATGCAGGTCCAAAAGAACGCAGTCAGCCTGACAAAGCAGTTACCCTTTTCAACACAGCTTCTTACACCTCTCCATGCATTTAGCACGTGAACCCAGCGCCTGAATGCCACAAGCGTCAAGTCTAAACAAACATTTTACACTGGGCAGCAGAACCGTGCCTCCGTCAGGCTCCATGACACGATCACCATCACCTGTCTGGATTTCATGCTCCCTCCACAGCACAGATATGTGCCAGCACTCCTCTGCCTTGAATAACAGTTTGTTTATTTTAAATGTGTGTCTCAAGGCAACAGAGGAGTGATTCTCCTGCCTGAGCTATCGACTTTGACGTTGTAAACTTTGTTGTTTGTAAGGGGGTTTATGCACAAACGATAAATGTCATGCTCCACCATACAATATATGTATATTGTTTTACATTTGACAAAGCAACACATACACTTCATGACCATAAGTATGTGGACACCTGCTCGTCGAACATCTCATTCCAAAATCATGGGCATTAATATGGAGTTGGTCCCCCCTTTGCTGCTATTACAGCCTCCACTCTTCTAGGAAGGCTTTCCACTAGATGTTGGAACATTGCTGCGGGGACTTGCTTCCATTCAGCCACGAGCACTCTACGTGCTTCAGCACTCAGCGGTCTCGGTCTGTGAGCTTGTGTGGCCTACCACTTCGCCGTTGTTGCTCCTAGACGTTTCCAGTTCACAATAACAGCACTTACAGTTGACCGGAGCAGCTCTAGTAGGACAGAAATTTGACGAACTGACTTGTTGGAAAGGTGGCATCCTATGACGGTGCCACGTTGAAAGTCACTGAGCTCTTCAGTAATGCCATTCTACTGCCAATGTTTGTATCTATGGAGATTGCATGGCTGTGTGCTTGATTTTATACACCTGTCAGCAACGAATATGGCTGAAATAGCCCAATCCACTCATTTGAAGGGGTGTCCACAAACTTTTGTGTATATAGTGTATGTTAGACTTCTTCACTGTTAATAATTAAAACAATTTCTAACAACCTTATCGGAAAACAAGCCCGACTTCCCTGACAATCCCCCTATTCATTTTCCACAAATCACCATTATGTGATTGGAGCACAAGTATAGCTTTTCCGGAGGCATAATGTGTGCCTAATAACCAAATGAATTATCTGCCTGGGAAATCGACAATGACAAACAGCAAATGACTTGTTTGTGTTACGAAAACAAAATGTTGTTTTTCTCCAAAGATAATTTTTGGGAAAAAGAAACACGTTGGGATTAAATGAATATTGAGCCAAGGAATAGGTCAGACCAAGGCCCAGTAGATCATGTCTTGGAACCCTCAGCCTGTCCAGTGGACTGCATTCAGAACCATCACACCCCTGTCATCAGTCAGTGGAACCCCCCACAAAAAAATTCACTGTCCTCCTCATTTATGGAATCAGGTCACCATCATAATAACAATCTCATTTGAACCAATTCAGTTAAGGACATAACTGACCTGAATGTCATGGACAAAAAAATTTGAGACAGTGCAACTATTAGCGTTATAGGTGTTTGTTATCTGATTGGTCAAAAGGAGAGGCGCAAACACGCTGTTACACTTTTTTTTATTTTAAATGCTGCTAATGTTTTGGCCCTACTGTCCTTCCTCGGAGCATATTATCTGATCATAAAATGTTAATTAAAGCTGTAAACACCCTCGAACACACTTTGAAGAAAATATTCTGAGGCAATATGATTGTGTCAATAAAGTATTGTTTCCCCTAAACACTATTTATAAGTTTATTGCACAATTAGAGTACCAATTACCTTGCAAACAACTCTGGCCAGCATCATCCACTCTGAGACAGGACTCTGCTTTGGATGCTGAAAATACATGTTCTAAATTTCATAACAAATTTGCACAACAACAAGCACACTGACAAATAGAAAGTGAGGTGAAATAAAATATTTTACAACCATTTATTTGCCCTAACTAACCCCTGGCCCCGACTAACTACTCATGAAACGCAAAGTAGCTAAATCTAGTTTACAAACTAAACTAAACATTTGCCATGTACAGATGTAGGATCTTAATTTGATCACTATTTCGTTGCTGAGAAAATGCAGATGAGCATCGTGATTTACATACATTTCCTGAACCCCCCCCCCACACACACACACGGTTATATAAACAGTATCAGTGTTTCTGCTACATTGTAGAATAATAGTGAAGACATCAAAACTATGAAACAACACATTTGGAATCATGTAGTAACCAAAAAAATTGTTAAACAAATCAAAATATATTTTATATTTGAGATTCTTCAAAGTAGCCACACTGCCTTGATGACAGCTTTGCACACTCTTGGCATCAACCTGCTTCACCTGGAATGCTTTTCCAACAGTCTTGAAGGAGTTCCCACATATGCTGAGCACTTGTTGGCTGCTTTTCCTTCACTCTGCGGTACAATTCATCCCAAACCATCTCAATTGGGTAGAGGTCGGGTGATTGTGGAGGCCAGGTCATCTGATGCAGCACTCCATCACCCTCCGTCTTGGTCAAATAGCCCTTACACAGCCTGGAAGTGTGTTGGGTCATTGTCCTGTTGAAAAACAAACTATAGTCCAACTAAGCGCTTACCAAATGGATGGCTTATCGCTACAGATTGCTGTGGTAGCCATGCTGGTTAAGTGTGCCTTGAATTCTAAATAGATCACCAACAGTGTCACCAGCAAAGCAGCCCCACACCATCACTCCTCCTCCATGCTTCACGGTGGGAACCACACATATGGAGATCATCCGTTCATCTACTCTGCGTCTCACAAAGACACGGCGGTTGAAACCAAAAGTCTTGAATTTGGACTCATCAGACTAAAGGACAGATTTCCACTGGTCTAATGTCCATTGCTTGTGTTTCTTGGCAAGTCTCTTCTTCTTATTGGTGTTCTTTAGTTGTGGTTTCTTTTCAGCAATTCGACCATGAAGGCTTGATTCACGCAGTCACCTCTGAACAGTTGATGTTGAGATGTGTCTGTTATTTGAACTCTGTGAAGCATTTATTTTGGCTGCAATCTGAGGTGCAGTTAACTCTCATTAACTTATCCTCTGCAGCAGAGGTACTCTGGGTATCATTTTCCTGTGACGGTCCTCATGAGAGCCAGTTTCATCATAGCGCTTGATGGTTTTTGCGACTGCACTTGAAGAAACTCTCAAAGTTCTTGAAATGTTCCGCATTGACTGACCTTCATGTCTTAAAGGAATGATGGACTCTCATTTCTCTTTGCTTATTTGTTCTTGCCATAGTATGGACTTGGTATTTTACTAAATAGGGCTATCTTCTGTATACCACCCCTACCTTGTCACAACACAACTGACTGTCTCAAACGCATTAAGAAAGAAAGAAATTCCACAAATTAACTTTTAACAAGGCACACATGTTAATTGAAATGCATTCCAGGTGACTACCTCATGAAGTTGGTTGAGAGAATGCCAAGAGTGTGCAAAACTGTCATCAAGGCAAAGGGTGGCTACTTAGAAGAATCTCAAATATAGAATATATTTTGATTTGTTTAACGCTTTTTTGTTTACTACATGATTCCATATGTGTTATTTCATAGTTTTGATGTCTTCACTATTATTCTACAATGTAGAAAATAGTAAAAATAAAGAAATACCCTGGAATGAGTAGGTGTGTCCAAACTTTTGACTGGTACTGTACATTAAACAAAAATATAAACGCAACATATAAAGTGTTGGTCCCCTGTTTCATGAGCTGAAATAAAAGTTCCCAGAAATGTCCCATGCGCACAAAAAGCTTATTTCTCTAAAATGCTGTGCACAAATTTGTTTACATCTCTGTTAGTGAGCATTTATCCTATTCCAAGATAATCCATCCACCTGACAGGTGTGGCATATCAAGAAGCTGATTAAACAGCATGATCATTACACAGTTGCACCTTGTGCTGGCGACAATAAAATCCCACTTTAAAAGGTGCAGTTTTGTCACACAACATTATGCCACAGATATCTCAAGTTTTGCGGGAGCGTGCAATTGGCATTCTGACTGCAGGGATGTCCACCAGAAGTGTTGCCAGAGAATTTAATGTTAATTTCTCTACCATAAGCTGCCTCCAACGTCGTTTTTGAGAATTTGGCAGTACATCCAACCGGCCTCACAACCACAGACCATGTGTATGGCGTCTTGTGGGCGAGCGGTTTGCTGATGTCAACATTGTGAACAGAGTGCCCCATGGTGGGTTTATGGTATGGGCAGGCATAAGCTACGGACCACGAACACAATTTAATTTTCTCAATGGCAATTTCAATGCACAAAAATACCTTGACGAGATACTGAGGCCCCTTGTGAGGACAATCTTTTTAAGGTATCTGTAACCAACAGATGCATATCTGTATTCCCAGTCATGTGAAATCCATAGACTAGAGCCTAATGAATGTATTTCAATTGACTGATTTCCTTATATGAACTGTAACTCAGTAACATATTTGAAATTGTTACAAGTTGCGTTTATAATTTTGTTCAGTATACAGTATATATATATATTTCTGCCAAGACGTGCTTTTAAATGAATAGTTATTGGCTGAATGATTGGAAATCTATGGGAACAGCTAGCATGCCGCTAGTCGCTACCCTTTGACTAAATGTTTACATTTTGCTGTGGCAATATAGGTCAAATTAAGATCCTACATCTGTATATTCAAATCAAAATCACATTTTATTGGTCACATACACATATTCAGCAGATGTTATGGCGGGTGTAGCGAAATGCTTTTTGGAACTATTGCTTTTTGAGCATATAACTTGACTTAGTTCCACTACAACTTATTGAATTGCCCTTGTCATCATACCATATACTGTATGGTTATACTAAGTGGTTATTAAATCCCCGCTCTCTGTGTCTCCTCATTTCACTCTTCCGTTCAGCAGAGCCTCTCGAGAAGAAACTCTTCAGCTCACTGCTGCCCTCTGCAGCCTGATGGCGATTTAAAAAAATGATCATCAATTATTCAGACCGATATGAAAAGGGTGAGCAGTTCCTTTATTAAAACTAGCATCACAAGTATAAACTCTCCCTACAGTGGATGAAATGGCCTGGAAATACCAGAGCAAAACCAATGTTAAGGCTGTCATTTATACTACTGTATCTCAAACTGGAGCTACAGTATGATGGAAGTGCAACATTTCCTTTTTAATTCATGGTGAGATTAGACAAAAACCTTTTTTAATTTACTATTTCCTCCAGCTCCCGCCTTGCCTTGATAAATGAGGCTACTGACCTTTCCAGTTTAGATCTGATGACATGTTGTCTGGTCCAAATGAATTAAGGTCCAAAGTAAAGAATTAATATCCGGTTAGAGATGTAGGATTATACTACTAAAACAGTGCAATGTGGAACTTTTTGGGCGACCCGACCAAATTCACATAAAATCTGTCGTTCTCATTTAAAGCAAGTCTAAGAAGCGGTAGATCTGTTCTATCTGCATTATTTCTATGCTTCCCGTTCTCAAATTGAGTTTTTTCGTCTTTTCCTTTCAGTTTTGTACACTAGCTTCAAACAGCTGAAAATACAATATTTTTGCTTATGGAAAATATATTTCAGAGCTGTTTCGATGGTAAAATGATTCTCTAAACCAGAGGTTCTTGAACTTTTTCAGCTTGAGACCCAAATTACAAATGTTGTGTTTCCCAGAGACCCAAGCTTATGAAAATATGCAAGTATGCGTAAATATTGGTACATTTAATTTCCCTTATCACTAAAACAAAAGCAATATAGACAAGAACAAATAACAATGAAATGAAATACCCATATAAATAGCTATTCATGTTTATTTTTCCCATTAAAAACACTCCTACATATCTGTCTAGGTTGGAACTCTTGCTGTTAAAATACAATAAATAATTTTAATTCTGAACTGGAATAAACTGATTGATCACATCACACAGATTTGGAACAGAAAACACACACACGGGCTCAGTTTTTGATAGTGCAACCCTAAGTAACAGTACAGATTAAACATGATGAAGCCTACTGTACTGTAGACAGTATTGTTGAAAAAAAAGTAAGTTGGAACTGTTGCTGTTAAAATACAATAAATATGTGTTTATTCTGAACTTGAATAACTATTCTGGGCTCAGGTTTTGACAGTGCAACACGGCGGTCATGCTCAGCATGGAGTCTGTTTCTGTACTTGTTTTTTTAAGTATGCTAGAGTTGAGAACCCTGACTCGCATAAGTATGTGGTGCCAAACTGGATCAGAACATCTACTGCTTTCTCAGTCAGGCAGGAGACCGCTTCCTGCTGTAGATGAGCAACCCAGAACTATGTGTGTTTGACTCAAAAAGCATCTTGCTTCAAGCAATTTATTCAAGTTCAGAATAAAAATTATTACTTGTATTTTAACAGCAACAGTTCCAATCTAGATTTATTTTCAACAATAATTTCTACATACAGTAAGTTGTACAGTAAGCCTGATCATTTTTCGTCTTCATCTGTATTTACTGTAATTTACGGTTGCACTCAGTAGCTAGCTAGGTTACGTGCTTTGGCTAACATTAGCTATTAGCTGTGTACTAGGCCACGGGATTGTTTGAAAGAGTAACTCACATCTACTACTATGAGAGATAGTACTCCCTTATTTCTGCTTATCATCACCTGTTCTAAAATGACATCAATGCCTTGCTAGCTGACTTAGCTACTTTTCCACTGTAAAAGCAGTGTTTCCTGAAGCATTCTGCCCTGTTCTGAAAGAAGTCCCTGGGTTTACCATCATGCTGAGGATGTTTGGTAAGGACGCGGCGCTATATTAATTTGTTCGTTTGAGACTCATTTCCAGTGGCGATTTTAGCATGTAAATCTTGGTGGGGCAAAAGAAAAAAAGGGGAATTCAGGCCAGCAAAGCCACTGCACAACACGACACTAAACAATACATTAATTGTACTCAAACGGTGCCCACAAACTGTTAGGGCCTACATAAAGCTGTCCCAACATCTTACCACTGCTACACTTGGCTATCAGCGTAGCCTTGTCTGGCAGTGAAACAGTTCATTCAGCGTAATTTACTGCCTTTAAAAAAAACATAGCTGATATGGCTGACTTGCTTAAACAAATGTGGTTTCTAATGACAATTGAGATGTACAAACTATGGCATAAGGGGACGACAAGCGGATAAGAGGCAATCCGTAATTTCGATTAAGACAATGAGCGAGCTAGCACGGACGTAACGTTAGTCAATATAACTATTTGTTTAGCACTTTTGAAATGTACAGGGACAGAATTCAGAACATGGGCCGTTCTTACAGTGCTCTCCCTGTACACCAAGTTAGAACCGTAAGATAAATAAAGGGGGCATATAAGCAGACAATGAAAGCTCTTACAATATTCGATGATTACATTTCTCTAAAACAGGTTATAGGTTACAGTAGAACAGTCAGAACAGTAGACGAAATTAAGAGGGGTAAATAGACCAAATTATTAGGGTGAGGCACATGGGCTACTAACATCTTACTACACAACATACACGTAGTATTACTTTATTAGCTACAGTATACATATTTCCCTGTAGCTTATGCCTGTCATTACCATAACCCCAGCACCCCCATGGGGCACTCTGTTCACAACGTTGACATCAACAAACCACTCGCCCACACGACGCTGTACACACTGTCTACCATCTGCCCGGTACAGTTGAAACCAGGATTAATCGGTGAAGAGCACACTTCTCCAGCATGCAAGTGGCCATCGAAGTTGAGCATTTTCCCACTGATGTAGGTTACGACGCTGAACTGCAGTCAGGTCAAGACCCTGGTGAGGACGACGAGCATGCAGATGAGCTTTCCTGAGACGGTTTCTGACAGTTTGTGCAGAAATTCTTTGGTTGTGCAAACCCACAGTTTCATCAGTTGTCCGGGTGGCTGGTCTCAGATGATCAAAACTGCACTTTTTAGAGTGGCCTTTTACTGTGCCCAGCACAAGGTGCACCTCTGTAATGGTCATGCTGTTTAATTTGCTTCTTGACATGCCACACCTGTCAGGTGGATGGATTATCTCGCAGAGGAGAAATGTTCACTAAACAAATTTGTGCACAACATTTGAGAGAAATAAGCTTTTTGTTTAGCTCATGAAACATGGGAACAACCAGGGCTGGATTAAGAAATCATAAGGCCCGGGACTCAGATTGTACAATATTAGGAGAAAATATATATATACGGCATATGTATCATAGGCTACAGTAGGCTACTAAATACAATTTCCAGTTGCACACTGACTCACATAATGATGAAGATGAAGCCAATGGCTACTCACGGTGATGGCTGATGCTCTCGTCGTGGCAGTAGTCTATCTCAAGATGAGCTACTTTGAAAAACAGTGCTGCTGTTAGCTAAAAATTGGGAGTTGTTGAGAATTTTTTTCCTTCTATTGGTTCTACAGACAGATTAGTCTTCTCTTTATAGCAGTAGGCATTTGCTTTCCAAACTGTACGTTTTATCCCCCAATTGTATTTTGAAATCCCATAAGGCAAACCAACAGCTGCAACCAGCCATAGAAATATAATCCATAGATGTCATTTCCTATTCAAGTCAGGGCTAGCGTCCATTGCTATTGTACCCATGAGTTTAACAGTCAAGTTGACAGGGCAAGAGGTTACAAAACCCTTCTATTGATTATATGTCTATGACCACAATGCAACACGCTGTATATTTGACATGCATGCCGCCTAAACTGCAGCCTTCCCGTCTGTAGGCATACTGGTTACTGCCAAAATAAAGGAAACACTTGAGTTAACAATGGATACGATGTTATGGGGTGGGGTGCATTTTCCTGGCATGGTTTAGGTCCACTTGAATAATTTATGCCAAGGTGGATTGAAGCTGTTCTGGCAGGTCATGGTGGCCCAACACTCTTTTAACACATTTTATGTTGGTGTTTCCTTTATTTTGGCAGATACCTGTATGCGCTTGCGATAAAACTTAATCCACAGTTATTTTTTATAAACTATTGATCCTCTGTGGCTAAATTATGTTCTCTGGTGTATTTTGAACATTGGAAGCGGGCTCCTATTGTTGGATAAACAATTATAATGAATAAAAAACTTTATTTATTTATCATTTTGCCTCAAGAGCCCACCCCCTGACTAACAGAATTGACCAGTCACATTTATTTATTATGCAGTTTTTATTTTTATGAATCAGTTCCCCAATCAAGACAGGCCCCCCCCAGTTACCCATGTGGGCCCCCTACCTCCTCTCCTCCCCCCATCTGATGATTAGCAGAGTGGCAGCAGGCAGCAGCAGGCTGTCTACACTCATTGAGAGAGGGCTCCTGAGTAAAGAAAAAAATATATATATACTACATATACTGATATATTGTATATATAATATATACCGTATATATTTAATTAATTTAGCATTTTTTAACATTTATTATATTTTATTACACTGAACAAAAATATAAAAGCAACATGTAAAGTGTTTCATGAGCTGAGATAAAAAATCCCAGAAATGTTCCATATGCACAAAAAGCTTATTTTTTTCTAATTTTGTGCACAAATGTGTTTACATCCCTGTTAGTGAACATTTCTCCTTTTCCAAGAAAATCCATCCACCTGACAGGTGTGGTATATCAAGAAGCTGACTAAACAGCACGATTATTACACAGGTGCTCAATGTGCTGGGGACAGTAAAAAGCCCTTCTAAAATGTGCAGTTTTGTCACATAACACCATGCCAAACATGTCAAGAGTGTGCAATTGGCATGCTGACTGCAGGAATATCCACCAGAGTCCACCATAAGCTGCCTCCAAAGTCTTTTAGATCATTTGGCAGTACGTCCAACCTTTACATTTTTATTCAGTATGTTATTTTTTTTGTATATACACTGCTCAAAAAAATAAAAGGAACACTTAAACAGCACAATGTAACTCCAAGTCAATCACACTTCTGTGAAATCAAACTGTCCACTTAGGAAGCAACACTGATTGACAATAAATTTCACATACTGTTGTGCAAATGGAATAGACAACAGGTGGAAATTATAGGCAATTAGCAAGACACCCCCAATAAAGGAGTGGTTCTGCAGGTGCTGACCACAGACCACTTCTCAGTTCCTATGCTTCCTGGCTGACGTTTTGGTCACTTTTGAATGCTGGCGGTACTTTCACTCTAGTGGTAGCATGAGACGGAGTCTACAACCCACACAAGTGGCTCAGGTAGTGCAGCTCATCCAGGATGGCACATCAATGCGAGCTGTGGCAAGAAGGTTTGCTGTGTCTGTCAGCGTAGTGTCCAGAGCATGGAGGCGCTACCAGGAGACAGGCCAGTACATCAGGAGACGTGGAGGAGGCCGTAGGAGGGCAACAACCCAGCAGCAGGACCGCTACCTCCGCCTTTGTGCAAGGAAGAGCAGAAGGAGCACTGCCAGAGCCCTGCAAAATTACCTCCAGCAGGCCACAAATGTGCATGTGTCTGCTCAAACGGTCAGAAACAGACTCCATGAGGGTGGTATGAGGGCCCGACGTCCACAGGTGGGGATTGTGCTTACAGCCCAACACCGTGCAGGACGTTTGGCATTTGCCAGAGAACACCAAGATTGGCAAATTCGCCACTGGCGCCCTGTGCTCTTCACAGATGAAAGCAAGTTCACACTGAGCACATGTGACAGACGTGACAGAGTCTGGAGACGCCGTGGAGAACGTTCTGCTGCCTGCAACATTCTCCAGCATGACCGGTTTGGCGGTGGGTCAGTCATGGTGTGGGGTGGCATTTCTTTGGGGGGCCGCACAGCCCTCCATGTGCTCGCCAGAGGTAGCCTGACTGCCATTAGGAACCGAGATGAGATCCTCAGACCCCTTGTGAGACCATATGCTGGTGCGGTTGGCCCTGGGTTCCTCCTAATGCAAGACAATGCTAGACCTCATGTGGCTGGAGTGTGTCAGCAGTTCCTGCAAGAGGAAGGCATTGATGCTATGGACTGGCCCGCCCGTTCCCCAGACCTGAATCCAATTGAGCACATCTGGGACATCATGTCTCGCTCCATCCACCAACGCCACGTTGCACCACAGACTGTCCAGGAGTTGGCGGATGCTTTAGTCCAGGTCTGGGAGGAGATCCCTCAGGAGACCATCCGCCACCTCATCAGGAGCATGCCCAGGCGTTGTAGGGAGGTCATACAGGCACGTGGAGGCCACACACACTACTGAGCCTCATTTTCACTTGTTTTAAGGAAATTACATTAAAGTTGGATCAGCCTGTAGTGTGGTTTTCCACTTTAATTTTGAGTGTGACTCCAAATCCAGACCTCCATGGGTTGATACATTTGATTTCCATTGATCATTTTTGTGTGATTTTGTTGTCAGCACATTCATCTATGTAAAGAAAAAAGTATTTAATAAGAATATTTCATTCATTCAGATCTAGGATGTGTTATTTTAGTGTTCCCTTTATTTTTTTGAGCAGTGTATATTTTTTGCTTCCTTTTGGGCCCAGGCCCAGGGGCTTCAGGCCCAGTAAGGCCCTGCATTAATGCGGCCCTGGGACCGACATTTTACATGTTGTATTTATATTTCTGTTCAGTGTAATATGCCGTGATGACAGAATGTCTAGTCTATCAAATACATCATGACCATGTTTAAAGGGTAATATTTATATAGATCCCTCTTAAATGACTGCACCATAAAAAACAAAACTAGTGCTTTTCTTGATTGATATAATTGACTCAAAAGGGGTATGCTTTGGGGAAGGAAATGGCTCTCGTCTGAAACTACTCTTATCCAAGTATTTTTAGTGCTATGTAAATCACTGATAATTCGGCCAGTGATGAATCCACTTCATTGCATGTCTCCTATCATTAAATTCAGATTTTTCATAATGACCATCAGCCAAGTGTGGCAATTGAAATATCCACGGATAATAAAGGGAGACCTCCCCTTCTTTCCCAGTATCAGAATAAATAGGTTTATTTTTTGGTTCACACAGACTCAGTTGAAATATTCAACAATTAGGACGTAAATTCTATTATATATAATAGAACTGTACTATATATCGCTTCACCTACAGTAAGGGACCCCGAGACATTTCACCATTTTGTTTAAGCCCTGAAATAGCACACCTGATTCACCTAATCGAGGGCATGATGATTAGTTGACAAGTTGAATCAGGTGTGCTAGTTCCGGAATAGACCCCAAGGAGAGGTTTGACAACCACTGTTTTAGTAGCTACTAGCTCATAAATCAATGGCTAGTGCGACATTACTAGCTGTAATGTCGGTACTTCCTCAATTCCAGACTTGCAAGCACACTGCTGTCTTCTAAACCTCCATGGCTAGTTGCAGACTGGACGTGCTGGATTCCCTATAAAAATTACCATTGGATTCCCAAAGGGAAAATCCCATAGGATTCTCATTGGAATTATCCCATTGGATTCCCATTGTGAATTCGCCCCCCAAAGAAAACTTAAAACATTAGATTGTAATGGGACTCTCATTGGAAATTAACAAGAATATATTTGGGGTTTCATAGGATTATCTCATATTCCCATTGGATGTTAATGGGTTATTCATTGGATGGTCATGGGATTGCTATACTATTACCATTGGTTATTCATTGGATTTTTTGTGTGTATTTCATGAGATTTATTCAACATGGCCAAAGGATTAGAAATGAATACATAGCTTTCATCTAGAACAAAAAAACATTATTTTCATTTATTTGATTCTGCTTTTGGCTGCAGTTGGGTGACGATGTCCTTTAGCTTGTAGACCATTGCTGGCAGTCCTCATTGAGGCCTTGTCCACTGCCTCAAAACATCTCTGGACATGAGCTAAAAAGTGAAAACACAAATATTAATCATGACTGTACTGTTACATCATTTGAATAATTTACCTGCACACTCTTCCATTCCTAAATCAAATCAAATCGTATTTGTCACATACACATGGTTAGCAGATGTTAATGCGAGTGTAGCGAAAGCAACGTTATAAAGGAGATCTACATCACAATTGGAATAAAAAATGATGTAACATACCAACAAGAGCGAGCACTTTGTTGCTTGACAAAGATGGCTTTGTCACAGAATCTTGAACGATGTTTGATTTTTCTGCCCGACACAGAGAACAACACCATCTCCTCCCTGGAATGGATTATCAATGATCATTTGTGTCTTTGCATCAAACACAAAAACGAACCATTTTGAAAATCAAACAAAATTGCACAGCATTTTGAGATATCATTTTAGAGAGTGCTTGCGTTATGCTTTGGCAGAGATGACAGCACCTCCCTATTGTCCTTTGTCCTGGCTTCAGACAATATCTGAAAGAAAGAGCTGAATCATGAATTGTAATGCATGTCTTTCTAATGTCACATGTTAATACAATCTTACATGTACAATGTAATACAAAGGATAATACCATCGTGGGTTCTTTATCACTCTTACTTTGATGGTAGTTTGTTGTTCAAAATCAGCAAAACATGAATAATGATTTTCTTATTTAAAAAACATTTTGAGTAATTAACTGCTTTTAAGGTAAAAGTGATTAAGCACCCGTTCCACTAGGCACCGACCGACATCAATTCAACGTCTATTCCACATTGGTTCAACGTAATTTCATTTAAACAATGTTGATTCAACCAGTGTGTGCCCAGTGGAACATGAGACAAAACTGTGGTATTGTCTTTAAATACAGGGAGTTGAAGTCTTGCATGCTTCACCTTTTTCATTGACAGCTTCTTCACCTCTTCTTCATCATCTGAGGAGAAATCTTGAGTTTTGGGACACTTTTTTATTTTCTCCCTTAGTCCCCTGCCCCTGCCATGAGGGTCCTATGAACTCCCATTGATATCCCACGGTTTCCAATGGGAATCCCATGTGTATTTTTCACAAGGGATTCCAGAAGTCATATTTGGACATGCACACAGACTCTCTTAGGAGCCTACTTGAAAACTGGTTCGGATTTAGATATTTTCGGTATAATAGAAGCTTTAAGAAAGGGGTTTAATGCCTTGATATTTAATAGTCTTAGCCCTCCAAACTCATATTAGTTATATCAATATTCCTGTTTAACTTTATCTGATTTTTCATTCCAAATAAAATAAAATATTTTTTTGCTCACATAACTTCTAAAACTTCTAAAAACATTATCCTAGAGTGGTAAAGCCCGGTGCACAACATTTGAGAGAAATAAGCTCTAAAGTGTGTATGGACAATTTCTGGAATCTTTTATTTCAGCCCATGAAACATGGGACCAACTTTACATGTTGCGTTTATATTTTTGTTCTGTGTAATTTGCCTGATTCTACTTTGTTCGTTAAAGGCGCAATCAGGCGTTTATACTAAAATTCAAGATTTGGCAAGTTAGCCACTTGGCTAACACTTGGCAAATTAGCCACTTTTTAGAAAGATAAGCATGACATAGTCTTATTGACTAAACAACCAAAAATGTAGGTTTCTTAATGAACCAGAAAATATATACTTATTTCTATTTGCTTCTCAAAGTTATCTGGCTAACTCACTGATCCTGCTTTATAGTATATATTTTTTACAAACAATGTAGTAAAATGTTAATGTTTTGTGTTCATATGTAGCACCACCCTCAGCAGGTCGGCTGAAATCGGATGCATCTGGTTTTCAGGGGAAAGGACGAGTCTGTGACATGACTTCTGCTTTTGGACTTACGCCTCACTGTTTACAGTCCCTGGTGGAAGATATAGCAGTTTGGGGGCTGGCTCTCTGAATTTGTTTCACTCTGGAGTTGCAACACTCCAATCTTCTTGTCAGGACCAGTTTCTTTTAGGCCTGCTATGTTAGGTTAGGGTACGACAGTTGAACTAAGGTCATGAGGCATTTATAAGTTCGATTTTTCATTGGGTATATAATTAATTTAAAAGCATTTTTTTTTTAATTTATTTATTTTTAACAAATTGCTCCGTTTAATGAAACTGGTCTTGACCTGCTTCTGCATTCAGAACTATTGCACAACTTACATGATCAGTGCCGTAATAGCGCTGAGTGACCACTAGATGGTGGTGTAGATCCACTACGCAAGTAAGTGCGGTGTACTGTAATGTGTAGTATAGTAGCAGTCATTTAATTGTGTGTGTGTGTGTGTGTGCACAGATAAAATGTGTCTGAGACCTTGGCATGCTGTCATAAATGTCTGGAGAACAGTGAAAGGAGAGAGAGAAAGAGAGAGGGAGGGAGAGAGAGAGGGGAAAAGAGAAAGGGTAAGGGAGAGAGAGTGAGGAGGGAGAGGGAAAGAGAGAAAGGGTAAGGGAGAGAGAGAGGGATGGAGAGAGAAGGGCTTTCATAATTATACTACCTCATACATCTCTTCCTATTCTTTACTTTTTTATCCTCATCTCACTCCTCTTTTCATAACCTAATTTGATGACTGTCAAATTTCACTTCTTTCAACCAGATACACCATTCTCTTTTCCCTCTCCCTCCCTTCTCTTTCCCTCCAGCTCTCTCTCTCTCTTCCCCCTCATCCTATCCCCTCTCTCGCAATCTCTCCCGGTCTCTGCTCTCTTTTCTCCCTTCCCTTCTCTTTATCTTCTCCCTCATCCTCTTTCTTCATTCCTTTCTCTCTCGCTTCTCCCTTCTCCCCCCTCTCTCTCACATATGAAGTGGGTAAAACAGTATGTAAACATAATTAAAGTGACCAGTTTTCCATGACTATGTACATAGGCCAGCCTCTAAGGTTTATGGTACAGTAACCGGGTGGTAGCCGGCTAGTGACAGTGACTAAAGTTTAGGGCAGGGTACTGAGCGGGGGCCAGCTAGTGGTGACTATTTAACAGTCTGATGGCCTTGAGATAGATGCTGATTTTCAGTCTCTAGGTCCCAGCTTTGATTCACCTGTACTGACCTCGCCCTCTGGATGGTAACGGGGTGAACAGGCTGTGGCTCTGGTGGCTAAGGTTATTGATGATCTTCCTTGCCTTCTGCGTTGGGCAGACCGCCCCACCCTTTGGAGAGCAATGCGGTTGCGGAAGGAGCAGTTGCAGTACCAGGCGGTGATACAGCCCGAAAGGTTGCTCTCAATGGTGCATCTGTAAAAGTGTGTGTTGGTCTTAGGGGGCAAAGCTGAATTTCTTCAGCCTGTCTGTTTGGGTGGACCATTTGATTGTCAGCGATGTGTACGCCGATGAACTTCAATCTTTTCACCTTCTCCACTGTGGCCCCGTCGATGTGGACGGGGGCATGCTCCCTCTGCTGTCTCCTGAAGTCCACGATCAGTGGCAAGGCATGAGTATCAACAAAGGAGGATGTGAAGGGAGGACGGCTCGTAATAATGGCCGGAATGGAGTCAATAGAATGGTATCAAACACGTTCATGTGTTTGATACCATTCGTTTGATACCATTCCAGCCATTCTACTCCATTCCAGACATTATTATGACCGTCCTCCCCTCAACAGCCTTCACTGTATCAAACACATCAGCCAGTGACCACTCCATAAAGAGCTTAGAGCCTAAGAGCCAGCTACTTCAACATAACATTGGCGATGTGTTGTCTTATGTAAACAAATCTAAGGAGCTGCGTAATGGGCTGTGTAGTGGCGGTCGGTGCAGTTTGATGAGGGAGGACAATTTTTTTTTTTCATGAGCATGGCCTTATTTCTATTACAGCGTATTGGGTGACTGTCATTCATATTCCATTCACCCAGTTCAACGTAACATCGATAGGTTTAGGCTACTACATGATTCTCAAATGTTCCCTATACCCATCATGAGGTTGCTACAACCTAGTCTATGAATGAAAGTTTACAACGTAGTTGCACACAGGTCGAGAGACAAATTTGAGGTGACAGACAGTGACTTGCCTAGTTAAATAAAGGTTAAAAACACCACCTTCCACACTCTTGACTGCATCTAGCTTATCTATGGTGTAATCATTGGTCCAACAGTTGCAAACTAGAGTTTCTATTGGACAAATTCAGGTATTTTTATCCCCGTTTCGTTTGCTTCCGTTTAAGAAATGTTTTTCAACAGAATCGGCGGAATGAATACACCCCTGATCACGCATAAACACAGTTCACTTTCATTGTAGCCACGTTGTATTCCTTCTCGCCTCTATGCACTCTCCACCTCTCACCGTTCCCTTTGTTTGTGGACTTGCACAACACATCAGCTGTATGTGACCAGGCAAAAAAAAGTTCCAAGCCAAACCATCTCATAACCGCTACACACAGCCTACATCATTGTCTCCATATTAGTTAAAGTAACGTCCTAGTCAACATAGCTAATAGAACTAATGCATTAGTAAACCCGCTACAATCATGCAGTAACGTTAGGTTATAGTCAGTAAGTATAAATGAATAAAGCCAAAAGCTTACCTTGACTTGGAAGAGTTCCAGTGTTGTGTTGGATAGTCATAGTCATAGCCAGCTAGCTAACATAGCATACCTCTGTTTGAGCCGGGTGTTTGAGTAGGCTAAACTAGCCAGCTGCATTTGCTAGCTAAGTGAAACTGAAAGTGGAAAAAAAGACTCTCTATCTCTCTCTTACCTCTCCTTAATTTTTGAGGAAATTAATTTGTTGAAAACTGTTCAACTATTGTCTTTCTCTCTCTTTGAGTCAACTACTCACCACATTTCATGCACTGCAGTGCTAGCTAGCTGGAGCTTATGCTTTCAGTACTAAATTCATTCTCTGATCATTTGATTGGATGGACAACATGTCAGTTCATGCTGCAAGAGCTCTGATAGGTTGAAGGACATCCTCCGGAGATTGTCATAATTACTATGTAAGTCTATAGAAGGGGGTGAGAACAAAGAGCCTCCTAGATTTTGTATTGAAGTCAATGTACCAAGAGGAGGACGGAAGCTAGCTGGCTACTGGCTACACCGTGGTGCTACCCTAGAGAGTGCTGTTGAGGCTACTGTAGACCTTGCAAAACATTGTTTTATTAAATTATTTAGTGACGTGAATATACTTAGTATAGTTTTATCTAAAAAATATAACTTTTTAACTGGTTTACAATTTATATTCTCTGAGGAGCCTCCACTGGCTGAGTGGTATACTTAAGAAATAAGGCCCGAGGAGGCATGGTATATGGCCATTATACCACGGCTTAGGGATGTTCTTATGCACAACGCAACGCGGAGCGCCTGGACACAGCCCTTAGCCATGGTATATTTATTGGCCAATCATGAAAAAGAAAATGGACTACTTCAAAATGTGATAGCCTCAATGGCGATGTCCATGCTGTCACAGAAGCCTTAATGGTACAGATACAATGATGAGGCCTCTTTCCATCTCTATGGGCGACATTTCCTCTTAACTCCACATTTACTGGATTGGTTGAACAGTGCAGAAGAGAACCTCCCCCAACTGTTTTTTTCTTGTCATGGCCAGAATGTGGGGCATGTCGTTTCGGTTAGGTTTCCGTGACACTAGGCTTGTTCGACAGTGCAGACGACCGCCGACTGACTGACCTACAAATCACCTTGCATCAAAAATAACAACTCATTATTATTTTTAGATCAGTCATTCACATTTTACCCATGATACATCTCAGTTTTGATACTCTCGAACACGGCCATTGTTTTTATCCATGTATGGTGAAAAGTTTGTTGAAATGGTGAACACTGGTAGCCTAAACATTTCATTAATCGAGTAGAACTATAGCTAGCTATCAGCAGATCTACATACATACCTATCTACATAGTTTTATCTCCGGTGTGATCAGGAGACCAGCAGTTTCCGTAGCCGATAAATCTCCTCGTACTCAGCTACCATTTGCTCAACTGCCCCACCATTAAGCGCTCATTTAACAACACACGCAACAACTGTAGTTTAGCTATTTTCAGTCAAATGAGAGTTAGGTTTTAGAGAACTCCTTGGTTCTAGTGGGTGGCAAGCCCAGAAACACACAACAGCGCCATCAGCTGGATGGGGGTTTACTATTGTGCAACACAGCCTACACAGGCCTGTAGTAAAGGGAAATGCAATAACTAGATGTACAGTCGTGGCCAAAAGTTTTGAGAATGACACAAATATAAATTTTCACAAAGTTTGCTGCTTCAGTGTCTTTAGATATTTTTGTGAGATGTTACTATGGAATACTGAAGTATAATTACAAGCATTTCATAAGTGTCAAAGGCTTTTATTGACAATTACATGAAGTTGATGCAAAGAGTCAATATTTGCAGTGTTGACCCTTCTTTTTCAAGACCTCTGCAATCCGCCCTGGCATACTGTCAATTAACTTCTGGGCCACATCCTGACTGATGGCAGCCCATTCTTGCATAATCAATGCTTGGACTTTGTCAGAATTTGTAGGGTTTTGTTTGTCCACCTGGCTCTTGAGGATTGACCACAAGTTCACAATGGGATTAAGATCTGGGGAGTTTCCTGGCTATGGACCCAAAATATCGATGTTAGTTATCACTTTTGCCTTATGGCAAGGTGCTCCATCATGCTTGAAAAGGCATTGTTCGTTACCCAACTGTTCCTGGATGGTTTGGAGAAGTTGCTCTCGGAGGATGTGTTGGTACCATTCTTTATTCATGGCTGTGTTCTTAGGCAAAATTGTGAGTTAGCACACTCCCTTGACTGAGAAGCAACCCCACACATGAATGGTCTCAGGATGCTTTACTGTTGGCATGACACAGGACTGATT
The DNA here is from genome assembly GCF_029448725.1 of Salvelinus fontinalis. Taxonomy (NCBI): domain Eukaryota; kingdom Metazoa; phylum Chordata; class Actinopteri; order Salmoniformes; family Salmonidae; genus Salvelinus; species Salvelinus fontinalis. Next base: position 35,992,493 of record NC_074669.1, on the reverse strand, counting down.
GGTAGTGCTCACCTTGTCTTCTCCGGACAAGCTTTTTTCCGGATGCCCAAAATAATCAGAAAGGGGATTCATCAGAGAAAATGACTTTACCCCAGTCCTCAGCAATCCAATCCCTGTACCTTTTGCAGAATATCAGTCTGTCCCTGATGTTTTTCCTGGAGAGAAGTGGCTTCTTTGCTGCCCTTCTTGACACCAGGCCATCCTCCAAAAGTCTTTGCCTCACTGTGCAGATGCACTCATATCTGCCTGCTGCCAATCCTGAGCAAGCTCTGTACTGGTGGTGCCCCGATCCCGCAGCTGAATTAACTTTAGGAGACGGTCCTAGCGCTTGCTGGACTTTCTTGGGCGCCCTGAAACATCAATTGAGCCGCTCTCCTTGAAGTTCTTGATGATCCGATAAATGGTTGATTTAGGTGCAATCTTCCTGGCAGCAATATCCTTGCCTGTGAAGCCCTTTTTGTGCAAAGCAATGATGACAGCACGTGTTTCCTTGCAGGTAACCATGGTTGACAGAGGAAGAACAATGATTCCAAGCACCACCCTCCTTTTGAAGCTTCCAGTCTGTTATTCAAACTCAATCAGCATGACTGAGTGATCTCCAGCCTTGTCCTCGTCAACACTCACACCTGTGTTAACGAGAGAATCATTTACATGATGTCAGCTGGTCCTTTTGTGGCAGGGCTGAAATGCAGTGGAAATGTTTTTGGGGGATTCAGTTCATTTGCATGGCAAAGAGGGACTTTGCAATTCATCTGATCACTCTTCATAACATTCTGGAGTATATGCAAATTGCCATCATACAAACTGAGGCAACAGACTTTGTGAAAATGTATATTTGTGTCATTCTCAACTTTTGGCCACGACTAGATAAACAGTGGTTATCTTAAGTATAGGATGATCTGGGAGAATCAATTCTCAGGAGTTGACTGTATATCGTTACTCTATACAAATTTAAAACTAGAATCCTTAATTCCTACATCCATTTTTGGACTTAGAAATTAATAATATATACCAATTGATTCTTGAAGAATAACAACTTGTTTTACGCCAATAGCCTCAAAACATGGTTAAAACTATACATTTCGAAAATATGTATGGTCAGTCTTTGCATCCATTGCTCTGTCTATGAATTTAAGAGTGGTTACATTTCTCCGGGCCCATTCCTCAGCTTTTTAGCAAAACAGAGGCGGGGTGCCCGCTTTGTTATTGTTTCAATTAAGGATTATTGCTTTAAATTAATAACACGAATGAGCAGCATTATGTTAAAACTAATTTTAAAAACCCTTGGACATATGCAAGATTTTGTCTGGATTGTATATTATTAATGTATAAATAACATCAGTCTGACCATTCTCTCATCACCATGAGAGACATTTCAAAACAAACGACCACATATTCATGTTTGTAATGAGTGTAAACATCACCAGACTTTGAACCGCAAACCTGGGAGATTCCCATTATAATGTTTGACCATTACATCATCAATTGAAACGAGTCAAACTTTGTTTACATATTTTTTTTTATTAAACATAACTTGATCCAGAGTTGCTTTTCATTTCCTAAGAGTGTTGTCCACATGCTGCATTTGTATTCCAATCATCTGACTGTAGATCCTCTTTGTCCAAATGTAATTTCTTCTATCAGCTTTTTTCCTGATATCTTTCTTTATGGATTTTATCCACATGCCTCAGCAGATTAGTCTTATGAGTGAAACTTTTACCACAGACTGAGCAGTCATGTTGTTTACCTCCTGTGTGAGTCAGTATATGCTCGGTCAGAGTCTGCTTGCGACTGAAACTTTTCCCACAGTCCCTACAGCTAAATGGTTTGTCTCCTGTGTGAGTCCTTATATGTTCAGTTAGGTTCCATTTTTGAATGAAGCTTTTTCCACAGTCACCACAGTTAAATGGTTTCTCTCCTGTGTGAGTCCGTATATGTTCGGTTAGGGTACCCTTGTATCTGAAGGTTTTATCGCAAACATTACAGCTAAATGGTTTCTCTCCGGTGTGAGCCAGCATATGCAAGTTCAGGAGCACCTTCTGCTTGAAACCTTTCCCGCAGTCACCACAACTAAATGGTTTCTCTCCTGTGTGAGTCAGTACGTGCACGTTCAGATGCCCCTTCTGATTGAAACTTTTCCCACAGTCACCACAGCTAAATGACTTCTCTCCTGTGTGAGTGACTTTATGTTTGATTAGGGTATTCTTGAGACTGAAGCTTTTGCCACAGTCACCACAGCTGAAAGGTTTCTCTCCGGTTTGGGTCAATGTATGCCTGGTTAGCGTCTCCTTGCGATTAAAGCTTTTCCTACAGTCACCACAGCTAAATAGTTTCTCTCTGGTGTGAGTCTGTGTATGTTCAGTTAGGGTCTTCTTGTGTCTGAAGCTTTTATCGCAAAGATTACAAGTAAATGGTTTATCCTTTGTGTGAGTCAGTTTATGCATGGTTAGGTTATTCTTAAGACTGAAGCTTTTCGCTCAGTCAACAAAGCTAAATGATTTCTCTCCTGTGTGAGTCAATTTATGCCTGATTAGGTTACCTTTGAGACTGAAGCTTTTCCCACAGTCACCACAGCTAAATGGTTTCTCACCTTTGTGAATCCTCATATGCCTGGACAGATCTCCTGTGTATTTGATGATCTTGACACAAACAGGGCAGGTGCAGGGTTTCCCACCGTGACAGAGTTGGACATGGGCCTTCAGTTTACAGTTGGAGTTACAGCAATTTTTGCAGAAGCAGCATTCACTGAGTCTCTTTTTGGCCTGAGTCACATGCCTCTGATGATCAGCTTTCAGAGGAAAAGTTTCACCACAGTCACAGCAGCGGTGAGTCTTTCTAGACATGATGCTGGGTTTGGAACCGTGTTTCCCCATTGATCGGTTGAGATCTGATGTTGGGTTGGGATCCAGTGGTGGCCTGCTGTCAAGTCCTACTGGGTGGCTGCTCATGGCTGAGCTGTGGCTGTAGGCATTGGTTTGATTATCTGGAGGGACACAGGGAATGTCAAAACCCTTGAGCTGGGTCACAGTGCCAAAAGGTGTGAGATCCATTGGTTTAGGGTCCTTTTCTCTGTGCTCCACAGTCTGGGTTTGGGGAAGAGTCAAGGACCGAAGTGGGTCTTCCTGATCGCATTCACTTTTCACACATAAAGGAGTGAGCCCTTGAAGCTGCTCTTCCGCCTGACTGGTCCTGAGTTCCTCCTGTTCCTCTTTAATCTGTGTGGGCTCTGGGTCCTCTTGCCCCAGCCTGGGGCTCCACTCCTGCTCACAGTGCTGCTGCTCAGGGGAAACCTCCTCTTCAAAGACAGTGAGAGAGAGCTGCAGAGAGTCTGGAGGGGATGAGAGAGGAGTTGTATAGAGTTATCTATACAGCCTTAATACATAGGTTACCTATAGAGCCTTGAAACAGAGGTTATCTATACAGCCTTTATACACAAGTTATCAATACAGCCTTGACACAGAGGTTATCTACTGTATACAGCCTTGAAAAGCATCAGGGTTGGGGTCAACTCGACTGATTTAAGTCATTCAATTAACCCTTCGCTAAGCCACGCCCCCTGGTTACTGTTGCAACCTTGGAGAACATTTGCCCGGGAAGCCCAATTCCCCCTTCCAACCACTGGCGAAATCCCCTCACAATGTTCTTAAACTGTGTTTGTAATACACAATGATATGAAACCCAGACTACCCCTTGCTAATCAGGAAACTCTTGGGTATGTTGTGATGGACTGTCATTACAATTTTTTCCCATGAACCTGGTAAAATTATGTTTGTAGTGTGGCTAGCCACTTTAATGGTTCTGAATTCACTGTCAGCATGCAGTCAAAGCTACTAACCACTTTTGGATTTAAAGATGCAGTCCGGGACCTTAAAGAGCAACTGAACATGCCGATTAGCATGTGTGTTTTTCTGTTGCTCATTACAAAAATGAGATTTCCGTCTGGGAGGTTCGTTTACTGATCAATTCCGCGTCTGGTTAACGATTGTCCCCAATGAGACACTGTAGACACGGAAGCCTATTTCACTTCCTCAAAATTCCCAGAATAAAGAAATCTATAATACGAGGATGTTTTAGTTAAGCAATTTTACATCTAACTAAGGTGTTTGGTGCAGTATTTCTCAAGTAAAAAAATGCACGTGTTGTCATATGTAAACAAAGTCGGAACTGTTGGGCAGGTCTGTCTCACTGAGTATGGTTACATGCACACAATAACGTGATTATTGTGGATAATCAGATTGATATAGTTTGATTAAAACATTCACATGCTTTGAAAGAAAAACGATTTCCCTAATAATCCTCTTTACATGGACACATCTGAAATCAGGCTACCTGATAAATGCAGAATATCGGCAATAAAAATGACCGTTCTACCACAGCGACCATGTTATTTTTGGTTACATGGTCGCTGTAGTAGAATGTTAATTTTAATTTAAAAAAGAAAGGAGGACCAAGGCACTCTTCATATAATAAATTAAAATGGCTTTATTAGTATGGCATGTTCAATAGAAACAAAGTTGTTAAAAACCGACGCGTTTCGATTTCGACCTTTTCATTTGTATATTATTGCTTACTAGTTGTGTCCAATTTGGTAACCACTCCCTCTTCTAATTAGGGCTAATTGGAAAAGCCTTTCAAAAGAGGACATTGTATTCTCCCTTTTCTGTACACCCTGACGAAGGCCATGCAGCCGAAACGCGTCGGTTTTTAACAACTTTGTTTCTATTGAACATGCCATACTATTAAAGGCATTTTAATTTATTATATGAAGAGTGCCTTGGTCCTCCTTTCTTTTTGATGACCAATTTACACCTTTTACCAAAGAGCACCTTCTATCTACCAAAATATACTATAGTGTACCTCAGTAGCGCTTCCCTTCCTCCTCTTTCTACTAGTTAATTTTAATTTATTTAGATTTATTTTATTATGAGTTCGGACTTGTAAAGTTTGTATGTGAACACTAGACCCATACATTGTTGTTCCGGACTCACTTCACTCGAGCTAAAGAGGGAGGCTCGCTCGGCTGGTGCTAGCACATGCACAGATCAAATGCAGATTTTTATTTTTTTATTTAACCTTTATTTAACTAGGCAAGTCAGTTAAGAACAAATTCTTATTTACAATGACACCTTGTTCAGAGGCAGAACGTGTCACGTTCTGACCTTAGTTCCTTTGTTATGTCTTTATTTTAGTTTGGTCAGGGCGTGAGTTGGGGTGGGCATTCTATGTTTTGTTCTGTGTGTTATATTTCTATGTGTTTGCCCTAATATGGTTCTCAATCAGAGGCAGGTATCGATCGTTGTGAATCATACTTAGGTAGCCTGTTTTCCCACTATGGGTTGTGGGTAGTTATTTTCTGTGTCTGTGTTTCACTATACAGAACTGCTTCGGTTGTTTGTGGTTTTTGTTCCGTGTTCATGTTGATTTAATAAATATCTAATTATGGACACTTACAACGCTGCACATTGGTCCGACTTTTCCTACTCCTCCTCAGAAGAAGAGGAGAATTGTTACAGAACGACAGATTTTTACCTTGTCAGCTCGGGGATTCGATCTAACAACCTTTCGGTTACTGGCCCAACGCTCGAACCACTAGGCCACCTGCCGCCCCAATTAAGGTCTTTTACATGTCCTAAAGATTAGAAAAATTGCTCAGAAAACCAGATGTTTTAATCGGCGTATGCTTACTTGGATATTGACATTACTTTAACGTCTGCTTCCAACTCACACCCTCAAACACGTAGATCCCCTGAACGCAGCTGACTTTCCAGCCCACTTTCTAGCTCACACTCTCAAACACCTAGATCCCCTAAACGCAGCTCACACTCCAGATTCCAATCACCTGAATTTGAATCACCTGTTCACACACCTGTATGTCATTATCACACACTATTTAGTTCAGTTCAGTCCTTTGCACCCCATCATTGTGAGGTTTTGTGACACACGGCTTTCAGAGCGCTGGGTTTCCCGTGATTTACTGATCCCGTGTATAATAGTTTTTGCTTATTCCTTGCCTGTACTTTAGCCTATCGGATTTCCTGTTATCTACCCATTGCCTGATCTCCCAGACTACGTTACGAGCCTTTTCCCAGCCTGTACTGTTGCTCTTTTGGACCCCCTGTGTATGACCTCGTGTCTGCCCCTGTGGTCCTTTGCAATAAACACCTGCTGCGCCCTGCGCTTGAAACCAGCTCTCTGTCTCCCCTCGTGTCCATTACAATTACGTCACTTAAGATAAGCAGAGTAAGGCGTTTACATGACTATTACATAATCTGCCTACTGCCATAATCAGTTTAATATCAAATTATTACTGTGCATGTAAACATACACACTGTCTTTGCTATTGGATAGAGAGCAATCACCATAGCTGTAAGGATGGACTGTCATCTCTCTTTGCTTATTTGAGCTGTTCTTGCCATAATAGAGACTTGGTCTTTTACCAAATAGGGCTAACGTCTGTACACCACCCCTACCTTGTCACAGCACAACTGATTGGCTCAAACGCAATAAGAAAAGAAATTCCACAGATTAACTTTTAACAAGGCACACCTGTTAATTGAAATGCATTCCAGATGACTACCTCATGAAGCTGGTTAAGAGAATACCAAGAGTGTGCAAAGCTGTCATCAAGGCAAAGGTTGGCTACTTTGAAGAATCTGAAATCTATTTTGATTTGTTTAATACTTTTTTGGTTACTACATTATTCCATGTGTTATTTCATCATTTTGATGTCTTCACTATTATTCTACAATGTAGAAAATAGTAAAAACAAAGAAAAACCCTTGAATGAGTAGGTATGTCCAAACTTTTGAACAGTACTGTATATATAACATTTTGGGGGGCAGGATGTAAACATATCATACGAAATGGATGACATAGTACACAATTGGATGATGTAGTACACAAAAACTGGGTCCAATTTTGACTGGTGAGCACCACTTTCAAAACTACTGGCTGAAATTATACAAAAGTTCCCGGAGCATTTAACTAGCGCTCTTAAATCAGATCTTGATGTCAATAGCAGATGGGAGTTGTATTAATAACATGGCTTAGCTAGCTAACATACATTTAGAGAAAACAAGTTATATTAAGTGGCTAGCTCCTAGTTAGCGTTAGCATCATTGGCAGTCAATAAGATTGAGAGGTTGCTAACCAGCTGAGCTAGCAAACAATGTATCAATAGTATAATTTCAGATTTGAAAATAATACTCCAACAGGTTCTGCATTTCAGGAATCACAGTAGCAAGTACCCCTCCCTGGTGCATAGTTCAAATATTTTGTCATTTAGACAATATCTTTTTCTAAGAAAACTGTGTTTTTCCCACTGGCTTTCATGTGTTTCAAACGTGAGCTTTTCCAAGGTCGGACTCGATGACAGTTGCTATCCATTGGAGCGCTGAGATTGGTTGCACTAAATTCTGGGGCGGGACTTAGGGTCAATGCAAGAAGTCAATAGGAATTTTAGTATAATAATTGAATAGTTTTTCAATTATTAAACTCAAATTTCTGTTGGCTTCTTGAATTGACTCTTCGCTAAGCCCCGCCCCAGATTTTTGTGCAACCTATCGCAGTGCTTCAATGGATAGCAACTGTGGTCGAGTCCAACACCTGGACAAGCTCAAGTTTGAAACAAGAAAGCCAGTGGGAAAAACTAAATGGCTAAATGGGCACATGCTACTGTGATTCCTGAAATGCAGCGCCTGTTGATGGATTTCATTTACAAAATCCCAAACTATCCTTTACAAACCTATTCTACATAGTTTTATCTCAGGTGTGACCCGCAGCAGTCTCCATAGCCAATCATTCTCCTTCTGGTACTCTGCTACTGTTTTCTCAAATGCCCCAGATATCTCCACAGCAGCAGATGCCGTTAAACGCTCATTTAAAAATGTACGAAACAAATGTAGTTTAAACATTTTCAGTTGACTGAGAGTTGGGTATTCAGCTAGTATGGCTTCTTGAAGTGGGTCCTCCAGATCACATTCATTTTTCACACAAAGAGGAGTGAATATGAGCTTTATGATATCAGCCTCCAGCCCTTGAAGCTGTTCTGCCTGACTGGTCCTGAGTTCCGCCTGTTCCTCTTTGATCTGTGTGGGCTCTGGGTCCTCCTGCCCCAGACTGGGGCTCCACTCCTGCTCACATTGAAACTACTGATGGGGGACCTCCTCTTTAGAGACAGCGAGAGAGAGCTGCAGGGAGTCTGGAGGGAAGGAGAGGAGGTGCAGAGGTTACCTATACAGACTGTAGACATCAGGGTAGAGGTTTAAAAACAACATCTTAAAATGGATGACATGGTGATCAGTTAACAGTTTATCAATAAAGAAGAACTATAGCTTGCTCTCAGTAGACCTACCAATGACTGTATACATGAACAGACAAAGCCATCGATCACATGACACCATTCATTCCTATGTGAAGACTCAAAAGAGCTCGCCAGCTTGTAGTTCTAAAAACTGGAAATTAGTTACCTCTGCTTTGTTCAGCCCTTCCTATGGGGAACATTTCAGAATAAACGCTGAAAATAAGGTCTGAAGTTAACCGACGCTTAGGAGATCTTATACGTCTTGTTCTATGAGATATCAGTCAGTTAACATGACCTCAATGAATTATGAACCCTTATGGGCTTTTCTTAATTACATAAATGCTTCAATATTCACAAAAAGTGTTGTTAGCTGATGAAGATTATCTCATAGAACAAAACGTATGAGATCTCCTAAGCCTGTGTTTAACGCAGACCTTATTTTCTGCATTTATCCAAAAACCCTAGAAAAACTTTCCCCATAGGCTTTGTCCAACGAACCATGGCGGAGTTAGTGCCTACAAAAAGACGCCATTACTATAGACAGGTTGGCTGATAACGTCACGAAAATGATGCGCACTCATCGGCAGCGGAAGCCGTGCTTTGTTCAATTCTGAATGGTCAGATATCTAGCAACAATGACAGGAAACTATGTGGGGAATCACAGGTGGCTCGTTTCAGTAAGTTTTATCTTGTTCTTGATACCATGTCTTGTTTTGACTGATTTAATGTCAAATCTAATATGGCAAAATTTCTCTAGCTAGCCAACCAACAACTAACAATGTATTTGAGAGACAAGTGCTTAATGTATTTATGTTTCAATAAACTTTGAGACGAAATATAGTTTACATGTTGTCAACAATCTAAGCCAACCCTGTATATTTTGCCCCATAGTTGCACACGCGTTAGTTTTGCTGCTAAACAACCAACCCGTCTATTGCGCAATGAAGCCGGTTAAAATGGCATCATAACATGTTTGAGCTACTCCAGGAAGTGACCTTAGAGGCTAGCTCAGTGCTGCCATCTCTCATTAGAACCCCACACAGGCATGCATTTTAAGCCCATGCCCTCGCGACGTTCAGGCCCAATTGCTTCTGCCAAATTTAATTAAGGCCGTCCCGAAAACAGAAATAACTCCCTCTGTTAGTAAATCGAGTAGCTGCTCCTCTCTGTCTGTCACTCGCTCCCTGCAGCAGCTCGCCTGCTCATATCTGAGTCCGAGTATCCATAGCAACGGCACCGCTTGGGCTGCTCTGTTATGGTGTCAAATCTGACTTCTTTTTTTTTTAAATCGAACATGCACAAGATTGCGCAAGCAAACACAAATTCGAGAAAGAAGAAATGTGGTCAAGCGAGCAGAACACCATTGTCACAGATCAAAAACATTCTTAAACAGTACATATAGAACTATAAGCAAAGAAACGTGTACAAAAATGTTTTAACGCATTAAGTTGCCCACCAACTTGCCACTGTCAAGTTTTCGCTCTCAATTTCTCAAATTTCTCTCAAGTCTTGGCACCTTTAGGTTTGGATTCCAGGCTGATTGGGGGCAGGTTTAAAAGAGTCAGGAAATCTTAGATTGGTCACTTTTTTAAATGGATAAACTAATACATTTCTGCCATTGGACAGTTCATTGTTGTAATTGGCTATTACGAGCCTTCTGTTTAGCTAGCTAGCTTTAGCAGTAAACACTGAACGACTTGGGAAACCAAGCAGATTGATAACCAAATTAACTGGGAAATCAATTCTAATAGGTATACTATACTTTGAGTTAAGTGGAATCTACTTGCTAAAGTTAGTTAGTTAATTACTTGTGGCCAGCAATGTCCGTCTAAAATGAAAAGCAGTCATCTCTAGCAAACACCATTAAACGAGTCCACTAATTGCAGGCAGGATCCTATATTTGGGGTATTAAACCCAAGGGGACACACACAGCACATTGCGATTTTGAATTATTGTATATGAAGACACAAAGGGGTGAATCTGCTACAGTTCATAACCAGTCCCAAATAATAGAATGTAAACTGATGTATGATAAACCAGCTAAACTCAGATTAACATATTGTAGCGACCCGCACAGACAGCTGTGTGTTATGTGTTAGGCTAGTAGGTGGTTGTGTTCGCGGGGTCCGACATGTCAGTCAACCTGCTATCTGCCAATCACGGGAATGCCTGGAATGTTCTGATGCCGGGCATCCTGGTGGTTGGCGGAGTGGCGTGGAGGGGGGTTGGGCAGGGGGATGGAGCATTGGAAGTTAAGACCAGGTTTTGCCTTTGTTCTCCCTCTTACGTCTGGGCTTCACAAGAGAAGGTCACGATTGGCTTGTGGGCTATCTTTCATTTATTTGGCGTGGGCTACGGCCAAACAGTAGCCTGTGTAAAGTTGGTTTAATAAACCGTCCATTCGTAAACTCAATCCTCTGTCTGGACAGTTGTTCTTTGATGATCTAGTCAGGTCATTACATTGGTGTCAGAAGTAAAAACGTTGATAAAAGTTAGCCAGCTAGCTAGCTGACTTCTGTGGCTAGCTACCGTAGGTGAGAACGGGGGTTGAAAATGCTTCGAGGGAATCCGAAAGTGAAGGTGGAGGTAGGGGACGATTATGGCCAAGGAGATACGTGTGAATGGACGTCGGAGGTTCTGGCTGAGGAGATCGCCAGGGCGTCGGAGCGCAGAGGCCGCTTGAGGGAGGACGCTAGAGTGATGGCGGCTGAAGCGGGCATGAGCGCCTCGTCGACTGTGTTTCGCGCGGATTCTGGTGGGCGGGCCGAAGTGGTGACGTCGACGCGGCGGGACGAGGAATCTGGGGCTCAGGATGTAAACAAACATGGCGGCGCCCAGTTCCCGGCTGCGTCCGTATCTGTTAAGACCCCGAAGTATTCCGGTAAGGCGGATTGGGAAGCTTTTCATGCTCAGTTTGAACTGTTAGCTCATTTTAGGGGGTGGTCGGATGAAGAAAGGGCACTGCAGTTGGCTTTATGCCTCACGGATGAAGCTCTGTCCTGTTTGATATTGATTAGCCCCGAGGACAGACATGATTATGGCGCTTTAGTGGGAGCACTGAGGAGGCGCTATGGACAGTGTGTACAACCCGGGCTACTGCGCTCCGAACTGAGTAATAGACGCAGGCAGCCAGGAGAGCCTCTACGGGTGTTAGCTAATGACATTGAGAGCCTCTCTCGGCGGGCATATGCTCACATGCCCCCCTCCGTGCAGAGCGAGCTAGCACGGGACCAGTTCATACAGGCGCTCTCTCCTACGGAGCTGCGCATACAGACCCAGCTGGCTCATCCTGAGTCATTGCAGATAGCCATGGAGATGGCTTTGGAGAGGGAGCTGGTGTGGGCTGGGACTTCAGCTGGGGCTTTGGTGGGGGTGCAGGGAGACACACCCTCTGTGCGAGCTGGGGGGCAGAGCAGCCCGGAGCCGGAAAAGCCTGCATGGGTGGCTGAAATGACAGAACTCATTCGTGCTGTGTCGCTACAGGCGGCACAAAACACACACCCTGGTCCCAGGGTCTGCTGGGGTTGTGGCCAGCCAGGCCATCTGCGCCGAAATTGCCCCATGTCCCCCAGAGCTCAGGGAAACGGCTCGGGGTCCGCATAGGCCGGGTAGTGCGGACCCCTGGCTTTCTATCCCAACCACCATCATCTTCAGGAGGAGCCCACCGGCACAGACGGGGAAGCAAGGCTCCACTTCCCCCAGAAGCAGAGGAGAGCAAGCGGATGGAGCCTGTTGTTGTGGTGGGCCGGACCTGTGTTGGGGACTTTTGTCATGTCCCTGTCACTGTGGAGGGTGTGCCCTGCTCCGCCCTGGTGGACACTGGGTCCACAGTAACCCTGGTGAGGCCAGATATTGTGCCAGGTTGGACTCAGTGTGAGCCTACAACTGTGCAGCTCCGCACAGTCACAGGTGAGCTGGCACCCATGAAAGGGAAGGGAATAATGACTCTGACAGTAGGGGGCAGGACTGTGCGTCATCCTGTGTGGGTGGCGGCTGTGCAGGACCCTTGTATCCTGGGGTTGGACTTTCTTAGGACCACAGGCTGCCAGTTAGACCTAAATAGGGGCACACTGAGCTTCCAGGGAGGGCCGGAAGTCACCATGGCCCCCCCTAATGTCACATTCACTCAACCCAACAAACCCTTTACTCCAACAGTTAAAGCAGCAGAGACTCATGGCTGCCCCCCCTCCCCCACAGCTGTGTGTGACTTTTCCCCAGCCCCCCTGTCACCTACTGCGGTGTGTTACATTCCCCCAGCTACCTCCATGACACAGCCCTCTGTGAGCCCAGGCCGCGCCCCCCCAGCCCAGCTACCCCAGATGGGAGAGGAGAGGACACTGTCTGCAGTGAGGGAGATATGGGGGAGGAACTGTGTTGGTCTTGACCCCGAGCAGCAGGAACGGTTGTGGCAGTTGCTGTTTGAATTCAGAGACAGCTTTGCGCTGAGTGAGGAAGAGGTGGGTCAGACTCATCTGGTGCAGCATGAGATCGACACAGGTGATGCTCGGCCCATCAAGATGCGTCCCCGCCGTATCCCGCTGGCACGCCAGGAGGCGGCAGACAAGGCTGTGTTGGAGATGCAGCGGGCAGACTTCATTGAGCCCTCAGACAGCCCCTGGGCGGCGCCAGTCGTCATGGTTCCGAAGAAGGGGGGCAAGCTGAGGTTCTGTGCGGACTACAGGCGGCTGAATGAGGTAACCAGGAAGGACTCATACCCCATACCACGTATCGATGAGTCGCTGGACCTGGTTAGGGGGTCCTCCTGGTTCTCCTCACTAGACCTCCGCAGTGGCTACTGGCAGGTGCCCCTCTCCCCAGAGGCCAGAGCCAAAACTGCATTCTCCACTAACAGAGGACACTGGCAGTTCAAGGTCCTGTGCTTTGGCCTGTGCAACGCTCCAGCTACTTTTGAGCGTTTGATGGACAGGGTGCTGGATGGCATCCCCAGACAGCAGTGTCTGGTATACCTCGATGACATCCTGGCCCATGGCAGCTCCTTCCAGTCAGCCCTGGGGGCGCTACGGCGTGTGCTGGAGAGGGTGGCTGCCGCAGGTCTGAAGCTCCACCCCGAGAAGTGCCACTTCATGAGGAGAGAGGTGTCCTTCTTGGGCCACCGAGTGGGGAAGGAGGGGATCAGCACCCTGGAGGACAAGGTAGGGGCTGTCAGAGACTGGCCCACCCCCACCGACCAGCGTCAGCTGAAGAGCTTCCTGGGCCTGGCCTCGTACTACAGGAGGTTTGTACGGGGCTTCTCAAGCGTTGCTGCTCCACTGAACCGCCTGCTGCCGAAGGACAAAGCTTTCACTTGGACAGTGGAGTGTGAGGAGGCGTTCAACACCCTCAAACGTGCACTGATCGAGGCCCCCGTGCTCGCCCCCCCTGACCTCACCTTGCCCTTTATCCTGGACACAGACGCGAGCAATGTGGGCATGGGTGGGGTGCTGGCCCAGGTGGGGCCAGCGGGGGAGAGAGTGGTGGCGTACTTCAGCAAAACATTTGACAAACATGAGCGCCGCTACTGTGTCACCCGGCGGGAGCTCTTGGCTGTTGTGGCTTCCGTCAAACACTTCAAGTACTACCTGGGTGGTCTGCCCTTTACTGTAAGGACTGACCACTCTGCTCTCCAGTGGCTCATGTCTTTCAGAGAGCCAGAGGGCCAGGTGGCACGCTGGTTGGAGGAGCTTCAGCCGTATGACTTCACGGTGGTGCACAGGGCAGGGGCACGCCACTCCAACGCCGACGCCATGTCCCGTCGGCCCTGTACTGCAGACGGCTGCCGCCACTGTGAACGGAGAGAGGGACGGGAGAGAGAGCTGTGTGCAGAGGGGGTCTGTGCCACAGTGTGTCGGGCGAGCGGGCCTGTCTGCTGTGAGCTGCAGACTGTCGACATGGCTGAATGGCGGCAGCAGCAGGGACGGGACACAGATCTACAGCCAGTGCTACAGTGGGTAGAGGCGCAGGTGAGGCCACCATGGGAAGAGGTGACAGCGCTCTCACTCGCGACCAAAGGGTTGTGGTCAAAGTTTGAGAGACTGCGGCTGGCTGATGGCGTGCTACAGCGGGCATGGAAGGAGTCAGCTACGGGAGAGGAGAGGTGGCAGGTGGTGGTCCCAAAAGCATTGCGGGAGGCTGTGCTCCAGAGTACTCATGGCGGGGTGGGGACTGGACACTTTGGGGTCACAAAAACACTGCGCCGTCTCCGTCAGGGCTTCTACTGGGGGCAGCACAAGAGGGATGTGGAGGACTTTTGTCGCCGCTGTGACAACTGCACAGCGAGAAAGGGCCCCCCAGGACGCTCTCATGCTCAGCTCCAACAGTTCCCAGTGGGGGCTCCCATGGAGAGGGTGGGAGTGGATGTAGTTGGGCCGTTCCCCACCACAGACAGTGGAAACCACTGGGTGCTCACGGCCATGGACTATTTCACAAAATGGCCCGAGGCCTATGCTCTGCCTGACCAGGAGGCAGAGACCATCGTCGACGCCCTGACAGCGGGGATGTTCAGCAGGTTTGGAGCTGCAGAGTCCATCCACAGCGACCAGGGCAGAAACTTTGAGTCCCGTGTGTTCGCCACCATGTGTGAGAGGCTGGGTATGCACAAGACCCGCACTACTCCTCTCCATCCTCAAAGTGATGGCCTTGTAGAGCGCTTCAATAAAACGCTTGGACAGCAGCTGGCCATCGTCTCTTCCAAACACCAGCGTGACTGGGACAAGCACCTGCCTATGGTCCTCATGGCATGCCGCTCCGCTGTCCAAGACTCCACCTCCTGCACGCCTGCCCTCCTCATGCTGGGGAGAGAGATCCGCACCCCTGCGGAGATGGCGTTTGGTCGGCCCCTGGATAGCCCTCATGTTCCCCCGGGGCCGGAGTATGCCCGGAGAGTCCAGGACCGCCTGGAGACAGCCCACACCTTCGCCAGAGAGCAGCTGGTGAATGCAGGTGTGAGGCAGAAGAGGAACTATGACGTGCACACCCGGGGAAGGCACTTTGTGGCTGGGGAGCTGGTCTGGGTCTACAGCCCGCTAAGGAAAAAAGGCAGATGCCCCAAGTTGGACAGTCACTGGGTGGGACCCTGCAGTGTCCTGGAGAGGGTAGGGGAGGTTGTTTACCGGGTGCAGCTTCCTCCCAGGGGGAGAAAGGTGGCACTGCACCGGGACAGGTTAGCCCCATACAGAGGGGCCTCTTCTCCCCAAACCCCAGGAACCCCCACAATTCCCCTCTCTGGCAATGCCATTCTCCAGGCACCCACCCCCAGGTGCCGCAGACAAGGCTCCAGACAGCCCACTCCCCCTGTCTCCCCCCCTGTGTCACCGCGTGGTTCCCCAGAGCCACGGACTGTATTACCCGTTCCCGCTTCGTTGTCCCCCATATCCCTGCCTTCATCCCCTGGTTCCCAGAGGGGCACTCTGCGACCATCACGGCCACGCAGGCAAAGGAGACCTCCGGGTCGCTTCAGAGACTTTGTTTGTTCCCTCGGGGACGAGGGACTTTGTGGTGGGGGGGCTGTGTAGCGACCCGCACAGACAGCTGTGTGTTATGTGTTAGGCTAGTAGGTGGTTGTGTTCGCGGGGTCCGACATGTCAGTCAACCTGCTATCTGCCAATCACGGGAATGCCTGGAATGTTCTGATGCCGGGCATCCTGGTGGTTGGCGGAGTGGCGTGGAGGGGGGTTGGGCAGGGGGATGGAGCATTGGAAGTTAAGACCAGGTTTTGCCTTTGTTCTCCCTCTTACGTCTGGGCTTCACAAGAGAAGGTCACGATTGGCTTGTGGGCTATCTTTCATTTATTTGGCGTGGGCTACGGCCAAACAGTAGCCTGTGTAAAGTTGGTTTAATAAACCGTCCATTCGTAAACTCAATCCTCTGTCTGGACAGTTGTTCTTTGATGATCTAGTCAGGTCATTACAATATGCATGTACAGGAATTTGACTCTAAAATGGGGCTGCCACAAACAGAATATACAGACAAAAAAATATATATAGATACAGAATTTCCACAGATCCACATACAGTATGAACAATATAAACTACATTATAAATGATGCATGTAAGAGATGTGCAACGAGCAATGTGCCATTCTGGGATGATGGTGCATAGTCTGGATGTGCTGTACATTTTTGGGGGATGGGGGCTGGACAAATATTTTTGCTTGTTCTGCAGACAGATATAGCCGCTAATATAGGATTCTTTTTTTTAATATATTTTTTAAAATTTTGACCCCCTTTTCTCCCCAATTTCGTGGTATCCAATTGCTAGTAATTGTCTCATCGCTACAACTCCCGTACGGGCTCGGGAGAGACGAAGGTCGAAAGCCATGCGTCCTCCGAAGCACAACCCAACCAAGCCGCACTGCTTCTTAACACAGCGCGCCTCCAACCCGGAAGCCAGCCGCACCAATGAAACACCATGCACCTGGCCCCCTTGGTTAGCGCGCACTGCGCCCGGCCCGCCACAGGAGTCGCTGGTGCGCGATGAGACAAGGATATCCCTGCCCTAGACCACTGCGCCACCCGGGAGGCCAATATAGGATTATTAAAAGTGCCAGAACACAAATTTTATTTTTTACATTTTTCTTTTTTTTTTCTTTCAGGGGGTGCTGGAGCACCCTCAGCACACCTACTTCCCACAGCTATGACCGTTTGCCAAAGGGGAGTCTTTGGAGGAGGGGTTGGAAGGGGTCACGATGATCTATCATGCATGCTTCCTTGACCTGGAATCGTGTAGGACCTCGATGGAGGGCAGGTGGCAGCCAATGACCCTCTCAGCAGACCAGACAATCAGTTGCAGTGATGGAGGAAATGAGGATGGACTTGATGATGGTCGTTTAGAACTGCACAGTACACACAGCATTCAAAGGAGGCTTGAGGACAACAACAACACCATGCATTCACCAAACATTACACTCAAGAAATTGTCTTGATTCTGATTGGGAACTACCATTGTCTATCAATTACAGAATCTCAAATTATTTCAATTTGGCATTGGACGTTTTATTGAATACAGTCAGTAATATGGCAGTCAAATCGCATAGGGAGTCTCATCAGATCAGATGCTGTCAGCAAGCCAGAGTAATCTCTGGAAAGAGCACAAGTAGAACAAAGATATTAATGCAAAAATAATAAATGTATCTTTCAACATAAGATTCCACCTAAAACAATGACATGAGCTTTGTCCCAATTCATCTCTGATCAACTCCTCATTTCCTCTCTACTCGCATCCTTGTCAAAACCCATTGGAGGAGGTCTGAGGTGAGGAACCTTCGGTCATCTCCTCCAATGGTGTTTTAGGAGGCGTGATGGTCAGTCCTTGCATCCATAGTTCTATGAATTTGAGAGTGGTTCCATTTCTCCAGCCCCATCCCTCAACTTTTTACCGAAACAGGGGTGGGGCGAGACATTTGCTGAGTTTTGTAAGGCATAAGATGAGTTGGTGACCCACTGTTCTAAACTTGGCATCCTCTGCCTCGTTGGTGTAGTGTTCTAGGGTGATGAAGTAGAAGCCTGACCCCAGCTCGTCACACGTGTTCGCTCTACAAAACACTGACCGGTCTCCTGAGAACAACTGGAGTGAGAGAGAAAGGAAAATAAGATGTCAGGAAATGTTACAGACAGAGTTCATTTGGAGTTTAAATGTTTTAACATCTTAATATTGCATTCAAGGTAACAGTCCATTTTAAGACTGCTGAGGTTATCAAAACAATCAAATATGGATCATCATTTTGTCAAATAAGCGATAACACATGATGTGGGACTGGACTGAGCTGAGCTGTAGGGCAAATCCATGGTACAGAGTGATGATGACACTCAGATATTTCACTGTAAAATGTATGTCAAACTAAAACCAATGATTTCAAAGTGAAACAAGCCATACAACTCTATGCAGGACTACTTTTAACAATTTTAGTCATTGGTTTGCTTGACATACATTTTTTTGTCAACAAGCCAGCATGGTGCATAGTTCAGAAACATTGTTCTCTTTTTCATAAAATATATGTTTGAATTTTCAAACTAGTTTTCAGTTGGAAGGCAGATTGCTTTTGATTAAAAAAATGCTTTATCACTTTTGCATGTGAAAACTCAGAATTCTACTCATAAAGGCGTCCCACACACACATACACACATACATACATAAACTCAGCAACAACAAAAAAACATCCTCTCATTGTCAAGTGCGTTTATTTTCAGCAAACTTAACATCTGTAAATATTTGTATGAACATAACAAGATTCAAAAACTGACACATAAACTGAACAAGTTCCACAGACATGTGACTAACAGAAATTGAATAATGTGTCCCTGAACAAATGGGGGGTTGTCATACTGGAGGGTCATGTCAGGATGAGCCTGCGGGAAGGGTACCACATGAGGGAGGAGGATGTCGTCCCTGTAACGCACAGCGTTGAGATTGCCTGCAATGACAACAAGCTCAGTCCGATGATGCTGTGACACACCGCCCCAGACCATGACGAACCCTCCAACTCCAAATCGATCCCGCTCCAGAGTACAGGCCGCGGTGTAACGCTCATTCCTTCGTCGATAAACGTGAATCTGACCATCACCCCTGGTGAGACAAAACCGCAACTCGTCAGTGAAGAGCACTTTTTGCCTGTCCTGTCTGGTCCAGCGACGGTGGGTTTGTGCCCATAGACTACGTTGTTGCCGGTGATGTCTGGTGAGGACCTGCCTTATAGGTCTACAAGCCCTCAGTCCAGCCTCTCTCAGCCTATTACGGACAGTCTGAGCACTGATGAAGGGATTGTGCGTTCCTGGTGTAACTTGGGCAGTTGTCCTGTACCTGTCCCGCAGGTGTAATGTTCGGATGTACCGATCCTGTGCAGGTGTTGTTACATGTGGTCTGCCACTGCGAGGACGATCAGCTGTCCGTCCTGTCTCCCTGTAGCTCTATCTTAGGCGTTTCACAGTACGGACATTGCAATTTATTGCCCTGGCCACATCTGCAGTCTTCATGCCTCCTAGCAGCATGCATAAGGCACGTTCACGCAGATGAGGAGGGACCCTTGGCATCTTTCTTTTGGTGTTTTTCAGAGTCCGTAGAAAGACCTCTTTAGTGTCCTAAGTTTTCATAACTGTGACCTTAATTGCCTACCGTCTGTAAGCTGTTAGTGTCTTAACGACCGTTCCACAGGTGCCTATTCATTAATTGTTTATTGTTCATTGAACAAGCATGGGAAACAGTGTTTAAACCCTTTACAATGAAGATCTGTGAAGTTATTTGGATTTTTACGAATGATCTTTGATAGACAGGGTCCTGAAAAAGAGATGTTTATTTTTTTGCTGAGTTTACATACATACATACATACATACATACATACATACATACATACATACATACATACATACATACATACATACAGGGCATTCGGAAAAATGCCAGACCCCTTGAGTTTTTCCACATTTTGTTACAGCCTTGTTCTAAAATTATTTAAATAGTTTTTCCCAGTCATCAATCTGCACACTACCCCATAATGACAAAGCAAAAACAGGTTTTTAGATGTTTTTGCAAATGTATTCAAAATAAAAAACAATACCTTATTTACATAAGTATTCAGACCCTTTGCTATGAGATTCGAAATTGAGCTCAGGTGCATCCTGTTTCCATTGATCATCCTTTAGATGTTTCTACAACTTGATTGCTCTCCACCTGTGGTAAATTGAATTGATTGGACATGATTTGAAAAGGCACACACCTGTCTATATAAAGTCTCACAATTAACAGCGCATGTCAGAGCAAAAACCAAGCAATGAGGTTGAAGGAATTGGTGGTAGAACCCCGAGATAGGATTGTGTCGAGGCACAGATCTGGGAAAGGGTACAAAAAAATTCTGCAGCATTGAAGGTCCTCCATCATTCTTAAATGGAAGAAGTTTGGAACTACCAAGACTCTTCCTAGAGCTGAGCAAACTGAGCAATCGGAGAAGGGCCTTGGTTAGAGAGGTGACCAAGAACCCGATGGTCACTCTGCCAGAGCTCTAAAGTACCTCTGTGGAGATGGGAGAACCTTCCATAAGGACATCCATCTCTGCAGCACTCCACCAATCAGACCTTTATGGTAGAGTGACCAGACGGAAGCCACTCTTCAGTGAAAGGCACATGACAGCCCACTTGGAGTTTGCCAAAAGGCACCTAAAGACTCTCAGACCATGAGAAACAAGATTCTCTGGTCTGATGAAACCAAGATTGAACTCTTTGCCCTGAATGCCAAGTGCCACGTCTGGAGGAAACCAGGCACCATCCCTATGGTGAAGCATGGTAGTGGTGGCAGCATCATGCTGTGGGGATGTTTTCCAGCGGCAGGGACTAAGAGATATACAGAGAGATCCTTGATGAAAACCTGCTCCAGAGCGCTCAGGATTTGGCGAATTTGGCTTTGGCTTCGGGATTTGGTTTCGGGACAAATCTCTGAATGTCCTTGAGTGCCGAGCCGGAGCCCAGACTTGAACCTGATCAAACATCTCTGGAGAGACCTGAGAATAGCTGTGCAGCAATGTTCCCCATCCAACCTGACAGAGCTTGAAAGGATCTACAGAGAAGAATGGGATAAACTCACCTAACACAGATGTGCCAAGCTTGTAGCATCATACCCAAGAAGACTCGAGGCTATAATCGCTACCAAAGGTGATGCAACAAAGTACTGAGTAAAGGGTCTGAGTACCTATGTAAATGTGATATTTCAGTTTTTCATTTTTACTAGATTTGCAAAAATGTCTAAAAACCAGTTTTTGCTTTGTCATTATGGGGTACTGTGTGTAGATTGATGGGGACATTTTTTTTAAATCCATTTTAGAATAAGGCTGTAATGTGAAAAAACTCAAGGGGTCTGAATACTTTCCGAATGCAAATTAGCTTCGGCTTGCTCCTAGCAGAGCTCGGCTAGGCAAAGTGAACGTCTGCGCAAAGATTTTTATAACTAACCCAAGATAGACTGTGGTCTATCACAAGCATTTCGCTACACCCGCAATAACATCTGCTAAACACGTATGTGACCAATAAAATTTGAGTCTGTCTTTTCGAATGGTAAAAAATTTGTCATAGTGGGCAGAACAAGCAAGCAGGGGTGCAAAACCAAGCACGAGCTAGCGAGATCCTATTGGCGCGTTCTAGCATGTATTTGCATATTTCCGTTAGGGAACGCCTAATCTGAAGTGTGCAATAACTCAGTTTGCTCTCACACTCCTTCTAAACAACATATAATTTTTTCTTCTAAGGTAAAGTGTAAAATCTAGTTTTAGGAACAGAAAACTGTACTGAGATCAAATGTTTCATCAATGAGGAAATTAGCATAATGTCGACCAAAACCCATCTTCTTGCACTGTCAGCCACTGGGCTTCCTCTCATCACCATATTTGGTAGTGGAAACGCCAAACGAATGCTTCGCACATCTGGGGAAATATGTGGTTCATTGTTCTATCTGTGGTCGGCACTCGCATACCTTTGCTTGAAAAAATTGGAAAATATTACTGTCTGTCCCTCTTGAGTAGCCAGTACACATCCTCAAATGTTTCCAAACTAATAACTCAAGAAATCTGTAATTAATTTGGACGACTGCGAAGGTCTTAGTCGCGCAAATTTACATCGTACTAAGATGTTAGGTGCAGTATTTCTCAAGTAAAAAAATGTACATATGAACTAGTTGTCTGTCTAATTGAAGAATCCCTACTGTTTACACAGTGCCCTGTCATCAAATACACATTAGATCCTTGACAAATACCTTGATAGTGGAACCATTTAACTTGTATGTTAGCCATCGTATCACATACAGTGAGGGAAAGAAGTAGTTGATCCCCCTGCCTGATTTTGTACATTTGCCCACTGACAAAGAAATGATCAGTCTATAATTTTAATGGTAGGTTAATTTGAACAGTGAGTGACAGAATAACAACAAAAAATCCAGAAAACCGCATGTCAAAAATGTTATAAATTGATTTGCATTTTAATATTGAGGGAAATAAGTATTTAACCCCCTCTCAATCAGAAAGATTTCTGGCTCCTAGGTGTCTTTTATACAGGTAACGAGCTGAGATTAGGAGCACACTCTTAAAGGGGGTGCTCCTAATCTCAGTTTGTTACCTGTATAAAAGACACCTGCCCACAGAAGCAATCAATCAATCAGATTCCAAACTCTCCACCATGGCCAAGACCAAAGAGCTCTCCAAGGATGTCAGGGACAAGATTGTAGACCTACACAAGGCTGGAATGGGCTACAAGACCATCGCCAAACAGCGAGAAGGTGACAACAGTTGGTGCGATTATTGGCAAATGGAAGAAACACAAAAGAACTGTCAATCTCCCTCGGCCTGGGGCTCCATGCAAGATCTCACCTCGTGGAGTTGCAATGATCATGAGAACGGTGAGGAATCAGCCCAGAACTGCACGGGAGGATCTTGTCAATGATCTCAAGGCAGCTGGGACCATAGTCACCAAGAAAACAATTGGTAACACACTACGCCGTGAAGGACTGAAATCCTGCAGCGCCCCCAAGGTCCCCCTGCTCAAGAAAGCACATATACATGCCCGTCTGAAGTTTGCCAATGAACATCTGAATGATTCAGAGGACAACTGGGTGAAAGTGTTGTGGTCAGATGAGACCAAAATGGAGCTCTTTGGCATCAACTCAACTCGCCGTGTTTGGAGGAGGAGGAATGCTGCCTATGACCCCAAGAACACCATCCCCACCGTCAAACATGGAGGTGGAAACATTATGCTTTGGGGGTGTTTTTCTGCTAAGGGGACAGGACAACTTCACTGCATCAAAGGGACGATGGATGGGGCCATGTACCATCAAATCTTGGGTGAGAACCTCCTTCCCTCAGCCAGTGCATTGAAAATGGATCGTGGTTGGGTATTCCAGCATGACAATGACACTAAACACACGGCCAAGGCAACAAAGGAGTGGCTCAAGAAGAAGCACATTAAGGTCCTGGAGTGGCCTAGCCAGTCTCCAGACCTTAATCCCATAGAAAATCTGTGCAGGGAGCTGAAGGTTTGAGTTGCCAAACGTCAGCCTCGAAACCTTAATGACTTGGAGAAGATCTACAAAGAGGAGTGGGACAAATCGCTCCTGAGATGTGTGCAAACCTGGTGGCCAACTACAAGAAACGTCTGACCTCTGTGATTGCCACCAAGTACTAAGTCATGTTTTGCAGAGGGGTCAAATACTTATTTCCCTCATTAAAATGCAAATCAATTTATAACATTTTTGACAAGCGTTTTTCTGGATTTTTTTGTTGTTATTCTGTCTCTCTCTGTTCAAATAAACCTACCATTAAAATTATAGACTGATCATTTCTTTGTCAGTGGGCAAATGTACAAAATCAGCAGGGGATCAAATACTTTTTTCCCTCACTGTATCTTTGCATCTCTCTTCTGTGGTCTGAAAAACAATCAAGCCCTTCATTATTGAATTGATATTTTTTGGTTGCAATTAGCAGTCCAGGGAAAGTTGTACAAGATAATGGATTAGAAGGAGATTGCGCCACTTGTAATTTAGAATGCCTCGACAAATTAATTAAAGCGTTTGAACCTGAGATCACACATTTTATTAATGGTGGATATCTAGGCCCATCTCCTTTGTTTTGGAGGGGTATCCTGTTTCTTCTGTCTTTGTTTTGTGCAGATGTTGTTTTTTTGGTGCTGGTTTTAACTGATGTTCCCCTGTGTGTGCGTCTCTCTCTCTGACAGAATATCGTCGTCCCCTCCTCCCAAGCTCGTAGTAGACGGTCGTCACTGTCTAACACCATCCCCATGGCAGCCAGCAACACCAAGAGACTTCGAGCTGGCAGAGCCCACATCTATACAGGTACTAAAGAACTGGAACATTCTGGACTCACATGTACGTCATACAGTACACACTGGTGTTTGGTTAACCTGTCCATTCTCTCTGACAGAAATAATATGGCTTAATGGTTAAATGTCCACAGCACGGTTGGGACAATGTATGTATGTATGTAACTGCAACTAGACGAAGAGCAGGGTCTTTTGTCTTTGAGTTCTACTCCTGAGTTCCTCATTGTGCACCCATTAGGCCTACCCACTCCTAATATCACAGCAGAGCAAGGCTCCACCATAAGTCCCTTCATTAACAGCACTGAAGTCTGTTAATGTGTACTACCATGGTAAACCACAAGATATCAGGGCCTGGGGGCCATGCAGCACTGTTAGTTAGTTGTTGTTGGAGGGAGGCCTTTTGGGGGCAAATTTACTCTGGGTCAGTCGATAATCATAGTGTTGTTATCGATCCCATTCTCTTTGTTTGTACTCTTTTTGACTTCACCTCGCCTCGTTTTCTTTACTGCAACAATACAAAAGAGAGAAAAAACAATAGCTGTGTGCTCCCTCTCTGGTCAGAGCAGTGTGATTGGAAAGAGCCAGACGGAGAAGGAGGGTAAACAATATGTGTCTGGAGATTATCTGCTGGAAGGTCCTTACTGTATGTTGCTGTAGTGCCGGGGCCTTGGCCCGGTTGGGAATGGGTAAGGCTTTGCCCTGAGACATGTCTGTAGAGTCCTAGGATGTGTCTAGAGCCAAGTCCATAGGAGTCTAGAGCCATGTCTCAGGGCAAGGTAAAGCTGTTTTTTGAAGGGAGCCAAGGAGCCTTGTGGCCCTCAACATCAGCCAGAGATCCGTTAAGTCTACCTCACCATCAGACCCCTCGGGCTTGATACTCTATAGTCTAGTCTGAGCTTGATTGAGAGTGATTTTATTTCCTCATGGCGATAAAGTTGTTGTGCTAATGCATTGACATTTTATAAATGGGGATTGCACAGGGAGATTGGCATGTGACCCATTAGGTTGATATATTTGTTTTAACATGTTTTTCTATTATCATTTTTTTATTTAAAAAAACCTCATGGACGTCGGTGGACGCATTTGTGTTTGCTGTGTCAGGAAAATAAACTAAAAAGGACTCCACCCAGATGTGTTTCACTAAGTCAAGAGACAAAGAGGTCAGTCAGTCCTGTCACATTTAATTTAGACTCATTTACCTTAGCTGCTGTATGTATCATTCATGAACAAGGAGTTTAAACAACCCTCTCTAACCCTCAAACTCAACTCTGGACCTCGAAACCAGTTCCACTGCATTTTTTAATTGTTCCCCTCTAATCAGGGACTGCTTTAGACCTGGGACACCAGGTGTGTGCAATTAATTATTAGGTAGAACAGAAAGCCAGCAGGCTCCGGACCTCGTAGGGTAAGACTTGAGTACCCCTGCTCTATAGCATGCTACAGAGAGAGATGGAGGTTATTTTCATTGTCCATAGCCTCTCATAGAGAACTAGCTTGCTATACCTGAGTGATGTTTTCTGACCCCTAGTGGCCAGCTGTGTCAGTGCTCCTCTCCTATGTGACTGCATTTGTAAAATTCCTAATAAGCAGATTCTTCCAAAAACAGATAGTGTTGCTGGAAGGGGGAGCTGAGTGCTGGTATCTACTACCTCCTGCCCTTCACCATGGGCTGTAGGCTGAGGAAGAGGACGAGCTGTCTAAACCGGTCATGCTGGTCAACAGGACAGACACTGGGTAGCTGGACCTCATCAGGGAGTTCAATTGAGTTATACACCTGGTAGAAACAGTGGCGCAAAGTACTTAAGTAAAAATACTTTAAAGTACTACTTAAGTAGGTTTTTTTACTATTTATATTTTTACTTTTAACTTTTATTTTTACTTTACTTCACTACATTCCTAAAGAAAATAATGTACCTTTTACTCCATAATTTTTTTTTTGACACCCAAAAGTATTCGTTACATTTTGAATGCTTAGCAGAACAGGATAATTGTCAAATTCACGCACTTTGCAAAAGAACATCCCTGGTCATCCCTACTTTCTCTGATCTGGCGAACTCACTAAACAGAAATGCTAAGTTTGTAAAGATGTCTGAGTGTTGGAGTGTACCCGTGGCTATCCATAAATAAATAAATAAATAGTTTGCTTAATATAAGGAAATTTAAATGATTTATACATTCACTTTAGATCAGTGGCGTGCCGTGGGCCTGGGCCTTCAGTGAGGTACTACACAGTCCCACCCGAATTAATCCACCTCTTATTACCATCATTATGATGCCATGGCTCTAGACACTATACATTTAGACAGAAACACAGTATAACCAGGCGTTGCGTCACCTTGAAATTGACATTTTTGGGTAAACAGTGTTTACCCAAAAACATGACACAATCAAAGAGTCTTTTCAATATTTCCCTTCACCTTTTCATTGTGCAGCTCCGTTGCCCTGTGCGTTTGTTCGTTGAGCTGTAGATCCACTCCGGTGTCCCCAAAAGTTTTCAAAAGCACCATTGCTTGTAAGTGCCCAGCCGTACTTTGGTGTCTCGTTGCTGCCTTGGTTAGACAACTCAAGTTTGCAAAGCCAGTGTGGCTCCAAACACCAAATCGATTACTTGCAAATAATAGGCATTCCCAGCAGTGCAGTTTGCAGTGCTTCTCGGAGCCTGTGAGCCATTGATAGCGCTGTTGGTCGGCGTCGGGCGACCTCTCCTTACATTGTCTAACTATTCTTGAAAAGTTCATCTTGAGAATGGCGTTATAATTATATCCTCGACCAAATCGATATCTTCTCCTCCTTCCGCCATTGTGGGTTGAAAAAACAGCTTAGTAGTACGCAAATTAATTTGTTTATCAAATTCAGTTTCCTAGATCTGCATAGGACCTGCCTCTCAATATTGGTAATCCAATCAAAAGACGTGCACGCACTACGCCTGCTAGCTGGCTCCTGTGTAACACTGGAGCCAGCCAGCAGGCGTACAATAGCCAACTCTAAAGCTGATTGGTTGACACTAAATTTTAATTTCCATTCACTATAAGCTACAAGCGCCCGCACTGTTGATTCTGAGGGCCCGAGGGCAGATTTTAGACCCCTGGCAACACATGATGGCTGAATATGATTGGATAAAAGATCTAACATAAAGACCAGCCCTCCAAATCTCAACCTGGGGCTGGAAGCAGTGCAACCAAGAGGAAAGCTATGAAATGAAGAGTATAACTCTTACTCTGGGGAATAATTTAATACATATTTGTGGGAAAATATATTTTAAAAAAAATTATATTCTGATGATGTTTAGGCCAGCAGAGAAGGCCTTGCTGGCCCTGACGGCCCACCACTGCTTTAGATATATATATTTTTTTCCTCCCCAATTTCAATCTTGTCTCATCGCTGCAACACCCCAACAGGCTCGGGAGAGGCGAAGGTAGAGTCATGCATCCTGACGCATCAGTACAGATTACCAACGTGAGCAGCAGCTACGTTTGGCTACATACGGGCCGTTAGTGGAATTCCCGCGAGAGAGTAACGGTTAATGTGATTGGATGTTCATTATTTGACTTGGCTTCCTGTATTTGACATAGTGTTGTTATTTCGCTGAACACTAAATGGTTTCGTTTTATTTTTGGCAGTGAAACGAGGCTACTGTGGGGTTTTATAAGGTTTTTTGCCATGCTTAACTAACTATAAGCTAATAGGGCTTCTTATGCATTAAAGTTTGAATTACTGACTCATGTGAACCTGCATTTTCCATTGTTCTCACTCTTACCAGTGCTCAGGCCCTAACCAAGAGGCCACAGCCTGAAATATGTGTGTGTATGCAACAAATGTATCTGAGCATAAGATATGAACAGCAGTGTGAAATGTGTGTGTGTTAAAAAGGGGCGCTGTACTGTGTGACCGAGACTGTGCTAATCTTAGAGAGGCACAGGAGGGGTGTAGAGGGAGGGCGGTGAATCAGGAGACTGCTGACTGTGGTGTACAATAGACAATAACAGATAAACTATACACACAAAGAACATCTGTAAGGTTCTGAGTTATGCACTATAACCCAATACTATAACAAACGTGATTGAATATTAGCAACTCTATTACATGTGATTGAATACTATAACAAACGTGATTGGATATTGACAAACTGTTGGCCTGGGAGCCTGGGTGTCTGTGTGTGTGTGCTGGAAGTAACAGTTAGCGCCAGATAAGAGTGCTGGGAAGCTGTAGTTAGCCTTGAGCGAGAACAGTGGACATTGTATACAGGTGCAAATATCTCAGACAATGTTACAGAACTGTCTGACCCTGGGGTGAGGGACCGTAATCTACACAGCAACAGCGACAGGACACCAGAGAGCGCAAAGGGGCTGGGACCAGCTTATGCGCCAACACCAACGATAGGCTGGGTGAGTCTAAACCACGCCCAGTCTCTACTCTGACAGGCCGGCTCAGAAGTGGGAACTAATCTCTGTCACGAGTATAATATACTATCTTTGTCAGGAACAAATCAGTTCTCTGTCTTATCCTGCGTGATGAAACATTGAACCCGTATATACGGAAATTGTATTTGCCATTTATTAACTTTTGAATTAAACAATTATTTTAACCAAGTTCAGGTGTGCTATTGTTCCTATCTCAGTTGAACCTTCGCAGCCTTAACACTACTCAGGCGAGAAAAAAACCTCACCCAAATGTATAGCCCCGTTGGAAAATATACACGGACTGTTTGAAAATGCGAATGCCCATTTTTATTTGGCGTTCCCGGACGGTTTGGGAATACCTGCTCTATAACAATGGGGATTTGAGTTCCAACCCCACCGTTGTCTAAGCAATAAGACCCGAGGGGGTTTGGTACAGTACATGACCAATATACCACAGCTAAGGGCTGTTCTTATGCTGCGGAGTGCCTGGATACAGCCACTAGCTGTGGTATATTGGCCATACAGCACAAACCCCCTAGGTGACTTATTGGGATTATAAACTGGTTACCAACATAATTAGGGCAGTAAAAATAAATGTTTAGTCATAACTGCAGTGTATACAGGTCTGAGTAACCACAGCTGCCAGCCAATCAGCATTTAGAGCTTGAACCACCCAGTTTAAACATTAGTATTTTTACATCTCAATAAGTGAGGCTGTTGGCCGGCCGCCCATGGAAATCAAATGCTGCCCAATTGATTTGTTCTAGCGCCGGGCCTGATGCCACTGTTTTTAGTTCTTGCAGTAATAAAGGCTTTAAATGTTTTAGTTAGAACTGATTCTCTGGTACACATCATTTATTTAGTGTTGTTTACACTGTTCCAAACTGTCAGAATTAGTTTTATATTGTAAGCTTCCACAACTAACTCAAATGTCTTCCACACATCGGACTTGCTTGAAATGCACTCAGAAGCAACATGTAAATAGAGGCTTTTTTTTGCTGTCGTTCTATAAGAACTCCCCATTGTTCTGTCACCAACTTGAGAGCATCACCCTAGTGCGGCAATGTTTGCAAACACAGAATGGGGTCTATAGGCTTAGAGGTCCACTGTATGATATAAATATATAGCCTATATAAAGGAGAAGAAGCTTAGGCCTAAATTTTTGAATGAAACATTCAAATTACAAGGCTTTTGCGCCGTTATTAAAATGACATTTTCACTGCAACCTAGAGTAGAATGTTGTAGTTGCTTGAAAACAACAATGAAGTATTCTATGCATTGTGATGTTGTAGGCTAGGATAATTGTATTGTCCTTAAACAAGATCAGTAGTGGTGCTTTTTGACACACAGTGTCATGTCCTCACTGTTCTTTCATGCACATGGCCTTTCCGCTGCCTATCAGCTATTTGTTCTTGTGGATTCATATTGAAATTGTACGCAGATTGGAATGCTTTTATGTGTGGTTTGATTCCTAGTTAGCCTATTATAGATCTGGACAAACGATCCAGCCAGCACTATTGTCACTATGAATGGTGGATAGAGAGCAGGATAGAACACTAGACAGGTAGACTATAAAAGTTAGCACCTAGAAAAGCATAGTGCATAATGGAAGTACCAAAACACCTTGATATAAGGGAGGCGCATGCAAGCAGATTATGAAATGTGTCTAGGATGGAAGAAATTATACAGTAAAACCTGCAACTAGCTAATGTAAAGTAGGGGGAAAAACACACTACCCTCCCCTGTGCCCAATAAAAAAAAATCACACAACCCTCCCAAAAGCAATTTTGTTGTTGAAACCAAAGAAACTGAGCAGAGGAGGCTCTGGCAGCGTGGTAAAAAAAACACCATACAGCACATATTCTGCTTTTCTATCTTGCATGCAATGATGTCAAAGAAAAAAATGACTGTTTGTTGTTTGCGGTATCTTCTTTGTTGTTGTAATATCCTTACGGACATGTTTCACCAATGAAGGATTCCAGCTTGAAGATGAATGCACTAGCTGTAAACCACTCTGGATAAGAGCGTCTGCTAAATGACTAAAATGTAAATAAAAAATGGCTCCTGTGCTGACTGCTTTGCTCTTGTTGCACCACCAGGGTGCGCTGTCATATCTTTGAGGTGATAGACCTAGGGAACGGCCTGCTCAGTCTGGAGGAATACAACTTCTTTGGGGAGAAGTGTGACAGGGATGCCTGGGCTGCAGTGTTGTAGTCCGGTCTCGAGACCACATTGAGTGGCCTTGTCTCAGTGTCGGATACATTTTTACTTGGTCTTAACTCGATCTTGGACAATGAGGACTTGTAATTTCTTCCCGGGACCAGGGGAGTAAAAAACGAATAATTATCAGCTCCCATTAAGTAAGGGCACAAAACCGCTTCGCCAGGCCAAATATCCACACTCCTTTCATGACACGTGAATATCGTATCCCTATTGACACCTGGACGTCCTACTTCACTTGCAGTAGCGGTGCATGGGTAAAATCACAGAAAAAACACACCTTTGTTTCATCACAAAACCAGAGAGTAACCTCTGTCCGGTAAAGTCCACAAAGCATATTGCATGTTTCAAACCGTTACGTGACCTACAGCATCAATCAAGTTAATGTTTCCGACATTTTCAGACTACTAAACAACTATTGATTTGGAGCCACAGAGAGTTACAGCAAGTCACAAAGAAAACAGGAGCTGCCTCTATTATTCCTACACCATTTCAACTTCAACATTTCAACATCGAATCATCTATGCTTAGTCTAATACAGTGACAACTAAAACCCCAAATAATTTAGTCCATTCAACTTAAGCTAAATGATGTGGCTGTCCATGGTTCTGATTTCTCTGTGTGTGTGTAAGTAGAAAAAACATGTTACATCACCATCGCCATCATTGTAGAGAAACGCCAATGACATCCTTCTCTCTTTCATGTTGAGAAACGGTCTATAACTCTGTCATACAGTACACGCTTTTATTTTTTGTTGTCCTAGGCTACCTGGCTAAAATGCTTACGCGCTAGCCTAATTTCCCTTCATGGGCAACGATGAGCCAGCAAGTTAACATTAGCATACTACATCTAGCTACATATTGAACTTCCATCCTCTCAGGCCAGGGGCACAATGTATTAATTCATGGTTGGATCAAAATCACCGTTATAATCTTTGGCCAGTACGGAGAATTAAGTAAAACCACAAGTCAAAATCTCTATCTCAATCCATGGCTCATTTAGGAAAGGGCCTATTTTAGCTAGCTACCGGAAGACAACACTACGAGATGCAACAATTCAAATTGTTTCAGTCAATGATGTATTCTCTCGATGCGATTTGAGAGGAGTGACGCCAAATCCAAACTGGGTTACCTTGACACTCAGTTTAGCTCAATGCTGATTAGCTATTATTTTATACTTTTTTTATCAAGGGAGGCCAAATGCTCGCTGGCTTCATTTGCATTCAATGCTACGGGCGAGAACAATGTCATACTCTTTTAGACCAGAAAGCATCAGATAGATGGCCTGAACATAGAGACAGAGGGGCGCTGTTTCACTCGCTCGGATGCTTTCTCCAGTGAGATACATTCAGCCTCTTGCGAACTGAAGGAAAATTATGTAACGAAATATATATATATTTTTTTCTTGGGTCAATTTTTGGGGGAAGCCTGGCTTCCCTTGGCATCCATGAATACACATCACTATTTACTTGTAACATTACTGTCCTTTACTTTCGTTGAAAAATATCCTCAAACTTTGTCGCGCTCGTCTTTGATTCGCTGTTAGGAAAGAGTGGGAGAAATTGTTCAGTAGGGTCTGGTTCCAGCAGATACCTTCTCACGCCACAAATGCTGTGAAACAATGAGACAGGATGTCAAATGGTACCAGATAGGATGGTACGTTACTGCCACCAACAGCACATTTAGAATTTGAAGCTAGCTAGTGTGTACTCTACAGACTATCAGTAACATTTCAACTAGCTATCTAATAACCATAGCCCTAACCTTAACCATTATCCTAACCCTGAGCTTAACCCTAGCCCAAGCCTTAACTCTGACCTTAACCCTAATTCTATACATAATTGTAACCTTAGCAAGCAGTTGCTTATAGTTTGTTGATAGTATGACCATCTGTAGAGCGTCTATAGATGGACTATCCAAGTAAAGCGTGACTTTAGTGTGTACTAGTTAGCTAGCCTAGCTATTGTCTTCTAGCTAGAAGCACACCCAACAGTGGTTAACATAACCCCCTAGACCAGAGCTAGCAGTGTGCCGACTAGTATGAGGGTAGCTTACTTACGCCCTGGAACAAAGCTACTGACTCACACTGATACACGAGACCAATAAACGTCTACAGGTTGCACTCAAAAATTCCATCTGAGAAGCACCCGCATGCACGTTGTGGTTCGCAGACCACATAGTGTCAGTGCACGTAATCTGCAGCTGGATGCTTCTCAAATTGTTTGAAGCTTGAGCATTCACTATTAGTAAGGAGAGATCGGGGGAAATTGTAACAACATTATTTTGTTGTTACAGTGATCTCAAAGACGGTACCATATGAAGATAGGCAGAAACTGCTTCTCCAATAGAAACCCTCGATCACATTTGTAGGCGATGTCATGGCGACATGGTCTAGATAAGCTCATGCGTAGAAACATGTCATCGGGTTTAACGTTTTTCTCGAGCCAAATCCGCATGTGCAGGCTCAAATCAAAGACACTCCAATCACACTTAAAGTCATTTTTGACAAATTAAAATGTGTCAGTTTGTCACTTTTTCACGAGGTTGGAGGTAATAACATGTAAGACATTGCCTCCAATCTAGGTTGTGCCTTTAGATTGAGAAAATTGACAACTAAGGAATAATTTTTTGCTTCTCTCATTGACTTCTCAAAACCCGGCCTGGTCTGCTTGGTCTGTTTTGCAAGCGTTCCCAGAAGTCTCACAATGTTGCGCCTCTGGGTTTAGAAACTCTGTGGTGATACTTTGTAGAGCGGCTCACTATTTGCCCTCAGAATGCATTTTTTCACCATTCTGAATGTGTTATTATGGTGGGGATTGGACAATATTGCAATCCTGGTCTGGAATAGGATTTGCATTTTTCTGGTTTCGTGTTGACTCAGTCTCGGATCCCTCGCCCCCTCCCAGTCTCGTTCTTGATTCGGTCTCGCACCGAATCAAGGCCAAAGTACACACACAGTAGTATCCCACAGCAGTAGGGGAGCAGTAGTATCCCACATCCCATAGCACATGATATATCCGACTAATACAAACTGAAATTGAATCATCACAAATTGCTAATTGCCTTACATGTACCGTATACGTTCACAAATCCTTCTCCTCCACCTCTAGACGTGTCCATTCCTGATAGATGTGTACTGCCAGGATGGCCGGTGTACTTTGGAGCTGGTCAGTCTGGAGTCAAGCCACAGGATGCTGAACACGGCCCTGCAGAGGCCCATCACGGCCAGGTCATAGGTCAAAACTCTCAGGGATCAGGAGAACGTCCTGGTCTACACCTACAGAGGAGAACACAGGATCTCAACGGTCAATTCCAACTAGGTGAAGGACTAGAATCAATACTATTTAGAGGTTTATTGAACCAACAAGATGATCTTTCACTAGAGCAGGGTTTCCCAAACTCGATCCTGGGGCCCTCCTTTGGTGCACGTTTTGGTTTTTGCCCAAGTACTACACAGCTGATTCAAATAATAAAGGCTTGATAAAGAGTTGGTTATTTGAATCAGCTGTGTAGTGCTAGGGAAAAAAACTAAACGTGCACCAAAGGGGGGCACCAGGAAAGAGTATGGGAAACTCTAGAGACCTCAAACTTAACTCTGGACCTCAAAGCCAGTTCCACTGCTTTGTTTCATTGTTGCCCTCTAATCAAGGACTGATTTAGACCTGTGACACCAGGTGGGTGCAATTAATTATCAGTTAGAACAGAAAACCAGCAGGCTACGGACCTCATAGGGCAAGAGTTGAATACACTCTAATGAGTGTAATACCTTCTAAGTATTTTTGATACACACTAGCTGCTGTTGAGAAACAAACATGGATGTTTCTTCATGTATCTGATCCACGTTAAACCAACTCTGTTTTCACATATTTATTTATGTGTGTGTGTGTATGTTAGACCTCCAAAGTAACACATTACTGCACGTTTAGAACTAGTGAGTGTCTATCACATGATGCTGTCATTGATATGCAGCTATCGCCTCCATTCACATGGCAACAGGATCCCCCTGTGAGAATGCCCTGGTCACATGACAGTGGGCATAATAGTACATTGTGGTGCATCAAGATCACAAGTGTGCTGCAGTTTCTTTCCTATTTAGTACACAGTTTTTCTCCATGCACCTGGTAACACTGTACTGTAGGCGTGTGAGTTATACTTTTTCAACTGATCAAAATAGGGAAAGTTGCTAACAGTGAAATAGCCTGGGGCAGGTTTCAGTAAAGGAATATGGCAAGATTAGCAAGCTTGGCACCATGAAGCTCGTAAAGGAAATGTAGCAACCCTGCAGCATGGTGACATGAACTGTTTTGAGTTGTCCACCCATATAGGTTACCACCAGTACAACTTCCCTAATAACTGGGCCATAGTGTTTCGTACTGTACACACAAGTTACTATAACATAGCACTGTAACATAACCTACTGTATGTAGCATTTGATGTATTGTTTCTCTCCTTCCTACTGTTTTAGACCAACCAAAAGGTGACCGTGTACATGAACTATGAACAGAGTAGGAACTGCAGCAAAGGTATGAGTGTGTTTGCTGTGGAGGTCCTTGTTGGACCAAGATGGTGAGATACTATACTCATACGACACACTGTCACATTGGAATGATGTTCTTTCTTTGGTTCATCAAAATGTTGAAAAAACGTTTTAAAAAAAAGTTGTTAAATAGTCAGATTTGACCTCAATTGAGCTAGTTTTGACCTGACTCGTTTCATGCTCTACTTCTCCCATTGTGAAGATCTGATGATGAGACTGAATGAGAGTAAATCAACCAGACTTCCTCTCTCTCATGAGGCAACAAAAGTAACGCATTGCTTCAAGAAGCATTCAAGTTTCTCCATGGGGCAAGTGTTGTTATTCACTTTGTATGATACAGTTGAAGTCAGAAGTTTACATACACCTCAGCCAAATACATTTAAAATCAGTTTTTCACAACTCCTGACATTTAATCCTAGTAAAAATTCACTGTCTTAGGTCAGTTAGGATCACCACTTCATTTTAAGAATATGAAATGTCAAAATAATAGAGAGAATGATTTATTTCAGCTTTTATTTCTTTCATCACATTCCCAGTGGGTCAGAAGTTTACATACACTCAATTAGTATTTGGTAGTATTGCCTTTAAATTGTTTAACCTGGGTCAAATGTTTCGGGTAGCCTTTCACGAGCTTCCCATAATAAGTTTGGTGAATTTTGGCCCATTCCTCCTGCAGGTCTCCCCGACTTTGTTGGTGAGTGAATGTTGGTAAGAAAAAACATCAGCACTCATTTTAGGAAATATACAGTGCATTCAGAAAGTATTCAGACCCTTTGCCTTTTTCCACATTTTGTTACATTACAGCTGATGGATTCTGGGTATTAACTCCTAAACTTGGGATAGGGTTAACTATCAGGTATCCTATTGAAATATGGAGTGCTTAGGTTTAGAGGGTCTACACCAGAAGTTAATGGTTATCTGTAGGAGGAAAGTACATGGTGGGTGCAATTAAGCTTGGAATGTACTGAGTGTAGGGAAAGTGATCACATGCGACAGGCATTGATAAGAGGAGTGAGCACTTTGGGGCAGAGGTCAGGTCAGATGAAGTAAGGAAGAACAGATATCACTAAGGTTCTATCTAGCAACAGAGATACATTGGCTCTTCAGATGTGTAGGAGGAGACTCAGGAGGAAGGGTTAAATATCAGTGCTTGTGTGAAATGTCGTTGTCTAATGCTGCTGTATTGATCCTCTGGGAAGAATCAAATTGGTTTAAACGTTCATAGTGTCCGAGTTTCTACTCTGAGAATTAGAACCTAACACAGCCTTATTCTAAAATGGATCAAATTAATTATTTTTCTCAATCTACAGACAATACCCCATAATGGCAAAGTGAAAACAGTTTTTTTGAAATTTTTGCTAATTTATAAAAAAAATAAAAAGTGAAATATCACATTTACATAAGTATTCAGACCCTTTACTCAGAACTTTGTTTAAGCACCTTTGGCAGCGATTACAGCATCGAGTCTTGTTGGGTATGACGCTACAAGCTTGGCACACAAGTATTTAGGGAGTTTCTCCCATTCTTCTCTGCAGATCCTCTCCAACTCTGTCAGGTTGGATGGGGAGCGTTGTTGCACAGCTATTTTCAGGTCTCTCCAGAGATGTTCGATCTGGTTCAAGTCTGTGCGCTGGACCACTTAAGCCACTCCTGCGTTGTCTCGACTGTGTGGTTAGGGTTGTTGTCCTGTTGGAAGGTTAACCTTCATCCCAGTCTGAGGTCCTGCAGGTTTTCAGGTTCTCTCTGCAGGTTTTCATCAAGGATCTCTCTGTACTTTGCTCCGTTCATCTTTGCCTCGATCCTGACTAGTCTCACAGTCCCTGCCTCTGAAAAACATCCCCACAGCATGATGCTGCCACCACCATGCTTTACCGTCATGGTCTGAGAGTGCCTTTTGGCAAACTCCAAACAGGCTGTCACGGAAGGAGTGGCTTCCATCTGGCCACTACCATAAAGGCCTGATTGGTGGAGTGCTGCAGAGATGGTTGTCCTTCTGGAAGGTTCTCCCATTTCCACGGAGGAACTCTGGAGCCCTGTCAGAGTGACCCTCAGGTTCTTGGTCTCCTCCCTGACTAAGGCCCTTCTCCACCGAATTCTCAGTTTGGCCGGGCGGCCAGCTTTAGGAAGAGTCTTGGTGGTTCCAAACATCTTCCATTTAAGAATGATGGAGACCACTGTGTTATTGGGGACCTTCAATGCTGCAGGAATTTTTTGGTACCCTTCCCCAGATCTGTGCCTCGACACAATTCTGTCTCGGCGCTCTACCCACAGTTCCTTCGCCCTCATGGCTTGGTTTTTGCTCCGACATGCACTGTCAACTGTGGGTCCTTTATATAGATAGGTGTGTGCCTTTCCAAATCATGTCCAATCAATTGAATTTACCACAGCTGGACTCCAATCAAGTTGTAGAAACATCTCAAGGATGATCAATGAAAACAGGATACACCTCAGCTCAATTTTGGGTCTCATAGCAAAGGGGCTGAATACTTATGTAAATAAGGTATTTCGTTTTTTTTATTTGTAAAAAATTTGCTAACATTTATAAAAATCTGTTTTTGTTTTCTCATTATGGGGTATTGTGTGTAGATTGCGGAGGAAAGCATTTTGAATACATTTTAGAATAAGGTTGTAATGTAACAAAATATGGAAAAAGTCAAGGGTCTGAATACTTTCTGAAGGCACTGTATATAACCCATTGGCGATATACCCTTTAGTGTCTCCAGGACTTGGGACTTTCTTTGGGACCTTCGTTCAAAGACAGGGTTTAGCAGCTTTCATAGGTTTCTGTATTTGAGATTAGGAAACATAGAAATTAGACCAGGACTTGCTTCATTATTCTTACGTGATATAACATTTGATATTTCGTTGTTATTGAGTTTTTTTATTGTCATAGTTCTTTCTTTGGGACTGGAAATATGTTCATTAGCTAGTTAGCTTAAATAGCTAGGTAGCTAAATTGTCAGCAAATCAAGCTAAGGTCTGTGCCATTTAAAAACTATTATTGGATGGCTGTCTATCCTATTTTATGTTGCTAGCTAGGTACCTACCATTACCTAGAATATGGTTAACTCGATAAACAATTTAGCCACGTGTGCTACATATCGTCCTAGCGGCGCCACCTCCTGCTGCTGCTAACGTTACTATTCATGCAGGCAATGCATCTTTGGGTAATCTAGCTATAAACGTACATTTTCCCAGGACCATCCCACCCATGAATACTATGATCCAAAATGTTAATTTTGAACTTGAGAAAACAACTAGACTAAGTTAGCTTAGCTAGCTAGCTGTTCACAGCTGCCAAAGAACAGCTGTTGTTTACAAATGCACCAGAAGTTCTTTGGGGTTCCAGGGTTCACAAACCGCTCCTCCTAAAAAATATGTTAATATGGTCTACAGGGAAATATAAACCGGGTGGTTCGAGCCCTGAATGCTGATTGGGTATGACAAATTACTTTTACCGTTCTAATTATGTTGGTAACCAGTTTATAATATAAATAAGGCACCTCTGGGTATTGTGGTATATGGCCGTTTCCAGGCACTCCGCGTTGCATTGTGCATAAGAACAGCCCTTAGCCGTGGTATATCGGCCATATACCACACCCCCCCGGGCCTTGTTGCTTAATTATAAAATGGGTTCAGAGAAATCTGCAATCATATTGACTTAAATTGGGTTCTAAACCTTTGACAATTCCCTGTTATCAACACTATCTGCAGTAGCCTTATCTGAAATACTACACTGAAATACTACAGTATGTAATGAATGCGCTGAGAGTCCAGAAGCAAGTTCAGGGAGTGAACTTTAATAAATGTTTTAATAAATAATAGAAACAATGAACACGAAACACAAACAACGCGCCGACATGAAAACAGAGTCAATAACAAGGAAAATAACAGTGACGATAAGATAATCAAGGAGGTGATGGAGTCCAGGTGTGTGTCATGAGGCGCAGGTGCGCGAGACAACTGTGACAGGTGTGCGGGATAATCAGCAGCCTGATGACCTAGAGGCCGGAAAGGGAGTATACGTGACACTATGTGACGTCAAAGTATCAATACGCCAACTCCAAACTTTGACCAAAACAAAAAATATGGCGGACAATTTAATCTCACCTCAGATCCATAACCAGTAGGAACCGCAAACTTCAATGAAGGTTATCTTAAAAGTAAAATACTATTCTAACATTCCCACACCCCAATAACGAGGTGGATTTGCTAGCCAGCTACAGGATTTGAGTTCACAGGTTT
Organism: Salvelinus fontinalis; assembly: GCF_029448725.1. NCBI lineage: Eukaryota > Metazoa > Chordata > Actinopteri > Salmoniformes > Salmonidae > Salvelinus > Salvelinus fontinalis. The sequence goes on along the minus strand of NC_074669.1, from coordinate 35,952,988 downwards.
TTTCTAATAAAACAACTCAGGTAGCGAAATAATTTGCGACGCTAACTTACGTAGCATCTCAACGCAAGAGGCATCACTATAGTACCTGGTTCGAATCCAGGCTGTATCACATCTGGCTGTGATTGGTAGTCCCATAGGGCGGCGCACAATTGGCCCAGCGTCATCTGGGTTTGGCTGTAGTAGGCCGTCATTGTAAATAAGAATTTGTTCTTAACTGACTTGCCTAGTTATAAAAAAAAATGAAATACAGTTACCTAACTCAGTTGCCAGAGAGGAAGGAAACCACTGAGGGATTTCACCAGAGTTAAATGGCTGTGTACTTTAAAAAAAAAATTGTCAAAGAAATGTATGTCCTGAATACAAAACATTATATTTGGTGCAAATCCAACACATCACTGAGTGCAACTCTTCATATTTTCAAACATGGTGGTGGCTGTATGATGTTATTGGTATGTTTGTCATGGGCAAGGCCTAAGGAGTTTTCCAGCAGGACAATAACCTAAAACATAATTCCAAATATACACATGAGTTGCTTACCAAGATGACATTTAATGTTCCTGAGTGGCCTAGTTACAGTTTGGATTTAAATCAGCTTGAAAATCTACAGCAAGACTTGAAAATGGCTGTTTAGCAATGATCAACAACCAACTTGAAAGAGATTGAATAATATAAAAAATAATAATGTGGAAATATTGTACATTCCATGTGTGCAAAACTCTTAGAGAAAGACTCACAGCTGTAATCTCTGCCAAAGGTGATTCTAACATGTATTAACTCAGGGGTGTTAATACTTATGTAAATGAGATATTTCTGTATTTCATTTTCAATATGGGGTATTGTTTGTAGATGAGTGAGGAAAATATATATTTAATCTTGTCACGTTCCTGACCTATTTATGTTAGTTTGTTATGTGTGTTAGTTGGTCAGGACGTGAGGTTGGGTGGGCATTCTATGTTTTCTGTTTCTGTGTTGGTTTTGGGTTGCCTGGTATGGCTCTTAATTAGAGGCAGGTGTTTGGCGTTCCTCTAATTAAGAGTCATATTTAGGTAGGCGTTGTCAGTGTTCGTGGTGGGTGATTCTGTAACAGCGGTCCTCCTCCTCTTCGACCGAAAAGGAGGAGTATTGAGGGAACCAAGGCGCAGCGAAGTTTGAACACATATTTATTTAAACGAAAACACGAACTTGTAAAAACTAACAAAACAACAAACGGTGTAGACAGACCTAAACGACGAACTTACATAAAACAAGTAGAACGCATGAATAGGACAATTAGACTACACAAACTGAACAAACCGTAACAGTCCCGTATGGTGCAAACAATTACACAGACACGGAAAACAATCACCCACAACGAACACTGACAACGCCTACCTAAATATGACTCTTAATTAGAGGAACGCCAAACACCTGCCTCTAATTCAGAGCCATACCAGGCAACCCAAAACCAACACAGAAACAGAAAACATAGAATGCCCACCCAACCTCACGTCCTGACCAACTAACACACATAACAAACTAACATAATTAGGTCAGGAACGTGACAAATCTATTTTGAATTCAGGCTGTAACAAAAAAATGTGGAATAAGCCAAGGGGAATGAACATGTTCTGAAGGCACTGTATACGAGGCTTCGCGTCTTCCCCTATGCTGAAATGTAGCTAGCTAGCTATCATGCTAGTCCACTGTTCAATAGAAGTCAAACATGAATGGATACTTTTTTCCCGGGAGCTTTATGGGCAAGTAAGGTGCTACAGGAACCAGAGCGCAGCTGTTTATGAATCCTTGAACATGTTCTGTAATATTATCAATTTTGCCAAATGTGTATCTAAAACTTGACGCTTTGGATTTCCCTTGTTTTCAATGTCTGTCTAAGCGTGAATGTCACTAGGTGTACATTCCATGTTTTCAACTTGTTCTAGAACCCAGGATAAAAAAAGTAGCATATCAGAAAGACTTTACTAACTACCCACTAACTTATTCTCGTGAATTGAACACATATTTAAATCAGATGACGGTAATTAGTATAACTAACTGACATTCAATAGCAACACATCAAAGAGACAGAAACATTTAGGATTTTGTGATAAATGTTGATTCATATGGGGGCCTCACCCCCATAAGCAACAGTTGTTGAGGAAAGACCAAAGATAAAGAACAGGCATGTCCAGCTATCAGCATCTCAACTGGGCCAGATTGAGAGCGAAAAGGTTACTAGTTGGTCCTTGACCGTTTTCACCGATAGGGCTGTGCACGCAGGGGTGACTTAAATTGGGAGACTGATGGAAAGAAGATGAACAAAACCTGCACCGGTTCTACGCTGAGGTGAGGACGTCTACAGATGACAAGTACCCCATCAGCAGCTACGTGGGGCTGGGAGCCGGCCTAAACAGGCATATTAACTCACCTGCAGCGGGACGAACACACCATCAGTATCATAACAAACAGGAGATTTAAACGTCAAACAATGTTTTCACATCGGTGCCTTAAACTTACAGATGCAATCAGGAGGACAGGTCACAACATCATCCTGCCATTTCCCCAGCTGACATGCAGAAGCTGAAGGCATCACCTGTCCTCTCTCCGATGATAACAACAGGTCTGGTGCGCTAAGTGTGGCTAGACATCCAGCTCACTATGGCAAGGCGGGGTAGAGAAGGCCTGAGGGACCTGAAACCCAACTTCTTTGTGGTCAGGGAGGATGAGAACGGTTTGGAATATGTGTCCCTGTTCTTCAATGAGGCAACAAAAAATCCTACCTCCAAAACAGAGGCAGACAAGAAGCAGCTGAAGTGTTTTATGTATGCCACACCTGGAGATCCTAATTGTCCTGTGGCATCATTTAAGAGCTACAGTACATAGACAGACTACGCCCCGGAGCCCCTGTATTCTACAAGAACCCAAAGCACAGGACTGGAACTGAGCCTGAAAAATACCTGGTACTCCATGGAGCCAATGGGGGTCCAGCATGATGGCCAGGATCAGCAAAGAGGCTGGTACGGAGCCAAACATTTCTGTTGGAGTGTTGACAATTTGTGAACAATTATGCATCATGTCATTTCAGGTCTCTCCCAGAACTACACAAACCACTCGGTGATGTCAACAGCAGCACAATTACTCACTAATCACTCCAGCACCATCATCATGTTTGCTGACGACACGACGGTGGTAGGCCTGATCACCGGCAACAATGAGACAGCCTACATGGAGGAGGTCAGTGACCTGGCAGTGTGGTGCCGAGACAACAACCTTTGCCTCAACGTCAGGAGCTGATCGTGAACTAAAGGAAACGTGGGGCAAGCATGCCCCCATTCACATTGATGGGGCTGCAGTGGAGCGGGTCGAGAGCTTCAAGTTCCTCGGTGTCCAAATCACTAAGGACTTAAAAATGGTCCACACACTCAGAATCGTGAAGAAGGCTCAACAGCCCCTTTTCCCCCTCAGGAGATTGAAAAGGTTTGGCATGGCCCCTCAAATCCTCAAAACATTCTACAGCTGCACCATTGAGAGCATCTTGACTGGCTGCTTCACTGCTTGGTAGGCAGCAGCACCGCCCTCGATCGCATGGCACTACAGAGGGTGGTGCGGACAGCTCAGTACATCACTGGGGCCGAGCTCCCTGCCATCCAGAACCTCTATATCAGGCGGTGTGAAAGGAAGGCCCAGAAAATCGTGAGACTCCAGCCACCCAAGCCATAGACTGTTTTCTCTGCTTCCACACAGCAAGCGGTACCGGTTCATCAAGTCTGACACCAACAGGCTCCTGAACAGCTTCTATCCCCAAACCATAAGACTGCTAAATAGCTAACAAAATGGCTACACGGATTATCTGAGTTGACCCTTGTATTTTATTTTTGCACTGACTCTACACACTCACACACACTGACACTCCAACACACTCACTTAATTTGGAATGGACCTTGTATATAGCTTACTAAATTCTCGTGTTCTTTATTTCTTTATTATTTTTCTCTTTTTTATTTCTTTATTACTACATTGATATTGATTACTGCATTGTTGGGCTTAGAGCTTGCAAGAAAGACATTTCACTGTACTTGTGCACATGACTTAAAAACCTTAAACTTAAAGCTGGCAAGGAGACACGGGAGGTGATGGCGGTGTCTGGCCAAAGTAACAAGACCAGTGTGCGTCACTATTGGGCTCCATCTTCTACCGATCTCAGAATATGGAGCCACATCCTTTCAGGTGCCTCTGCCACTGCCGGAGATGTTGGAGATAGCCCGGCCTCTGCTGGAGTGGAGGAGTTATTGTTGTCTTTATCCACTTTATATCACAACACTTTTTATACTTACGGTAGTTCAAGCTACTTTGCAAATTGTAGCCATTAATACTGAGCTTGTTAAGGCTTCCGGATTTCGGCTGCATATTTTCCGCCATTTTCTTCAAATCTGAAAATGTTGTTAAGCCACACCCATTTGCTGAAGAATTGCATTATGGGCACTAAACCCCCAGAAATAGTGTCCCCTGCTTGTATACTTCGTATTTTGGCAAATGTAGTACGACATCCGGGAACTTTTGGCATACAAACTATATCCATACGATGACCAATAAGCATACTACATACTCAATTTACATCACAAATAGAATGGTTAGTGCTGTTAGTATGAGTATTTGAATACAGTTTATGTGTTAATGCCTACATAATGTGAGCTCTAGATTTCCCCACAAGCCAATCAGAAATGAGTATGCAACAATACCATGGTATAAAATGTGTTAACTAGTGTGCTCAGGCCTCATATTTGCTATAGTGCTATATCTCTAACAATATTGCATCATTACATATGTCTTTCAAAACTCAAAAAATACATCTCTAATTTAAAATAATAGATGAACCAATAGACACTGTGATACACCTATTCACCACACTGCGCTAGACCCTTATTCTGTTACCTGTTTCACACTACTGAGGTGCAGTGGTTTCGCATCTACCATAGTTGCTGGAACCGTGTTTGAAAGGACAATGTGAAAAGAAAATAGCACAGAATGGTTCAGGTTGGCTTGTGTGAAAAGGGTATGAGGGTGGCTGTGAAAGCCCTGTGAGAGCTGCCTGGCAGTAAAACACACTCCCGTGCGCTTCCGTCCGGCCTACATTTTTACACTACTGAGCCGAGCTGTACTGCTCTGACCTGGTTATGCATCGACCATACATAGTGTAATCATGCTGAAAAGGCCTGCACAGTATGGTTCAGGTTGGGACGATGTGTCAAAAAATGGTATGAGTGAGAGCCCAGTGAGAGCCCTGCAGCTGCAGCCTGGCAGTCAGCTACATTCCTGTGGTCTCCATTAAGGCCTGCACTTAATTCGCCCTTGGCCTTTAGCGCTGAGAACAGTCTTGACCCCCTATTAATATCCTCCAGGCCATTATTTTGCCCTTTGACTTTCAATACTGTAACCGTAGAACCCGCTGGTAAATGTCACATGACATGTGAGCTGTATTTAGTCTGCGGAACCCCATTCCACTCTTCCTTTCTCACTACAACAAGATTGGCAACGCTTTACTTGTTGGAGTGCTGGAGCGGTGATAGCACCAGTGTTGGAGCGGTGATAGCACCAGTGTTGGAGCGGTGATAGCACCAGTGTTGGAGCGGTGATAGCACCAGTGTTGGAGCGGTGATAGCACCAGTGTTGGAGCGGTGATAGCACCAGTGTTGGAGCGGTGATAGCACCAGTGCTGGAGCGGTGATAGCACCAGCGCTGGAGCGGTGATAGCACCAGCGCTGGAGCGGTGATAGCACCAGCGCTGGAGCAGTGAACTACATATAGTTAGTCATTGAACTACATTTTGCAGTAGCTTGGTGGCAGTTGAACTAAATTAAAATCTTGGTAGTGTTTTTTTCAGTAGTTAATTTATTTTTCGACATGTAGAGGTGTAGCTAACTAGTGGAATTACACACTACTCTTTTCGCTAAAAGAAAAGACTATGGGTGAAGTAGGCAAGAATTCCCTTTCTTTTTTTCACAATCAGACCTGCCCAATTCTAACTTGAAACAGTCTTTTTGTTCAATATGTTAAATTACACATTCTGTTAACATCTGACTTGCGGGTTGTAGTCCATGACACTTCAGATCTAGATATGATAATTTATCACAAAGTAGTTGAGGTTGTGAACTACTTTTTCAAAGTAACTAGTTAAGTCAACTACTCTTAAGGGAGTTAATACCAGTTTATTAGTGGAATGTGAAATAAAGAGCCACCAAGTTTAGCAACAACTTGTTGATCAGTTACATTTTGCTTTTCCTAATACCACAATGGAATGTCTAATTCCTTCTACATCCATGTCCGTTTAGCCATGTTTCAATGATTGATTCCATTTTGATGACCTCATCGCTGCCCTCTTGCATGTTATTATTCTATTCATCAAATAAGAGTGCAGCCTCACGATGACGGGCAGACCCTGTTGATAAACTCTGCACTGCTTTGGGTTTGGGGGCGGTATTCAAACAGAGAATGATGCAATAGACAAACTAGACTGTGACCCTGCCTGGTCTCTGTCACAATGGCAGCATACCCATGTGGCTCAGATTTTTGGGCTTGAAGTTGTTGTAAACATTCCCTCAAGAATCTTAGTAGCTTTCTGGTTGTCTTTCTGAACCTGCTGTATGGTTGCTGTATGGTTCTTGTGCATGGTCTCTTGTTGGACTAACTGAAGCACCTTGGCTTCTTTACTCATTGCCTTATTTCCAGGTTAAAGTGATGGTTCACCACAAAATCTAAGTTTGTCAGATGTTTTCAAAGTGAGTAGATATTTTTTGTACGTACATGTCATATGCATTTGGTGAAATCTGTAGACCTGAATCTTTGAGTGTATTATTCCATATAACGAATTAGTGCCACACAGAATTAACAATATATTCTGAGAGAACATAGTCAGTTGTAAAGGTAAATAAATATAGTGCATGGTGTATGCAAGGTGTACATTGAACTCTTCAACCTATGTTCTGTAGATTCAGCTGAAGGGTCCTACAAGGGAGACTGAGAGTATCAAACCTTGCTCTTTATTCATTTACAGAGCTAGCTGGGTCCTGATGTTGACATGATGGCAGGGTTGGGGAACAAATACAGTGCCTTCAGAAAGTATTCACACCCTTGGACATTTTCCAAATGTTCTTGTGTCACAGCCTGAATTTTAAGTTGATTAAATGTAGATTTTTTTTTTGTCACTGGCCTTCACACAATACCCCTTAATGTCAATGTCAAATTATGTTTTTAGAATTTTTGTATTTATTTTTGGTCTTTTCCTTAATTACAATTTAAGAGCTTAAAAGGTCTTGAGTCAAGAAGTGTTCAACCCCTTTGTTATGGCAAGCCTATATAAGTTCATGAGGAAAAATGTGCTTAACAAGTCACATAAGTTGCATGGTGTCCAACCCTGATCTGTTTCACCTGTCTTTTTCCCCATAATCTCCTGTGTATTTATACCTGCATTTTTTGTTTGTCTGTTGCCAGTTCGTCTTGTTTTGTCAGGTCTTACCAGCATTTTTCTAGTTTCTCCTGTTCTCAAGTTTTGTTTTCTAGTCTTCCCGCTTCTGACCTTCCTGCCTGTCCTTAGTTGACTCTGCCTTGGATTATGAACCTCTGCCTGCTCTTGATCTGACCTTTGCCTGCCCCTTTGTTATAATAAATATTCTGAGAATTATACTATCCGCCTCCTGTGTCTGCATCTAGGTCATATACTGAGTCGTGATAGTACGAACTGGCCATGACTGACCGAGCAGACTCAGACCAGCTCTGCAACACTGTCTCCTCCCAAGGAGCCACCATTGAAAGACACGAGGAGTTACTACATAACCTTATGGAAGGATTCCATACCTTGGCGGAACACCATGACCATGCCGTCAGTGCATTGTTGGAACAATTCCGCTGACTATCTATTAGGCAGCCAGCCTGTCCTCCGAATTTCATCCTCAATCTAACGGCCAGCCGGAGCGTGCCAATCAGAACGTAGAGACAACTCTTCGGTGCCTCGTCTCGGCCAACCCCACCACCTGGAGCTAGCAACTTGTGTGGGGTGGAGTACGCCCAGAACACCCTTCCCTGCTCGGCCACTGGTCTCTCGTCCTTCGGGTGCTCCGTGGGTTATCAGCCCCCACTCTTCCGTGGGTTATCAGCCCCCGCTCTTCCGTGGGTTATCAGCCCCCGCTCTTCCCTAAGCAAGAGGTAGAGATCAACATACTCTCGACCCAGATGTTCGTCCGCCGCCGTCGGCATACCTGGAAGAGAGCCCGGTCCACTCTTCTTAAGACCACCTCCAGGTATCGTTGACAAGCGGACCGCCACCGGACCCCGGCTCCCCGCTATCGTCTCGGGCAGAGGGTATGGCTCTCCACTCGGGATCTGCCCCTCCGGGTGGAGTCCCGTAAACCTTCCACCCGCTTTATCGGCCCTTTCCACATCTACCACTGCTGTTTGTCTTCTGTTGCCCCGCACCCTCTGTATACATCCCACTTTCCATGTGTCTAGGATTAAACCTCTGTCTCACAGCCCTTTGTCTCTTGTTTCCATCTGGATCATATCCTGAGTCGTGATACATGGACTCACTGTGTGTGCAATAATAGTGTGTTAACATGACTTTTGAATGACTACCTCATCTCTGTAGCCCACACGTACAATTATTTGTAAGGTCCCTCAGTCGAGCAGTGCATTTCCAACACAGATTCAACCACAAAAACCAGGGAGGGTATCCAATGCCCTGCAAAGAAGGGCACTTATTGGGAGATGGGTAAACATTTTAATAAAAGAAAGCAGAGATTGAATATCCCTTTGAGCATGGTGGTTATTACACTTTGGATGGTGTATCAATACACCCAGCCACTACAAAGATACAGGCCTCCTTCCTAACTCAAGTTGCCAGAGAGGAATGGTGACTGGTGAGGCCAATGGTGACTTTAAAACAGTGAGTTTAATAGCTGTGATAGGAAAACTGAGGATGGATCAACAACACTAGTTGAAGAATTGTAAAAAGAATAATGTGCAAATATTGTACAATCCAGGTGTGCAAAGCTCTTAGAGACTTACCCAGAAAGACTCACAGCTGTAATTGCTGCCAAAGGTGATTCTAACATGTATTGACTAAGGGGTGTGAATACTTATCTAAATGAGATATTTCTCTATTTCATTTTCAATACATTTGCAAAAAATTCTAAAAACATGTTTTCACTTAGACATTATGGGGTATTGTATGTAGATAAGTGTGAAAAAAAATATTTCATTCATTTTGAATTCAGGCTGTAACACACATTCAAACTAATTCCATGGAGAGCCTAGTTTCTAAATTCATGAATTACGGTCACTAATTAGTAACGAACTCCCTTCACCTGGTTGTCTAGGTCTTAATTGAAATTAAAATAAAAAACCTGCAGACACTCGCCCCTCTGTGGAATGAGTTTGACAGCCCTGTTGTAAAACAACCAAATGTGGAATAAGTCAAAGGGTATGAATACTTTCTGAAGGCACTGTACACTGTGGCGTCCAACATCTTGCATCCTTACTTACAAAGCGAAATATGGTTTCCTTCATGCACTGACAGGCCTAAATTCAAATTGGAGTACTGTCGTTTTAAATGTAAAAGTGGGCGGGATCCGATCAAGGGGGACTTGTGGCAGGCTGTGGGGTGCATTCGCCTCCATTGAATCAGCGGATCACACGGGCTGTCAACTTTATTTGGGAAAATGACGAAAATCACAATAGTCAAAACCAAGGCATATCCCGACCAGAAGCCTGGTACGAGTGGCCTGAGGAAAAGGGTGACAGTCTTTCAAACGAATGAGCACTATGCAGAGAACTTCATTCAAAGCATTATTTCTTGCATCGACCCAGCGGAGCGTCAGCCTGGACTGCTCGTAGTGGGAGGAGATGGAAGGTTTTTCATGAAAGATGCCATTCAGTTGATCATCCAGATCGCCGCTGCTAATGGGGTCAGTAATAATTCTGTCATAGTCCAGCTGTAGTTCCTAAAACATGACTTTTAAACCTAGGCCTCACCCTCAAACGTGCATAGCATCAGCAGCTAGCCTAGCATCTTTGACAGCTCCCGGTATTGACCAGTGGCAGCTCCAATCGTTTATACATTGTAACGCTTCTGTGATTGTGTTGAAGTTGGCGGATACATTCATTTCAATTGCTGTCATGTAGACTAAAATAACTATCAGCCTGAGCCTACATTTGCTTAAACTATATTAATTTGGAATATATAGGCCTAGATGACAATTCTCTCTCATATCAAATCACAAGCATAGGATCATTTTAAAGAAAGTATTGGATCCTCATTGACTTTGAAGTTCACTGACGTGCAAGCCCCCATGTATCGGAACGTGATAGGGGTCAGTGGAGTTCTTAGACTGTCTCTGGTGCTAAATGACCCCGCTGATCTTTCGATGAAGTGCACGGAGATGGCATGTTAAATGGTAGGATACCCTTGCCCTTTCCCCAGGTGACGCAAAACAACACAACACCATCCGGTTCCCCTTATGTAGCATATCCAGTCAGTGAGCACTCTTCCTTGCCATGAATATTTAGTATACAAACAAAGATAACGGTTCTCTGCAAGTTTGTAATAAATCGGGAAAAAGTGCAACAGCGAGGGGTTATTTTATTAGGAGAGACTGTTTTTGGATGTCAGTGTCACGCACAGCCGTTCGTTCTGTTCGTTCCCTCTGCGACTTTAGAGGAAGGCGTGGTGGCGTGCTGTCACGTAGCCCTGCGGTTTGCATTACAGAGAGATGGGCATTTGGGTACACAGGCACATCTTGTTAAACTAGACACACAATGACCTCCTGGCTGAACACGATGTACAGACAAACCAACGTCATTATCACACCATATAGCTCCAATCGGATCTGTCCCATTATGATCCTACACAAAATGAACATCATGATCATCAACTCCACTCTGTCTGCATCATATTCACGATGAGTAATGTATTGCTGCGTTTCATTTGCTACCCGTGTCATCTTAACTTTTGATGTAGGCCTATTAGGTGGGTTAAAGGGGATGTTACCCGGATGTAGTCACAGACCGACAATAGACTGATGATGAAAATAATAATTTGGGGAGGGTTTATATTTGTCCTGTTACGGGAAATGTGTTTCTTACATATCCCAACTCCCCCTGAGAGACTCCCCAGGCCCAATTTGGGTTAAGTGCCTATTTTATTTTCTTGTCAGCTCAAGGATTTGAACCAATGACCTTTCGGTTACTGGCCAAACGTTCTAACCTCGAGGCTATATGCTGCCCAGCAGATTTCGCAATATTGTAAACACAATATCCTAATAAACCCCCGAACATGGTTTACTTTCCATACTATCCCGTGTTGCTCAGTTGCTTGTTGAGCTCCCACATAGCAGCCTGACCTCACCACTGGCATGTTGAATCAGTATACTCCTCTCGTATTTTCATCCTCACACTGTGTGTAGACTGAATGGGTGAATGTAATGAAAAATAAATAGGATGTACAGTGTGTAAAGGAGTCTACAGTGCATTCACTAAATGTTGCTAGTCATACAAAAGCTGGCCTCAATCTTCGGTAAGAAAGATGTCCAGTTATGTTTAAGATGTTTACTGGAAATATATTCACAGGGGTTTCAAAATGTGTGTGTGTGTGTGTGGTTTTCTGAAAGTACAGAGTAAAGAAATGGTAATTAGTATGCAATATTGGTACAATATCAGGATATAAGCATCAAGACAATATCACAGCGGTAAAATAATAAGCAACTATTAGAACAGTAAGGCATAATGACTATGACAGTTATATTGCACCGTTGATTAACATAGGCAAAACCTAATTAAAAAGCTCCACAAGGGGGCAGGGCAGAGCTATACAATGAACAGGCCAAAGGGCCATGATGACCACTTCAAGGGAGTAAAAGAAGCTAGCGATTCTCTGACGCCATAGTAGCATACAGAATGCAGAACTAATGGAGAAATGGACTTCAACAACATGAACAGAAAATTATACCATAAAGGCTATGAAATGAGTACCTCTCGTGTCTGCGGTTATAATTAAAGAAGACGGGCTACACATTCTCTATACATGTACCAATTATTGGGCATGAGGCCGCCACGTGCAAATCAATTCAATTAGCTAGCAATGGAAAATAACTTAACTCTGTGTGCTTGGGTAGAAACAACAGCATAATTACAACAAGGAAATGGTGATACAAATTATAAGGTACTTACTGTTGCAGGTATGCACACATGTACAAAGTTATTATCAGTAATGAAACAACAAAAGACCAGGGGGGAAATGCGCTGCTCCACTCAACAGGTTCTGACCAGAGAATATGCAAATGTGGCACGCGCAGAACGGCAGGGAATATTCTACACAGTATAACATATATTAAAAAATGACATCAGAGAAAGCTGATTAGCCCATTGTTCTCCCCGTCCCTCGCTTTCTCTCCTGTCTCCATGTAGATCGGCCACCTGATCATCGGTCAGGATGGCATCATGTCCACCCCTGCTGTGTCCTGTGTGATCCGCAAGCTCAAAGCTGTGGGAGGAATCATCCTCACGGCCAGCCACAACCCCGGTGGCCCCAACGGAGACTTTGGCATCAAGTACAACATAGCCTCCGGAGGTGAGATGGGAGAGGGATAGGAAGGAGAGCGACGAAATGGAGAGACAGGAAGGGGATGGGAAGGGAGGAGAGAGACTGGAAAGAGAGACACAGGAGGGAGAAAGGGAAAACCCACAGAGGAAAGAGACCGGTGTGAGATAGGAACAGGGGATGAGACTGTGCTGGAGGGTAACGTTTAAACTTCACTGACCTTTGATGAAGATTTACATTTACAATTTAGCCATTTAGCAGACACTCTTATCCAATGCATTCATCTTAAGATGGCTAGATGGGACAACCACATATCACACAGTAAGTCATTTTTTTCCCTTCATAGTCGGCAAAGTCAGCTAGTAAGGTGGAGCATGTTTCAGGATAGGGTGCGCAGAGCAATGCTGATATACTTCAATCGATAATTTGAAGACAAAGTTTAGTATACATAGTGGTGGAGTATGGCTGTTTTACTGTATTGCATAGCATTTCTCTAACCTCTTCCTTATCCTCCTCACCCTACTGTATGTCTCTGCCCCCAGGTCCTGCTCCAGAGGGAATCACAGACAAAATCTTCCAGATCAGCAAGAGCCTAACAGAGTACCACATCTGCCCTGACCTCAAAGTGGACATCTCCAAGATCGGCAAGCAGACTTTCGATGTGGACACGTTCAAGCCCATGACAGGTATTGAATGATTGGACCGGATTAGCTGGGTGTCAGATCTCAACTGACTGTGATGGGTTAGCTTGGAGTCCAAATCTGTGAGAAGCTCACTGGTACAAATCCTTGGGCAAGCCACTGAAGTTCAGGTGTTATTGCAATCAGTAAAGCACTGTGATCTAAAGTATGTGCATATGCAATATAGTTTTATAATTTGTCTGTTTTATCCTGAGTCTACAAAATTGCTACAGTAAGTCTTATCAATCCCAACTCTGCTGTTTATCCTCTACAGTGGAGATTGTGGACTCTGTGGAGGCCTACGCTGAGATGCTGAGGGGAATCTTCGACTTCCATGCCTTGAAGGGGCTGGTGTCTGGAGCCAATCACATTAAAGTCCGTCTGGACGCCATGCATGGAGGTATGGATCACGTACTGTAGCCTACCTCTCTGGTGCTGGCTGCTGTATGACACCTCCACCATCTCCCATGTTTTGTATTGAATTGGCTTTTATTTATTTACATGCATACATACAGTTGATGTCGGAAGTTTACATACACCTTAGCCAAATACATTTAAACTCATTTATTCACAATTCCTGTAAATATTCCCTGTTTTAGGTCCGTTAGGATCACCACTTTATTTTAAGAATGTGAAATGTCAGAATAATAGTAGAGAGAATGATTTATTTCAGCTTTTATTTCTTTCATCACATTCCCAGTGGGTCAGAAGTTTACATACACTCAATTAGTATTTGGTAGCATTGCCTTTTAAATTGCTTAACTTGGGTCAAACGTTTTGGGTAGTCTCCCACAAGCTTCCCACAATAAGTTGGGTGAATTTTGGCCCATTCCTCCTGACAGAGCTGGTGTAACTGAGTCAGGTTTGTAGGCCTCCTTGCTCGCACACGCTTTTTCAGTTCTGCCCACAAATGTTCTATAGGATTGAGGTCAGGGCTTTGTGATGGCCACTCCAATACCTTGACTTTGTTGTCCTTAAGCCATTTTGCCACAACTTTAACTTCCTGACTGATGTCTTGAGATGTTGCTTCAATATATCCACATCATTTCCTACCTCATAATGCCATCTATTTTGTGAAGTGCACCAGTCCCTCATGCAGCAAAGCACCCCCACAACATGATACTGCCACCCCCGTGCTTCACGGTTGGGATGGTGTTCTTCGGCTTGCAAGCGTCCCCCTTTTTCCTCCAAACATAACGATGGTCATTATAGCCAAATAGTTATATTTTTGTTTCATCAGACCAGAGGACATTTCTCCAAAAAGTACGATCTTTGTCCCCATGTGCAGTTGCAAACCGTAGTCTGGCTTTTTCTATGGCGGTTTTGGAGCAGTGGCTTCTTCCGTGCTGAGTGGCCTTTCAGGTTATGTCGATATAAGACTTGTTTTACTGTGGATATAGATACTTCTGTACCTGTTTCCTCCAGCATCTTCACAAGGTCCTTTGCTGCTGTTCTGGGATTGATTTGCACTTTTCACACCAAAGTACGTTCATCTCTAGGAGACAGAACGCGTCTCCTTCCTGAGCGGTATGACGGCTGCGTGGTCCCATGGTGGTTATACTTGTGTACTATTGGTTGTACATATGAACGTGGTACCTTCAGGCGTTTGGAAATTGCTCCCAAGGATGAAACAAACTTGTGGAGGTCTACAATTTCTTTTGATTTTCTTGGCTGATTTCTTTTGATTTTCCCATGATGTCAAGCAAAGAGGCACTGAGTTTGAAGGTAGGCCTTGAAATATATGCACAGGTACACCTCCAATTGACTGAAATTATGTCAATAAGCCTATCAGAAGCTTGTAAAGCCATGACATAATTTTCTGGAATTTTCCAAGCTGTTTAAAGGCACAGTCTACTTAGTGTATGTAAACTTCTGACCCACTAGAATTGTGATACAGTGAATTATAAGTGAAATAATCTGTCTGTAAACAATTGTTGGAAAAATTACTTGTGTCATGCACAAAGTAGATATCCTAACCGACTTGCCAAAACTATAGTTTGTTAACAATAAATTTGTAGTGGTTGAAAAATTAGTTTTAATGACTCCAACCTAAGTGTATGTAAACTTCCGACTTCAACTGTATGTATGTATGTATGTATGTATATAAATATTTATTTTTTAAATGATGTCTAAGCAAGGTAGATGAACTAGATTCCTGCTCTCAGTACTGTTTGTATCCCCAGGACAAACACCATTTTTGTCTTTAGGACTGTGACATGTTGTCCAAATGAGTCTAATCTCTTAAATGCTGTTTTTAGTTCAGTTAGATTCCCAGCACACACACAATGCACATCCACACCCCTATACATAATAACCTTTACCCTCTCGCCCCCCCTCTCCACAGTGGTTGGACCCTATGTGAAGAAGATCGTTTGTGAGGAGTTGGGCGCTGCCGCCGATGGTGCTTTCAACTGTGTCCCCAAGGAGGACTTTGGTGGTCACCACCCAGACCCCAATCTGACCTACGCTTCTGACCTGGTCAACGCCATGAAGGGAGGAGAGTACGACCTTGGAGCCGCCTTCGACGGGGACGGTGTAAGTAGACAGTCGGGGGGGCTGTGGGAAGCCTGTAATTGAAACTATTCCTTGCATGACTGGTGTTCCCTAGTGTCAGTAGAACCCGTCCTTGAGTCAGCCCACAATCCATCCAAACGTCTTCTTTACCTAGTCTCTACTGCACTCTGTTCAGATGCTGATCCTCTCCTCCCTTCCCCTCCCCTCTTCTTCCCTTTCCTCCCCTCTCCTTTCTGCTCCACAGGATCGTAACATGGTCCTGGGAAAGCACGGCTTCTTCGTCAACCCATCGGACTCTGTGGCCGTCATCGCAGCCAACATCACCTGCATCCCCTACTTCCAGAAGACTGGGGTCAAAGGTCTGGCCCGCAGCATGCCCACAAGCGGAGCTCTGGACAAGTGAGCCTAACGTCCACACACAGTCCGTTCATAGCTTCTTCTTGGTTGTGCATTAAATATTTATTTATTAATGTATCAAATGTTATTGGTCACGTACACATGGTTAGCGGATGTTAATGCGAGTGTAGCGAAATGCTGGTGCTTCTAGTTCCGACAGTGCGGTGATATCTAACAAGTTATCTAACAATTTCCCAACAACTACCTAATACACACAAATCTAAAGGGGTGAATGAGAATATGTACATATAAATATATGGTTGAGCATTGGCCGAGCGGCATAGGCAAGGTGCAATAGATGGTCCCAGCTTTGATGCACCTGTACTGACCTCGCCTTCTGGATGGAAGCGGTGTGAACAGGCAATGGCTTGGGTGGTTGTTGTCCTTGATGATCTTTTTGGCCTTCCTGTGACATCAGTAGCTGTAGGTGTCATGGAGGGCAGGTAGTTTGCCCCCGGGACAGTGCACATTAATCAGCATTTAAAAAAAAAATATATATATATATAACTATGCAAGTCAGTTAAGAACACATTCTTATTTACAATGACGGCCTACCGGGGAACAGTGGCAGATCGACAGATTTTTACTTTGTCAGCTCGGGATTCGATCCAGCAACCTTTCGGTTACTGGCCCAATGCTCTAACCACTAGGCTACCTGCCGCTCCTAGTTTCCTCATCAGTGTTTAAGTGCAGGAGTTAGGACATGAAAATTAGCTCTTTTGCTCTCTCTGTCCCTCAGTGTGGCTAAAGCCCTGAAAATGAATCTGTATGAGACACCTACTGGCTGGAAGTTCTTCGGCAACCTTATGGACGCTGGCAAGCTGTCTCTGTGCGGAGAGGAGAGCTTCGGCACTGGTGAGTGAGGGATCCACATTTTCAAGTAATATAACATCCAGATCTAGCCTGTTTACTATGGCCCATCAGCTCAAACATTTTGATAAATCGAATTGATGGTATTACTTCGTTCCAGTCAGTTGGGCAAGGCATTCTGGTGAGAGGTGCTAGCACATGTCTTAACCACCACCCTTCTTCCCCTCCTCTCTTCGTTGTTTACCCCCAGGCTCTGATCACATCCGTGAGAAGGACGGCTTGTGGGCGGTGCTGGCCTGGATGTCCATCCTAGCCCACAGGAAGCAGAGTGTGGAGGAGATCATGAAAGACCACTGGAACAAATTTGGCAGGAACTTCTTCACCAGGTAAGTCTGGGATGGACTCTTCTACTCTGTTACCCTCCAGTGGTGAGCTAGAGAACTACAGTCTATCTGGATCAGGGCCACATTCTGTAGGCCTTTGTTTCTCATAGAGTATTGGAGTGCTTATAGAACTATTTGTTAGGCTTTCTTTTATATCAAGTTCTTCGATGATAGCCTCCATAAATGTACACATTTGTTAAGGTGGTCCATTTGACTATTTTAACGCCACTCGTCTCGTGGCGTATGCACACATTGACAGTTGAGAGCGCTTATTTAGTCTTCCTACTAAGACCATTCCCCAACCCATCCAATCTACACCAGGTATGACTATGAAGAGGTGGACTCAGACAAAGCCAACACCATGATCAAGGAGCTGGAGGCTACGATGTTTGACAAGTCCTTTGTGGGCCAGAAGTTCTCGTCGGGAGATAAAAGTTATGAGGTGGCAGTCTCTGACAACTTTGCCTACACCGACCCCGTGGACGGCAGCGTCTCCAAGAACCAGGTTAGAGACAGGACCCCCCAGGGGGGCGTCTCGGCAGAGGCATTGCAACATGCAATGTGGGGGATCTATTTAGTCAGTATAGTTTGATAACGAGTGATGGATATTTATAACAATTTTGTTAATCGAAAGATGACCATCACATTGGATGATTGATCCTCCCTATTTAGGGACTTGAAGTATCACCAGAGGCACTTGCATATTGTACCTTGAAAAATGCCATTGTTGTTGCTCCGTATTTCCAGTAAATTGACTTTCATAAGTCATTTCACCATAGTCATCATATAGTCAGGTTTAACTCTCTCTCTGTCTCTCAGGGTCTGAGGATCGTCTTCTCCGACGGCTCCAGGATCATCTTCCGTCTCAGTGGGACAGGCAGCGCCGGGGCAACCGTCAGGCTCTACATAGACAGCTATGAGAAAGACCCCGCCAAGATCTACGGCGACGCACAGGTGAGACCTGAGGGCTGAGGAGCAGCTGGGGGTCTTCCGATTTGGATGATGGAATGTGACAGGGCACAGTGGGGGAGCCCTTGCACTTGTCATGGCGGCTCGACGGGAGATGAAGTATTTACACACACACTTCCAAGGTTTGTTACGTTGTCAGAGGGAATAGCCCTCAAAAGGCTTCCCCTCAGCCCGGAGGGGGAGGCCTGGAATCTGGACCTAGCAGACAGCTTGTTTAGAGTTTTATTTAACCAGATTAGTAGTGTTGCGATTTTTTTTAAATAAATATTTTTCAAGAGAAACCTGGACCAAGACAGCAGCATGAACGCATCAGTTTCAGACAAACAGGCGGACCGAAGATGCATCAAACCAGATGAAGATGCATCAAACCAGATGAAGATGCATCAAACCAGATGAAGATGCATCATGATAGAAAAAGCAGCATGTCAGTAAAGAACATGTACACGACACGAGTCCGGAAAGAAACAAGTGCAATACGTCAAGTTCCAGAATCAAAAAAGGTTCAAGGTAAACAATATGCATAAGGCAACGCCAAGTAGTTACTTCGGGTGACAACTAGGAACAAATACATTTCTCAACAACCTGTTAATCTGGTTGTCCTTGGAGGGAATTCCAAGACCAGGGGGCTGAGTAATGAAAATACTTTTTTCCCCCCCATGCTCTGTTCTAATGTTCGGCACTGTCAGTATAAAACAAGATTGGGATCTGAGCTTTTATCTGTTTTTATTTTCGAGCTAGAAGAGAGGATGGATAAAATGGCCTTTTAAGTAATAATGTACCGGTGCTTGAGTCTTGTTGTTGCTATGTCCAGCCGACAGCACTGTAGAGATCACAGTGAGGAGTTAGACATCTGGTTAGTGACTAAATGAAGGGCTGCCTGATATACAGAGTCAAGAACCTTTAGTGAAGCGCTTGAGGATTGCACATATAGTATCATCATAGTCCAACACGGCGAGAAAAGTACAACGAATCAACTTTGGTGGCAAAGGGAAGGAAAACAAGCTTTGTGCCGCTAATAAAATTCTATACACAGCTTGAGTTTCCTGACAAGGTTTTCTACAAGGGTGGTGAAGCTCAACTTCTCGTCCACCCAAACGCCCAGATATTCGTAGGCTTTAACTTGCTCTATGGACTGCCCTGCCAAGGTAGTCATGACATGGTTTTCAAAGTGTTTAGCATTGGAAAATACCATTCATTTTGTTTTTAGAGGAATTCAGCGTAAGCTTCAAACCGTACAGATTCTGTTGAATGATGTTTAAAAGCTGTTTTGAGCTTTTTCAAAAGCCAGTCAGACTGCTGCCACTTGAAAAGAGAAGTGTCATCTGCATAAAAATGTACATCAGCTGTCTCAATCAATGTTGTTGATTATAGACCATAAACTAAAATTGATCCTTGAAGCACATCTCTGAGTGCATCTCTGATGTCAGACTTAACAACCATTTGCCTTGACACGTTGGGTCGTCAGGTCCAACAACCGTGCCTTCCAGAATTCCTAGTTGACTTGAGAGGGAATGTTTGGCTAAGAGTTTAGTCATGGTTGATATCAGAGCCAGGAAGAAGTGGGGGAAAAGGAACCATGGAAAAAAATTAAATTAAAATAAGTACAGATTTGACACTTCATCAAGTGTTCTAGGCAGGAGGGAGAATGATAGAGTATGAAAGGCAGACTGGCAGAAGGGGAAGAAACTCCCTGATAATCATTTTGGATAAAGAGGCCCTCTGAAACGGATTAATTCCGGCTCCTTCACCTTGCTCACATATCTGAAAGGTTTGGATTAATGAAAGCAATATTGCAGATGCTCGGCTTGGCCTACTCGAGGGCCAGGTGGAGTTCTTTGTTAAGACTGTAACGGGGAAGGGGTTATGGTAAGGGGCTGTTGTCTAAGGTTGACTGTCTTCCTCAGGTCATGCTGAAACCTCTGGTGGAGATTGCACTGAAGATCTCTGGGCTCCACGAGAAGACCGGCCGCACGGGCCCCACTGTGATCACATAGACTGACATGCTCTGCCACACCCTTCAAGGTGCCTCAGTCCTTTCAACCGTTCAACTTGTGCCTACCCTCTGACTTCCAGAAGAACAATCTCACCTCTACCCTAATGTCCAAACAAAGCCCTCAAAGCTAACACTTTCATTCACCATGAATAAAAAGTCCATACAAAAAAACTATTGTTGCACTCGTGTATTTATTTTGGAGATATCAATATGTTTTTCATTACAAACTGGGTGGTTAGAGCCCTGAATGCTGATTGGCTGACAGCCGTGGTATATCAGACCGTATACCTTGAGTATGACAAAACATTCATTTTTACTGGTCTAATTACGTTGATAACCAGTTTATAATAGCAATAAGGCACCGGGGTATATTGGCCATATACCACACCCCCCTCGTGCATTATGGCTTAAATATACAGTGCATTTAGAAAGCATTCACACCCCTTGACTTTTTACACATTTTGTTGTTACTGCCGAATTTAAAATGGATTCAATTGTTTGTCTGTCACTGGCCTACACACAATAGCTTAATGTCAAATGGGATTTGTGTTTTTCAACAAAATAATTATTTTATCTAGTCAAGTTAGCGTTTTAATTTTCATAAATTCTTTACTAATGTTAATTTGTCTTACACTTTGACCTTAGAGAATTGTGTGGATCGTTGACAAAAAATGTGTTTTAAATCAATTTGAATCCCACTATGTAACACAACAAATTGTGGAAAAAGTCAAGGGGCGTGAATACTTTTTGAATGTTGAAAAATATATTTAAGGATTATGTGCATCTCTTATTGAACATGCAAAGGCAGTATGAGTGTTAACTCGAAATGACACAATGACAAGGTTCCAGTTTAACAAAGTTTACTATACCATATGAACACACTACAAGTAGCCATTACACTCAAGGCCAGGTACATCAACGAACTATTTTCATGCGCAGGTGCACTCTTGACTCAGTGATAGCCCCGTAATAACAGAAGTATAGGGATACTTAAAACATGAACTTAACACTCTCCCCCTTTTCTTTAAAGACAAATAAAACATCAACAACATAATTAAAGGTCCAAGTATTATTCAAGATCCCCATTACAAATGGGTTGTGACAGTTTTTATTTGTATTACTCAAGCTGCCACTTTCCGTTACTGAGAGCCTGTAGGAGCACAAGACTGGATGCTCCTTTTTTAGTCAGACAGTCAGCAAGCTGTTCCTTTGTGGTCGACCACAGAATCCGCTGGATTCTCTGTGCTTGAATAAGTTCCTTGATGCTGCTAATCTCAAGACGAAGTCTTTTCTCTGTGACAGACTTGGTTGACTTCACAGCATCAACTAATGAGTAGTTGTCAGTGACACAAACTACAGGTAGAATGTGCCGTTTTGTCTCACCAGTGGTAAGCTCTGAGAACAGAGTTGCAAGAAAGATCACATTGTCAATTCCATCCGCAAGAGCAAGTGTTTCTCCAGCAAGTGTGCTTCGGACAACCCTTCTGATCCTTTTTGACTGCCAACAGATAGGTGAGAATCTTCCTCCTTCACCCATTAACACGATTAGATGTCCACCTTGTGTGCCTCCATCTGTAAGGTTCCCTAGCGAAGCATCACTGAAGACAACTAGTTTCAAAGAGTCATCTTTTCCAACATGCTGAAACTTTAAAGTCACTAGTTGTGATTTCAGATTACAAACAACTTTGTTTGCCTCGTGAATGGTTTGTACAGTAGCGTGTTTTGTGTTAGATGCCAAGTTGCAAACATCCAACATCACATCAGGTCTACTCTGTCTAGCAACCCATAGAATTTGACCTATCTTCGACCTCAATTGATCAGCTTCAATTCCACAGAGGGGAATTCCTTTGTACGGCTCTTGAAGAATGCATGTGGATAGGTTGAAGATTCTTGATATAGCTCTCCTGTTGCATCAGTATTGTTCCATCAACTGTAATAAACTCTATGCCAACATAACAAAAATGATCATGCTCTTCACGGCCGACCTGGAAAACAGCTTTGAGGTTTGGAATCACAGTTGTAGCAAAGGTCTGTGAGCCACCCCAGATAAAGTCATCAACATGACAGGCAAGTACTCCAGTCACATTGCAGTCTTGATCAAGCCAATAGAAGACTGCAGGGTCCACTTGTGACATTTTTCCACCTGTATTCAGCATTGTTGCCTTGACTTTGTTGTACCAGTAGAGTGATTCATCTGCCAGTCCATACACACACTTTTTTAGTTTCCACAGTGTTCCTTCGCTTTTAGCTTCGGGCGGAGGTCGGATGTGAATGTCCCTTGACAGCTCTGTTCCCTGCAAAAATGCAGATTTGATGTCTATGGAATTAAGTTTCCATTTTTTTCTGGCAGATCACTGACATCAGCAATCTGAGTGACTCTGAGGTGCATGTCGGTGAGTCTTTTGGGAGTTCTTTAGCAGCCAGCTCCTCAAAACCTCTAGCCACTAGACGTGCTTTAGGCACTATTCCAGTTAAGGATTCTTTAAGGGTACACACCCATCTTGTTGAGACACATTTTTGACCAATGTCTTTGACTTCCTCAAACACTCAATTTTTTCTCCAATTACTGAGCTCATCTAGCTTAGCTGAGTCAAATGACACATCCTTTGTTTCAAGTACATCATCATTTTGAATGTCATTGTTTTTCTCGATTTTCCATTGGTTCAATTCTGAGATTATCTACAAGTGACAGGTCAGCTGACCCTGTTGTACCAGAAATTGTAGCTGGTTCAGGGTACTGCAAGTTGTACCAGTTCTGGTGTTTACCTTTGGCTTTTCCTGCTCGTCCAATGACGGTTGCTGTGTGTGGAATACCACTTTCTCTGTCCATATATTTAACAGTTTGTCCAGTTTTCAGATTGGAACAACCATGTTCTCTTAACACATGTGCCTGTTGTTGAATGTTTTCCTCATTTGAACCCTCAACAGTATTACCTGTGGCATGGTTGAAAGTCTCTGCTCCATTTCCTGTGTCAGTTTCAGTGTCCATATCATTGGATGCGACATCTGGTAGGTTTGTGTCTGTTACTGTGTCCTTTTTGTCATTTTCATTAGGAGACTGATTCTCAGCAACAGCCCCTCTATCTTGTTGATCATTTACTTTCCACAATCTTGCACCCTGACAAAGATGCCTCCGTGTCTAACAAATATCACCACACCATCTTGGCCAATGACTACTCCCGGTCCTTTCCACTCTTGACAGTCAACTCGTTTGTAGTACACTCTGTTTCCAGTCTCGTACTTCTCATCGGTGGGTCGAAGCTGTTTCCGCAGAGCCCTGCCAATTCTTTCTGAGTACTCTGCTTCAGTGAATGCTTTTCTCGCTGCATGTAGTGCTGAAAGGTGCTGTCCCATCCATGCACTCACACTGGTCCCTTCTAGTGCTGGTGGCTTGTCAACCAGTACAGAGGGAAGATTAGGGTTCTGCCCGAACACTAGTTGATATGGGCTGTAACCATGAACATTGTGCATTGAGTTTTTTGCCATCAAAGCCCAATCTAGGGCTGTGTTCCAGTCACATCCATTGTCTTGCTTCACTTTCAGCATGATCTCTGTGAGTGTTTGATTGTGTCTCTCCAGAAGTCCATTGCTCCATGGACTGTATGCAGCAGTTGTCTTTACTTCCATGTTGAAGTTCTCTGCCATTTCTCTTATTTCATTATTATTGATTTCTCCTCCATTGTCACTGTACAATTTCTGTGGCGGGCCATGCACACATATCCAGGAATGAATGAAGTGCTTGACGATTTCACTGGGTTTCTTTTTATATTCACAATGCTTCCAGCACTAAAGCGTGTGAAGTGGTCGATTATGTGAAGGTACCACACACTTGGTCCTAACTCATGTAGATCTACAGCCACTGTTTCATTGTACATGGAAGCCAGTGGCAAACCAACAGCTGGTCTGGGCTTTGGTTTGCTGTATTTTTGACATGTCTCACAATTCTTAACTATCTGCTGTAGAATGGAAATACTCTCATCATCATTATTCCCTGCACTCCTGAGTAACTTCTGAAGTCTGTCAACTGTATCATGTCCAAACTGTTTGTGAAGCTTAAACAATACTTTGTGTTTGTCTTTTGTGTTCATGTTCTCTGTGACTGTCAGAATCTCCATGTGCTTCGTGTCAGTCAGAATCTCATTTTTGCATGGACTCTGTGTGATGTCTTTATCTAAAATGTTTACACAATAGTGGCCTGAGGTAGTAAGTTCAAGAGTCACTGGTTGTTTAAACATCACTGCCTTGTCATTTTTTTATGTCTAATACAGCCTCTGCCTTCTTGAGGGAAGCTTTGCTTAATAGTAAGGGGATATCTGTAGGGACCACCTCTGTTTCAATGTGACACTTAGTCTGACCAATTTTTGCTGGTATCTTAACTCTCTTGGTAGAATGGACAATTCTCCCATCTCCAAATTTGAAAGCTCTGTTGCTTGGTGTGTCAATCATATTTTGTACTTCCTTCATATTTAGTTCACTGACATAGCTATCAAGCCATTTTTCACCACACACTGTCTGTGTGCATGCAGTATCAATCACAGCAGATCCTAAGGATTCAACTATAAAAATCTCAGTATCATATTCATTTGAAAACAGTGTAATGTTACACTGCTCTACCTCTGTGTTTACATGTTCCTCTGTTAGTTTAACTTGTTAATTTTTATGAGGACAGTCTTTAACCCAATGGTAAGTGCTTTGACAAATAGCACATTTCGATCTCCTTCCATATTTGTCCAGTGGATTTGTGCCGAGAAATGGCGCCCTCTTCTGGTTATCTTGAGAACGTGACTTTTTGGCGCCTTTTCTGTGCTGCTCGGTGTAATATGCTGCGTCACTCACTTGCATTCCATCTATTGGCCCAACAGACGTCTTTTCACCAAATATTCTTTTGAGTGCAGACTTCATATTTGCAAAAGTCAGCACAGTACAAGCAGTCAAAGCCAACTGTTTCTGCCTACCATCTAGACGGGCAGTATCTAGTAACTTGAACGCTAACACTGCATCTGGGAGAACCATGTAGTACTTACGCATCCTATTGTACCTCTGTTCGAAATCAATGATGTAGTTCGTCATTGCAACCGAAATATCTCTCTTAACACTGTCAAAGTTTGAATATGCCTTGTAGGCACGGTCTTTCTCTTCTTTAAGAAATAGAGAATCCAGTGCTGTGATCAAAGTTCCCATACCGTCATCCTTGTTCAAATCCTCAACGGATATTTCCAGTGCTGTATCTCTCGCTCTTCCCTCTAGCGATAATACCACCTCAAGTGCTTGCTTTTTCGCGTCCAGATTAGTAACCCGTGTCCAGATTCCCAGTTCATTTTTCCAACTTTCGTAAGACCTCTTCTCGTCGAAACGAGGTGGCACATTGTAGTTAGAAACCCTACTCTGCTACCAATGTTAACTCGAAATGACACAATGACAAGGTTCCAGTTTAACAAAGTTTACTATACTGTATGAACACACTACAAGTAGCCATTACACTCAAGGCCAGGTCCATCAACAAACTATTTTCATGCGCAGGCGCACTCTTGACTCAGTGATAGCCCCGTAATAACAGAAGTATAGGGATACTTAAAACATGAACTTAACATGAGTGTAACACTAACTTTCGTCTGTCCCCTCGCCCCTACCCGGGCTCGAACCAGGGACCCTCTGCACACATCAACAACAGTCACCACGAAGCATCGTTAACCATCGCGCCACAAAAGTGTCGGCCCTTGCCGATCAAGGGGAACAACTACTTCAGGTCTCAGAGTGAGTGACGTCACTGATTAAAATGCTATAAGCGCGCACCACCGCTAACTAGCTAGCCATTTCACATGGGTTACATGAGCAGTATGTTTTGTTGTCCGTAGCGGCACGCACAAACAAACACACACCCTACTACCACCACGCTCGGATTCGGTGAGAGATATCGATCACTCCCAGAATGCCTGATTTAGCCAATCATCTGAGAGATTAGTGCTGGGATGTGGTTATGGTGGTGAGATCACAGCCAACCAGCCTTGGGACCTGCATAGTCAACAAGACCCCCCCTCTATATTTTCTCTCTTTTATCACTGTCATGGTCCAAATTATATTGATTCAATTGCGGTAAAGAACGAGAGAGGTCTGTCCGTGATAGAGCTGCTCTGCTTTTTTTTGACACCACCCTCCACAAAGCAAGTCCTGCAGCCTCTATTTTTATCCTATCTTGATTATTGTCCAGCCATATGGTTAAGTGCTGCAAAGAATGCCCTAGTTAAGCTGCAGCTGGCCCCAGGACAGAGCGGCTAATATCAATGCTATGCATGCCAGACTCTTGGCTAAAAGTTGAGGAAAGACTGACTGCATTGGTTCTTGTTTTTATATTCATGTGTTGGAAATTCCGGATTGTTTGCATAGTCAACACACGCACTTACCCCACCAGACATGCCACCAGGGGTCTTTTCACAGTCCCCAGGTCCAGAACAAATTCAATGCAATGTACGGTGTTATTCAGAGCCATACCTGCATGGAACTCCCATCTCATATACCGCAAGTGAACAGCGAACCTGGTTTATAAATACAAATAAAGCAGCACCTCACGGCACAACGCCTCTCTCCCATGTGACCTACTTGTGTATGTACTGACATGTATGTGTAATTGATAGTTGAACAAACACACTACATGTTAATGTTTGTCAAATCTTTTGTCGAATGTTTCTTTGGGTTATGTGTTGGACCCCAGTAAGACTAGCTGTTGCTAATGAGGATCCTAATAAAATACAAATCTCCCCTCTCATATATTCATGCCCACTTCCCACCACAAATACCAGGCCAGGGTTCTCCGTCTATTTGAACTGATGAGAATTAGCTCTGGTAGACCCAGACCATAATCCCCTCTCAGCAGACAGTCTGTGAGAGAGAGCTCTGAGGTAGACAGAACTAGCCACTAGCCAGCCCTTCACAGGGCCTGGGGAGATGAGTGGGTGGGGTGATCATGTTAATGATGACGGCCTCTAAGAGGAGACAATGTTCTGGATATTAACATCGTGAGTTATTCTATCCTCTATCAACAAACAAGCCAAGAAGTTTAGGATGGATCAGGACTGGTTCGGTCCAGAGTCAATATAGGAGAAATGGGAGGGTTTCCAAAAGGTAATGTCTCCAAAGACATTCCTGGGTTATGTCCCAAATGGCATCCCATTCCTTATGGGCCCTAGTCAAAACGTAGTGCACGACATGGGGAATAGGGTGCCATTTGGGACACAGTCCTTGTCCTGAAGCCAGCCTGGAGGGTAATTAGACCCAATGAATCTACTCTTCCTGTTCTCTGCTGGGAAATGTACTCACCATTATCTTGAGTAATATGTGTGTGTGTGTGCGTGTGAGAGTCTCCTAAGATGATCTTCTAGCCAAATGGCAGAGAGCTGAGTATAACAGACTTCTAGAGTCCAGGGGATAAAGCAAAACAAAAATCCCATGACTGAAACTTAAGTTGATCTCAGGTTGATTGACTGGGGCCAAGTTAACCTCCCCTTTCATGTACGAAAGTCATGACAATCATGCTTTTAGGGAATGATAATCATTGTATCCAGAATTGTTATATGGAAGGATTGAGAAGCTTAATTCTGGTTACTTTTTTAATGGACATTCTACCCTCCTGAAATGGGCCCAATAACATATCGGTAAAAGTTGTTGAAATTATTTTCACATATTGGACCATGCATGGTCTATATTATCAGATGTGTTGTCAGCAATATACAGTGCCTTGCAAAAGTATTCACCCCCCTTAGTGTTTTTCCTATTTTGTTGCATTACAACCTGTAATTTAAATAAATGTTTTATTTGGATTTCATGTAATGGGCATACACAAAATAGTCCAAATTGGTGAAGTGAAATGAAAAAAATAACTTGTTTAAAAAATGTCTTACAAATTAAAAATGGAAAATTGGTGTGTGCATATGTATTCACCCCCTTTGCCAAGAAGTCCCTAAATAAGATCTGGCGCAACCAATTACCTTCAGAAGTTACATAATTAGTTAAATAAAGTCCACCTGTGTGCATTCTAAGTATATGTACACCTGTTCTGAAAGGCCCCAGTGTCTGCAACACCACTAAGCAAGCAGCACCACCAAGCAAGCGGCACTATGAAGACCAAGGAGCTCTCCAAACAGGTCAGGGACAAAGTTGTGGAGAAGTACAGATCAGGGTTGGGTTATAAAGAAGTATCCAAAACTTTGAACATCCCACGGAGCACCATTAAATCCATTATTAAAACATAGAAAGAATGTGGCATCACAACAAACCTGCCAAGAGAGGGCCGCCCACAAAAAACTCACAGACCAGGCAAGGAGGGCATTAATCAGAGAGGCAACAAAGAGACCAAAGATAATCCTGAAGGAGCTGCAAAGTTCCACAGCGGAGATTGGAGTATCTGTCCATAGGACCACTTTAAGCCGTACACTCCACAGAGCTGGGCTTTACGGAAGAGTGGCCAGAAAAAAGCCATTGCTTAATAAAGGAAAAAAATAAGCAAACACATTTTGGTGGTCACCAAAAGGCATGTTGGAGACTCCCCAAACATATGGAAGAAGGTACTCTGGTCAGATGAGACTAAAATTGAGATTTTTGGCCATCAAGGAAAATAATATGGCTGGCGCAAACCCAACACCTCTCATCCCCACAGTGAAGCATGGTGGTGGCAGCATCATGTGGGGATGTTTTTCATCGGCAGGGACTGGGAAACTGGTCAGAATTGCAGGAATGATGGATGGTGCTAAATATAGGGAAAATCTTGAGGGAAACCTGTTTCAATTACTTTATTATAAATAATTATTCTTCACTCAAATGTAGATGTGTTGTTTCTATAACAAAGTACTGTATGTCATTGCCCTTTTAAGAAGACATTGCCCATTTAAGAGCTCTGTTGCTTGAAACTCCGGTTGTAAAACAATGCTGCTGATTGATGTACAACCACATTTCGAAGTTGCACCTCGTGTTTTCTACTATTCTAACTCGCAACAGTAAGTTGAGACCCAGACTGAGTTCCCAAGAAAGGGCAATACTACTAATTGACCGTCACTGACTTATCCAGCTACGAAAAAACTGTCTAAATGGATATACTGTAAGCTGATTGAAAATGAAATCTATATCAACAAAGTTTTAAACACACTGGCTTTTTAGGGAAATACCTGTTAATGTCATCAGACAGCCATTGAAATGTTTCAACGGTTTCAGAGTAGAAATGAGCTTGAAATCATGTGAACAGATTTGAGTCAGATGCTATAAGATGTGAGATTATGTTTTTAGTTTCATTTTCTAATTACACATATCATAAAAGGACTACGATTAAAAAAATTGAATACAATTTTAACAGTGGCTAAGTAGGCTACTGTGGCTATTTGATCATAATGTAGTCCTACCAGTGGCCTACCATAAAAAACAAAGGAGAAAACACCTCCATGAAATGTAACATGGAAATAGCTGTTCTATCATTCAGCCTACAGTAGCAGCCAATGTGTTGTGTTCCATGTTGGCCTACATTCCATGAGACTTTTGAAGAAAAAAAAACATGCAGGGTTTGACAATAACCTGTTCATCCACTTGTCCTTCAGACAAGGAGGTGACTGAAACTGTTGTGTTGTTCGATGCAAGAAACTACTTTA
Source organism: Salvelinus fontinalis (assembly GCF_029448725.1). Lineage (NCBI taxonomy): Eukaryota > Metazoa > Chordata > Actinopteri > Salmoniformes > Salmonidae > Salvelinus > Salvelinus fontinalis. The sequence continues at coordinate 35,923,052 of NC_074669.1, read as the reverse complement.
CAAAATAAAATGCATTATTATTATTCCCATACCAGAGAATCAGACAAATTATTCTACCCTCTGCCTATTGGCTGCTTAGCTCATTCAAGCCTGTCTCAAAATACAACACTGTGCTGCAAAACACCAGTCTCAACGTCAACAGTGAAGAGGCGACTCCGGGATGCTGGCCTTCTAGGCTGAGTTACAAAGAAAAAGCCATATCTCAGACTGGCCAATAAAAGAAAAGATTAAGATGGGCAAAAGAACACAGACACTGGACAGAGGAACTCTGCCTAGAAGGCCAGCATCCCGGAGTCGCTGATTCACTGTTGACGTTGAGACTGGTGTTTTGCGGGTACTATTTAATGAAGCTGAGTACTTGTGAGGCGTCTGTTTCTCAAACTAAACACTCTAATGTACTTGTCCACTTGCTCAGTTGTGCGACGGGGCCTCCCACTCCTCTTTCTACTCTGGTTAGAGCCAATTTGCGCTCTTCTGTGAAGGGAGTAGTACACAGCGTTGTACGAGATCTTCAGTTTCTTGGCAATTTCTCGCATGGAATAGCCTTCATTCCTCAGAACAAGAATAGACTGACGAGTTTCAGAAGAAAGTTCTTTGTTTCTGGCCATTTTGAGCCTGTAATCAAACCCACAAATGCTGATGTTCCAGAAACTCAACTAGTCTAAAGAAGGCCAGTTTTTATTGCTTCTTTAATCAGTACAACCGTTTTCAGCTGTGCTAACATAATTGCAAAAGGGTTTTCTAATGATCAATTAGCCTTTTCAAATGATAAACTTGGATTAGCTAACACATTGTGCCATTGGAACACAGGAGTGATGGTTGCTGATAATAGGCCTCTGTATGCCTATGTAGATATTCCATAAAAACATCTGCCATTTCCAGCTACAATAGTCATTTACAACATTAACAATGTCTACAATGTATTTCTGATCAATTTAATGTTATTTTAATGGACAAAAAAAATGAGCTTTTCTTTCAAAAACAAGGACATTTCTAAGTGACCCCAAACTTTTGAACGGTAGTGTATGTTTTCTCCGCTTCAGGCCTTATTTAAGGCCTTTTCGATTTATGGCTTTGTCAGCTGATGGTCTTGTTCTTTGTCGTAAGGGACTAGTTCCCCCTACAGAGTATTCTAGGGGCAACTGTAAAAACACTGATTCCCCACCAACCACAGAGAACATCTAGCCATCTAATAGCTCCAGACCAAAAGCGTCTTAATGCAAGCCTTATTGTGATTACCTGACGTAATGACAGCCAATCAAAATCCAACCTGGGAACCATTACCGGCGTCACACCATGTCGGAATCACAGCCCTGGCCCCAACAATGTAGGTTCAGGAACAAACGGTCCGCCCTATTATTAATTCCCCCCATGGACCCCAAAGAGGAACCATTTAGGTTTGTTACACATCCCGCTGTCACAGTCTGTACCTTTTGATGGGGTGGTGGCTCAGTTTAGGGTTAACCCCCTCCATGGTACAGAGATGCTCCACAAATAAGGGGCCGGGGGTTATTGTATTTGAGTTGTTGTCAACGTGAATGACATTGATATAGGCGTACATGACAGGACAGGCATTGGAATCAAATCTGTGCTCCCCGAAGTACTTATATTTTCCCTTTCCACATGTCCAGAGAGAGAGAGATTTCTCTGCTTATGTGCACCTGATTTTCCAGAACCTCAAAGATTGGACTTAGGAGACTGGATGATGAAAAAAAGGTGACGTCAATCCACTACCAGTAAATGAGGTTGGAAGAGGACAAGTGTCTGCTTTTCTCCTATACCGTACATCAATCTCTTCTCTTCATTATCCTCGACCTGAAAGTTCTGGAACTGTATTTTCCCCAGGAGTTAAAGTTCTCCCTCACTGCGACGGATATCCATCATATTGATCCTGGAGAGGTCGTTTTTTGAGATCAGCAATTCAAATCTCCGGAGGAGGGGAGGGGGAGGGGGCTTGTTTGGAGATGACAGAAGCATGTCTGTTCTACGAAATATATTCCCTAATGTTTTATTTTCTCTGTGCACACTGATCTGACGTTAATGAAGGTTGATGACACTCGGATGTTCAGGTGAAGGGAGTGAAATAGTCTGTAATGAGCACCCCAGCAGCAGCGCCCAACTCAGACGGTGGTGTGTAGCCCAGCCCTTCTGTAGATGCTGGCAAAGTAATTCAAAGCCTATACTTTATCACTCAGGATGTAACTTTCCAGTGCACTATTTTTGCCATGTAATGTTGTTACTAAAACAAAAACATGTATTCTGACAAGCACTCAATGCACAACAATTCTTAATGCAATCGCAGGAAAACAGTTTTGAAAGCAGTTTTGGCCTTTGTTAAAAAGAAAGAGTGGGATCCCAGATTTGCATTGCTACCAATGCGCAGTAGCTCCCCGGCAGTCCCCTGCATTGCATAATCAATATTAGCCCACAGAGAGAAGCACAAGATTGAACTTCACTCAAACCTTGTGTTCCTATTTTTTGTTGTTGTTGTCTCTTGCTGTTGGTGGTAGGTACACCCGATTCAGCTGTGCTACATGCCGGGTAGGAAACTGTTGCCATTTTGAACCATTTCAAGTGTCCAAAGGTACAACTCCGCCTTCCCGGCGGGCCAGGAGAGCAAATCAAGTGCCAATCGGATGGCTCAGATTACCGTGTCTGCAGTAATGTAGCAGCCATAAAATATAGCTACACCCAAGTTCATACTGTGAGATTTGCACTTGTTTTGCGATCAAGTGGGCTCCTTAGTGGCTCAGCGGCCTAGGCACTGCATTACAGTGCAAGAGACATCACTACAGTCCCAGGCTGTATCACATCCGGCCGTGTTTGGGAGTCCCATAGGGCGGAGCACAATTGGCCCAGCGTCGTCCAGGTTTGGCCGGGGTAGGCCGTCATTGTAAATAAGAATTTGTTCTTAACTGACTTGCCTAGTTAAATAAAGGTTAAATAAAATCAAAGCAATAGCTGCATGTAGCCACGTGTGCACATTTTGTTCATATCCTTTGCAAGGGTAGCATAATTTGTCTGATTCTCTGTAATAATGGTATGGGAATAATAATGCATTTTATTTTGTAAAGTCGTTTCTTGCGTCAAACAACACAACAATATGTTCAGTCACCTCTTTGTCTGAATAAAAGCGGATATACAGGTTAATGTCAAGCCCTGCACGTTTTTTTTCTAAATTCTCATGGAAATTAGGCCTACATTGAACACAGCATATTGTCTGCTAGTGTAGGCTGAATGATAGAACAGCTATTTCCATGTTGAAATGTTATGGGATTCATTTTCTACATTGTTTTTGATTGTAGACCATTCTGATAGGCCTCCATTATGATCAAATAGCTACAGTAGCTTACTTGGCCACTGTTAAAACTGTAACTTAAAGTGGGTACAGCCTCAGTGTTCACAGTAAACGCACGCTAGAAGCTGCACAGAATTTTCACAACTGTGCAAATTTGCGCTCAGCAGACCTGTTTTATTGTAGTCCTTTTATGGTATAATAATGTGTAATTAGAAAATGAAACTAAAATCATAATCTTACATCTTATAACATCTGACTCGAATCTGTTCACATCATTTCAAGCCCATTTGCACTGTAAAGTTATTGCACTGTGGCCTCTCTAGTGGTGCAGCAGTCTAAGGCACTGCAGTGCTTGATATATCACTACAGATCAAGGTTTAATCCCGGGCTGTGTCGCAGTCAGCCGTGACCGGGAGACCCATGAGGCGACGTACAATTGGCCCAAAGTCGTCCGGGTTAGGGGGGGTTTGTCCGGCCGGGTTGTCCTTGTCCCATCGTGCTCTAGTGACTCTTCAAATCAAATGTTATTAGTCACATGCGCCGAATACAACAGGTGTAGACCTTACATTGAAATTCTTACTTACAAACACCTAGGCAAGTCAGTTAAGAACAAATTCTTATTTACAATGACGGCCTAGCAACAGTGGGTTAACTGCCTTGTTCAGGGACAGAGGAACAGATTTTTACCTTGTCAGCTCGGGATTCGATCTAGCAACCTTTCGGTTACTGGCTCAACGCTCTAACCAAAAGGCTACCTGCCGCCCAGGTTGAAAATGTCAGTGAAGACACCTGCCAGTTGGTCAGCGCATGCTCGCAGTACACGTCCTGGTAATCCATCTGGCCCTGGGGCCTTGTGAATGTTGACCTGTTTAAATGTCTTACTCACATCAGCTGCGGAGAGCGTGATGACACAATCGGTTGGAACAGTTGGTGCTCTCATGCATGTTTTAGTGTTATTTGCCTCGAAGCGAGCATAGAAGTAGGCTCGTCTGGTAGGCTTGTGTCACTGGACAGCTTTCGGCTGTGTTTCCCTTTGTAGTCTGTAATGGTTTGCAAGCCCTGCCACATCCGACAAGCGTCGGAGCCGGTGTAGTACGATTTGATCTTAGTCCTGTATTGACAATTTGCCTGTTTGATGGTTCGTCTGAGGCATAGCGGGATTTCTTATAAACTTCCGGGTTAGAGTCCTGCTCCTTGAAAGCGGCAGCTCTAGCCTTTAGTTCAGTGCGGATGTTGCCTGTAATCCATGGCTTCTGGTTGGGGTATGTACAGTTGAAGTCGGAAGTGTACATACACTTAGGTTGGAGTCATTAACTTCTTACGGCTGAGATCGGCTGAGATCCCGTTAACGGGATCGACTTGACAACAGCCAGTGAAAGTGCAGGTCGCCAAATTCAAACAACAGAAATCTCATAATTAAAATTCCTCAAACATACAAGTATTTTACACCATTTTAAAGATAAACTTGTTGTTAATCCCACCACAGTGTCCGATTTCAAAAAGGCTTTACGACGAAAGCACACCATCTGATTATGTTAGGTCGGTACCTAGTCACAGAAAAACAGCCATTTTTCCAGCCAAAGAGGAGTCACAAAAAGCAGAAATAGAGATAAAATTAATCACTAACCTTTGATGATCTTCGTCAGATGACACTCATAGGACTTCATGTTACACAATACATGTATGTTTTGTTCGATAAAGTTCATATTTATATCCAAAAATCTTAGTTTATATTGGCGCGTTATGTTCAGTAATGTTTTGCCTCCAAAACATCTGGTGATTTTGCAGAGAGCCACATCAATTTACAGAAATACTCATAATAAACATTGATAAAAGATACAAGTGTTATACATGGAACTTTAGATAAATTTCTCCTTAATGCAACCGCTGTGTCAGATTTTTAAAAAACTTTACGGAAAAAGGACACCATGCAATAATCTGAGTACGGCGCTCAGACACAAAAACAAGCCATACAGGTACCCGCCATGTCGTGGAGTCAACAGAAGTCAGAAATAGCATTATAAATATTCACTTACCTTTGATGATCTTCATCAGAATGCACTCCCAGGGATCACAGTTCAACAATAAATGTTTGTTTTGTTCGATAAAGTTCATAATTTATGTCCAAATACCTACATTTTGTTTGCGTGTTTAGTACACAAATCCAAACTCAGGAGGCGAGGGAAAGTCCAGGCGAAAGTTCAGACGAAAAGTCATATTACAGTTCGTAGAAACATTTCAAACGAAGTATAGAATCAATCTTTAGGATGTTTTTATCATAAAGCTTCAATAATGTTTCAACCGGAGAATTCCTTTGTCTGTAGAAATGCAATGGAGCGCGCGAGACTGAGCTCGTGGCACTCTGCCAGACACCTGACTCAAACAGCTCTCATTCACAGTAGAAGCATCAAACAAGGTTCTAAAGACTGTTGACATCTAGTGGAAGCCTTAGGAAGTGCAATATGACCCCATAAACACTGTATATTCGAAAGGCAATGACTTGAAAAACTACAAGCCTCAGAATTCTCACTTCCTGGTTGGATTTTTTTCTCAGGTCTTTGCCTGCCATATATGAGTTATGTTATACTCACATACATCATTCAAACCGTTTTAGAAACTTCAGAGTGTTCTCTATCCAAATCTACTAATTATATGCATATCTTAGCTTCTCGGCCTGAGTAGCAGGCAGTTTACTCTGAGCACCTTATTCGTCCAAGCTACTCAATACTGCCCCCAGCCATAAGAAGTTCAAACTTGTTTTTCAACCACTCCACAAATTTCTTGTTAACAAACTATAGTTTTGGCAAGTGGGTTAGGACATCTACTTTGTGCATGACACAAGTCATTTTCCAACAATTGTTTACAGACAGATTATTTCACTTATAATATACTGTATCACAATTGTAGTGGGTCAAAAGTTTACATACACTAAGTTGACTATTCTGACATTTCACATTCCTAAAATAAAGTGGTGATCCTAACTGACCTAAGATAGGGAATTTTTACTAGGATTAAATGTCAGGAATTGTAAAAACTGAGTTTAAATGTATTTGGTGTGTGTAAACTTCTGACTTCAACTGTCACAACTGGTCACTGTGGGGACGACATCATCGATGCACTTATTGATGAAGCCAATGACTGATGTCGTGTACTCCTCAATGCCATAGGAAGAATCCCGTAACATATTTCAGTCTGTGCTAGCAAAACCATCCTGTAGCTTAGTATCTGCTTCATCTGACCACTTTTTTATTGACTGAGTCACTGGTGCTTCCTGCTTTAATTTTTGCTAGCAAGCAGGAATCAGGGGGATAGAATTATGGTCAAATTTGCCAAATGGAGAGCGAGGGAGAGCTTTGTACATGTCTCTGTGTGTAGGCGCATGCACGCTGACACCGTCGTCAGTTGAACGGTGTTTCCTCCAGCACATTGGTGCGGCTGGCTTCCGGGTTACGCGAGCAGTGTGTCAAGAAGCAGTGCGGCTTGGAAGGGTCGTGTTTCGGAGGACACTTGGCTCTCGAACTTCACCTCTCCCGAGTCCGTACGGGAGTTGCAGCGATGGGACAAGACTGTAACAATTGGATATCACGAAATTGGGGAAAATGTATTTTTTTAAGTTATTGCACTGTGAAACTGATGAAACATTTCAATGGCTGTCTGATTACATTAACAGGTATTTCTCTAAAAAGCCAGTGTGTTTAAAACATTGTTGATATAGATTTCACTTTCAAGCAGCTTATATCCACTTAGACAGTTCGTTTTTTTCGTAGCTGGATAACTAGACACTGTCAGCAGAACATAAGTGAATATGTAACTGGTAATAATGCCCTTTTGAAGGCCCTCAGATCAATTAAAAGTTGTATTTCTGGGGAACTCAATAGGGTCTCAACTTGGTGTTGCAAGTTAGAATAGTAGAAAACATAAGGTACAATTTCAAAATGTGTTCTTTCTCTTATGTCAGCCACTGATAGTCAGTCAATTAGCCCATGTCAGCAAAAAAAAATTTGATCACTAAGTTAGTTTAGTGGCCGGCTATCTAAATGTGTTATCATGATCAAATTACACCCATTGATTTTGTTAGTCACTCCTAAAAAAAAAAAAAAAAAAACATTTCTCTTCACCCAATTTTAAAATGTGTAGAACTGCAGAAAATGTGCTGTAAAACAGAATATTTTCCTCTCCGCCACATAGCAAAATGAGTAGAATTGAATGAAATGTGTTATAAAATTGCTAAATCTTCTCTCTGCTCCATGGCAAAATGTGTAGAATTGCAGAAAACTCGCTTTAAAACTGCAACATTTTCTCTACACTCCATAAAACGTATTTTTTAAAATCTGCTGTCAACTTGTTGGATGACACACTGCTCGCAGACCCGCGAGCCACTGCGACTTTTCATAATGAGTTCATTTTTGTGGCACCACCCTCATCAAAGTTGCCCATCCCTGATGGACTGCTATAACTTCATTCTCATCCTTTCCCTCCACTGGTGTCATGTGGAACTGTGACTAGGTATACTGGCTCGCCAGGAATAGTCACGTTGGACCGATCCAAATAGTTCTGTATCAGAGGCAGCTAGCTCTATGTTGGTGGAGGCAGGCCACCGGGGACCACTATGTTACTGACACTACTGAGACTGGATTTGAGTCTGGGGAGGAGGCAACACAATGCACCGGCTCAGGATGAATGGATGCCTTCCTGACCGCACTGTAGACTTCTCAGCTAGGAAAATGATCCGCACCAGGTTTTTTTATTTACTGCGCGGGGCATGACAAATGATCAAAGACTCACTTGTTTTCCAAAATATTAACTCTCAAACGTTGTTTATGTGCCGCAAATCTCAAAATAAAATCAGTCTGGTCAAAGTGCCATCACCATTAATGAATGCAATTATCTTGTTCTATGTGTGTATCTGGTACTGGCATATTGCTGCCACTCAGAAAAAATGGGTTTATATTGTAGCAACCCGCACAGGCGGTGTGTTATGTGTTAGGCTATTAGTTGGTTGTGTTGTACTTGCACTGAAGTTTGCTTCTGGGGTTCACTATGGTAGCTAACGTAAACTCACGTAAACTCGTACATCGCCTTGGTACGTACAATTGCCCTTATTTTAGCGCCACAACAACGTAATACGTCCAGATCAACTGTAATGCCAATACCATTGTAAAGCACAATTTCTCCCCTTTCCAACAAAATTAATTCCATGAGCTAAACACTGCCCGTTTCTGCATAATTCAAGCAGGCAATGAGCCCCGTCGGGTCTTTTTAATAATGGCGGGTGGGGAAGTGAAACTAATGCGTGATAGTGAGAAGGACAGATGTCGTGTGGGAAAATTGCTTTTTTCACTCGATCTGTCCAACTTATCACCTTATCGCCTCTAAAATGTAAATAAAACACTATAAAGAGTTTATATAATGTGTCATTACATACCTATTTGAAGGTTTGTCTCGAATTTGAATTGTGTGTTTAGGGCGGTGCTAAAGTGATCTTAGAAGTAAACAGCGGCTTTGAGAATGATGATCGTATGCAATGATGACCAAAAAAAATGACAAGGTATCCCCCCCCTTACCCCCGTCACTGTCCATTTCTTGTTTTTAAACGATGAGAGAAGTGCTACACCTTCCATAACAAAGCCATCACCTACAGAGAGATGAACCTGTAGAAGAGTCCCCTAAGCAAGCTGGTCCTAGGGCTCTGTTCACAAACACAAACACACCCCACAGAGCCCCAGGACAACAGCACAATTAGACCCAACCAAATCATGAGAAAACAAAAAGATAATTACTTGACACATTGGAAAGAATTAACAAAAAAACAGAGCAAACTAGAATGCTATTTGGCCCTAAACAGAGAGTACACAGTGGCAGAATACCTGACCACTGTGACTGACCCAAACTTAAGGAAAGCTTTGACTATGTACAGACTCAGTGAGCATAGCCTTGCTATTGAGAAAGGCTGCCGTAGGCAGACATGGCTCTCAAGAGAAGACAGGCTATGTGCACACTGCCCACAAAATGAGGTGGAAACCGAGCTGCACTTCCTAACCTCCTGCCCAATGTATGACCATATTAGAGACACATATTTCCCTCAGATCACACAGATCCACAAAGAATTCGAAAACAAATCCAATTTTGATAAACTCCCATATCTACTGGGTGAAATTCCACAGTGTGCCATCACAGCAGCAAGATTTGTGACCTGTTGCCACAAGAAAAGGGCAACCAGTGAAAAACAAACACCATTGTAAATACAACCCATATTTATGCTTACTTATTTTAACTTGTGTGCTTTAACCATTTGTACATTGTTACAACACTGTATATATTTAATATGACACTCGTAATGTCTTTATTGTTTTGAAACTTCTGTATGTGTAATGTTTACTGTTAATTAGTTTTGTTTGTTTCACTTTTGTGTATTGTCTACCTCATTTGCTTTGGCAATGTTAACACATGTTTCCCATGCCAATAAAGCCCCTTGAATTGAATTGAGAGATTGTAAGACAGAAATAGTTGCTTTATGCATGCTGTACGTTACGACATGACACGTCAAGATGTAACGGAGGGTCAGTTTTTTCAACTTTTCTCCAATACTATAGAGCTATTACCATGTCGATCAACGCTTGAATAGAAATCTAGTTCACACCCCCGATTTTGAAGTCAACACGGTCACTACAGTCCCATTAGTTTTCTTTGTAGCCTCGTTTGAATGCCGCGGTTACGCACATTTGTACGGAATGGGGTGAGTTTACGTTACCTATTGCTATTCTCAAGAGCAAGCAAGCCCTATCTGAGAAGCATATCCAACTGATCGAGCATTCTACTCAATGCATTGTCAATGAGCGATGATTTGCATTACAGTGGCTTGGAAATACAATGACATTGCAAAAAGAGGCAAATCATTTGTAGGAAAACCGTTTGTCATCATTTTGATGTCGCCAGATTTACTTTATATGCATTATAACGTTAAGCTAAGATTGAGGTGAGAACACCCGATTTTAGCTAGCTAACGTTGACATTGTTAGCTATTTTTTATACGGACCTTGCTAGCTAATGACAACATTGCAATCCATTTGACGGCATGATAATGACGGCAAAGTTGTTTCCTACTAAACATTTACCTACTTAAGCAATGTCATCATTTTTCCAGGCCACTACAGTGTTATTTAGATGAAACAGTCATTAGCCTTCATCTATCACGACTTTTGGTTACCACTTTGGCTCCACCGGCAGAGGGTGGCTTGAGAATGTTCATAACACAGTGATGGATGTGCAATCTATGTATAGCAATATTTGTTTTGCATTTTCATATTTCATTAATATACAGGGTCCACTTTGACCCAAGAGAACAATCCAGACTAAGAATTTGAAAAAGGTAAGATCACAATGAATACTTGTATTATATGGACAGAGTGGACCTGATCCTAGATCAGCACTCCTACTCTGATAGTGAATGCACTCTCTCCCTCACCCTTTCAATAACTTCAGATTGACCCCCTGGTCTATGATTAGTAGATGTGGGTGAGTGGACATACAGATCTGGGACTAGCCTAGCAATAGCAGCTCTTCTCAACTATTGGCAAGAATGTATTTGACACCCAATCACCATGAGATATGATTTATTCTGCAGTTAACACTGCGGCCAGGAAGAAGTCCGCCAACCGAAGTAGGAGCCAATGGTGGAAAAACGATTGGAACCATTTCCCTGTTTGACCACTAGATTTTATGGGTATTATGACTCATACTGTGGTACTCTATAATACATACCTGTATACATGTCTCTTTAGACAGATGGGTTGCCTCCCACAATGTACCAATGTTCCAGCTTACACGCCTGTATGTAAAGAACATCAGTTTGGCATAGAGGAAAGGGCGGAGTTGAGACATCCCACGTTCCTACGTCACTGCATTATCCACTTGTTGCCCTAGGACAGGGTTTCCCAAACTCCCTCCCAGGTCCACCCATGACTGCGGGGGAGCCAGGCCCAGCCAATCAGAATGAGTTTTCCCCCACAAAATGATGTTATTACAGACAAAAATAATCTTCAGCACCTCCCCTCCTCAGACGATCCCGCAGGTGAAGAAGACGGATGTGGAGGTCAGGGGCGAAAATCTGATATCAACCTTGGAGGGGACAATTACATGAAATTTTCTCAGGAGCAATTCCTGAGGGGGACACCAAAATATGTTAAATGTATATTGAGGGACCATAATCACTACTACTGGATAATTGTTAGGTACAGTAGTTAACTGAAGGGTTGTCCCAACTTGTTTAAATCATTATAATACTACTAATAATAATAGTTATAGCAATGTTCCTTATCAGTGCAGTGTTCCTCTCTCTTGAAACGTTTGCAAGAGTTTGCGGTTCTATAAATTGTGGGTGTGGCTGATATGGTTTTGTGTCATCACTGAGGTAACTGGACGATGCTGTGCCACTGTCCCCTATACTGGTGCTGCTGGCAACAAGGGTGACACCTGGTCCTGCCGTGGCTGTGACACTGTCCTCAAGTCTCTCTCCTTGGCTCTTTCCCTTTCACCACCCTCACTGACTCACAGTCTGTCTCCTAGAAAAGAAATAAGGTGTTTGCTGTACTCCTAACTACCGGTACCCAAAACTACACAATTAATCACAACAGCAATACCATTGCCTTAAACAAATCTTGGTTCAGTCACCAGTTTAAATTGAGAGTGGGGGTATTCATGGCATTTTCCAATTATGTCCCTATTTTACAAATCAAAAAAATTGAGAACCTTTCATAATGTTGCCAAACAAAGACTCAACAAACTTACCTGAGACTCCCTGTCTCTGCCAGTCTGTCCCTGCATATCTGTCCCCAGCTCTGCTGTCTGTGTGCCATCTGTTGCCTGCTCTGCCTAATGACATCATTGTGAAATATTTCCATTAGCATTTCACTTCTTTCTTATGAACATTTTATCAACTGGTCTTTGAGATATTAGGCTACTAGAGTTCTTACTTTGCGTTTTGGTGTACTGAAAAATACTCTGATGTCCGTCTTTTTACTTTTTTCTGACATTTTTCTACCTGGCTGGCTGACCGGTCTAGCTGCACACACACATTTACACAACACATGCTGCAACGTTTTGAAATTTTAACATAGTTTGTTTCATATTGGCAGGCTTCCAACAATAGCTGAATTTGCAAAGCTAGCGAGCACCAATTCCGTTTCTGTGGTGTTTGCTATAATCTTTGCTACCTGGTTAAAGGTGAAAAAAATAAAAAATTCACTAGCGACAATTTAGCTTTTGCAACGAGACCATTAAATATATTTAAGACAATGGTATAAGAGTGTAGTTTTGTCCAGTTTGGACTTCAGTTTATCGCTAACCTTATCACACGGACTTTGAAGCACTACAGCTGCATGCTAATCTTGGAATAAACTGACGATAGCAAATATTCCATCTTTGACGACGCCACATAAATGGAATAGGTACTAGCTAGCTTGATAGTTAATGTTTGCTTTAGTTTGCGCGCTGGCTCTGCAAATTCAGCTAGTGTGTGAACCCTGCAACATGAAAAAAATATATACATTGCTAAAGCGCGATTGACTGGATTACCTCACGTCAGTTACGTACATTGAGTGCCTTTCGGACAGTAGATACGAGCCCTCTATTACCTTGCCAGCTAAAGAACTGGCAGTGGATCAAACCATTGTGAGGCAAAGGGCGGGGGGGGTCGCAATCTTGTGAAATTTAAAAACGCGCTATTAAGTGTCTATAATCAGTACAAGTGCTTTCATTGCGTATTATTAATATTATTGAAATTACATAGTTATGTTTACAGTCATATATTGGGGGGGACAAATCATATTTTCCCCAGGATGGGGGGGTCGTGTCCCCCCCGTCCCCCCTGGGATTTCCGCCTATGGTGGAGGTCCTTGGCTGGCGTGGTTACACATGGTCTGCGATTGTGAGGCCGGTTGGATGTAACATTCCTGCTGTCAGCATGCCAGTTGCCCACTCCCTCAAAACATGAGACATCTGTGGCATTGTGTTGTGTGACAAAACAGCACATTTGTGGCCTTTTATTGTTCCCAGCACAAGGTGCACCTGTGTACTGATCATGCTGTTTAATCAACTTCTTGATATGCCACACCAGTCAGGTAGATGGATTATCTTGGCAAATGAGAAATGCTCACTAACAGCAATGTAAACAAATTTGTGAACACCATTTGAGAGAAATAAGCTTTTTGTATATTTCTGGGATCTTTTATTTCAGCTCATGAAACATGGGACCAGAGAGTTGTCTGTCTGAAGAGGATCCTCCCTGGAATATGTTTTCTTCCCCTTTCGAAGTTAACAATAGAGTTCTTCATTAATCTCAGACCTAGTCACTGCTGTTGTCTAGGTCGGATTTTCCGAGACTACCTGGATTAATAAGGCTGATGGAACAGATCAGAATGTTTAGCTTATAATTGTGACTATTATTTCTTCACATTTTGAAGGGCAACAATGTGCACACGGCGGTAGGCCTATGCATGAATGTACCAAAGTGACATTTGCGGGTGTCTAAAATCTGCATTGCACATGCGAGCGGTTTCATGGAAAGAGATGGAAATATCCGTTAGAAATGTTGAAAGATCTAAAGATGCAACAACTATCATAGGTTGCTAATATAACTAGGGTAATGCATTTGGCTTCTAGACAATTAAATATAGTTTAAAGAAAACCATTAAAACAGGATAACGCATGTGAGTGAGTCTTTATAAAATTGCCTCCACATTTCTAGGGTGGGATTTTGGCTATAGGCTACTTTGAAGCAAGGTAAGACATGCCTCATAATATGAAGTAAAACATCCAAGTTTCAAACAATTAAGGAACAGGAAAAATATAGCGACGCTAATGATAGGCATATCATGATTATTTGCATCAATCCAGTGGCCATTTGTTTTGCGAACTCAATCTCATGTGCTACAGATGCACAGCTAGGGAGTGTACATTATTTATAATAAGGGTTACCTGGAGAAAATTGGAGCTCTCTGAAATGAAAATGGACGGCCCATTTTTTTTTTACTACACCCTCTCTGAAAGCTTGAAAAAAACGAGTTACCCTCCTCATTCCCAAAATAATAATTAAATCATGAAGTGGATAGCAGACAACATGCCAACTGTTTACCCTCACTTCTAAGACTGCCCAGAACTGTTCTTCGTCCTGTAAGCATTACATGGTAACGCAGGAATTTTGGCAGCGCACAGGGCTGTGGGCCAGAGGGTTGTGGGTTCACAGACTAACCTGGACAAGAGAAGGGCTGGAAAGATCTCCTTTATAGTAAAAGCATTGCTTGAATCTTATTTGCGGGTCTGAGAAGAAATAGCCTTTTATACATTTTTCAGGCAATTCTGTGTCATTTTACAACCGGAGACCTTAACAGAATCAAGCAAAGGGGGAAGCCAATGACATTACATTACATTACATTTAAGTCATTTAGCAGACGCTCTTATCCAGAGCGACTTACAAATTGGTGCATTCACCTTATGATATCCAGTGGAACAACCACTTTACAATAGTGCATCTAACTCTTTTAAGGGGGGGGGGGTTAGAAAGGATTACTTTATCCTATCCTAGGTATTCCTTAAAGAGGTGGGGTTTCAGGTGTCTCCGAAAGGTGGTGATTGACTCCGCTGACCTGGCGTCGTAAGGGAGTTTGTTCCACCATTGGGGTGCCAGAGCAGCAAACAGTTTTGACTGGGCTGAGCGGGAACTGTACTTCCTCAGAGGTAGGGAGGCGAGCAGGCCAGAGGTGGACGAACGCAGTGCCCTTGTTTGGGTGTAGGGCCTGATCAGAGCCTGAAGGTACGGAGGTGCCGTTCCCCTCACAGCTCCGTAGGCAAGCACCATGGTCTTGTAGCGGATGCGAGCTTCAACTGGAAGCCAGTGGAGAGAGCGGAGGAGCGGGGTGACGTGAGAGAACTTGGGAAAGTTGAACACCAGACGGGCTGCGGCGTTCTGGATGAGTTGTAGGGGTTTAATGGCACAGGCAGGGAGCCCAGCCAACAGCGAGTTGCAGTAATCCAGACGGGAGATGACAAGTGCCTGGATTAGGACCTGCGCCGCTTCCTGCGTGAGGCAGGGTCGTACTCTGCGAATGTTGTAGAGCATGAACCTACAGGAACGGGTCACCGCCTTGATGTTAGTTGAGAACGACAGGGTGTTGTCCAGGATCACGCCAAGGTTCTTAGCACTCTGGGAGGAGGACACAATGGAGTTGTCAACCGTGATGGCGAGATCATGGAACGGGCAGTCCTTCCCCGGGAGGAAGAGCAGCTCCGTCTTGCCGAGGTTCAGCTTGAGGTGGTGATCCGTCATCCACACTGATATGTCTGCCAGACATGCAGAGATGCGATTCACCACCTGGTTATAATGACATCACGGATTCCCATCAGACGAACTCCTTGACTGCGCTACTCCTTGAAGTTTGAATTTTTGTCTTAAAAACACTATTTTGTAAAAAATAAAAAAAATAAAATTACCCTTTTGTGTGTGTACTTTACTGTATTTATATTTGGGATATCACTTTTCAACAGTGAAAGAAAAAAAAAAAAATCGCTGGAGGATGTCTTTACTTTTTGCCATTTTCTTTCATAAAAGGTATGCTTTTCCCCATCAATTCGAGTCCGCATTTAACTTAACAGCTCTTCACCGACACAGAGATAGGCTATTTAAAGAGTGCATGGTGGGTGGAGGAATTGACTGAATAATCTATGGATACAGATGTAGGATCTTAATTTGTTCACTCTTTTGCGGCTGAGAATTTTCCTGCACAGCAAGAAATGCCAACTTGTAATGTATTTTAGGTTTTAAAAGGCTTATTTCAGACTTGATTTGCCATAAGAAAAACATCACAAAACGTAATAATAATTACATGGATAGTGTTTAACAGGATTTTTGAAATACTACCTCATCGCTGTACCCCACACATTCAATTATCTGTAAGGTCCCTCAGTCGAGTAATGAATTTCAAACACAGACCAGGTAGGTTTTCCAATGCCTTGCAAAGAAGGGCACCTATTGGTAGATGGGGGAAAAAACAGATATTGAATTTTGCTTTGAGCATGGTGAAGTTGTTCATTACACTTTGGATGGTGTATCAATACACCCAGTCACTACAAAGATACAGGAGTCCTTCCTAACTCAGTTGCCGGAGAGGAAGGAAACTGCTCAGGGATTTCACTATGAGGCCAAACAGTTGCAGAGTTTAATGGCATTGATAGGAGAAAACTGAGGATGGATCAACAACATTGTAGTTATTCCACAATACTAAGCTAATTGTCAGAGAAAAAAGAAGGAAGCCTGTACAGAATACAAAATATATCAAAATATGCATCCTGTTTGCAACAAGGCACTAAAGTAATACTGAAGAAAATGTGGCAAAGCAATTCACTTTTTGTCCTGAATACAAAGTATTATGTTTAGGGTAAATCCAATACAACACATTACTGATGACCACTCTCCATATTTTCAAGCATAGTGGTGGCTGCGTCATGTTATGGGTATGCTTGTAATCATTAAGGACTGGGGAGTTTTTCTGGATAAAAAAGAAACGGAATAGAGATAAGCACAGGCAAAATCCTAGAGGAAAATTTGGTTCAGCCTTCAGACACTGGGCGATGAATTCACCTTTCAGCAGGACAATAACCTAAAACACAAGGCCAAATCTACATTGGAGTCGTTTACCAAGAAGACAGTGAATGTTCCTGAGTGGCCTGGTTACAGTTTTGACTCAAATCTACTTGAACATCTATGGCAAGACCTGAAAATTGTTGTCTAACAATAATCAACAACCAATTTGACAGAGCTTCAAGAATTTTGAAAAGAATAATGGGCAAATGTTGCACAATCCAGGTGTGGAAAACTCTTAGAGACTTACCCAGAAAGAGTCACAGCTGTAATCGCTGCCAAAGGTGCTTCTACAAAGTATTGACTCAGGGGTGTGAATACTTATAGTATGTAAATACATCTTTTCAGTAATTCATTTTAAATAGATGTGCGAACATTTTTAAAAACATGTTTTCACTTTGACATTATGGGATATTGAGTGTAGATGACAAACTATAGTTAACAATTGTAGTGGGTCAGAAGTTTACATACACTAAATTGACTGCCTTTAAACAGCTTTGAAAATTCCAGAAAATGATGTCATGGCTTTAGAAGCTTCTGATATGCTTATTGACATAATTTCAGTCAATTGGAGGTGTACCTGTAGATGTATTTCAAGGCCTACCTTCAAACTCAGTGCCTCTTTGCTTGACATCATGGGAAAATCAAATGAAACCAGCCAAGACCTCAGAGAAAAATTGTAGACCTGGTTCATCCTTGGGAGCAATTTCCAAACGCCTGAAGGTACCACGTTCATCTGTACAAACAATAGTATGCAAGTATAAACACCACGGGACCACATAGCCGTCATACCGCTCAGGAAGGAGACGCGTTCTGTCTTTTAGAGATAAACGTACTTTTCTGCGAAAAGTGTAAATCAATCCCAGAACAACAGCAAAGGACCTTGTGAAGATGCTGGAGGAAACAGGTACAAAAGTATCTATATCCACAGTGTCCTATGTCAACATAACCTTTTTTAGACATTCAAACCCTTTACTCAGTACTTTGTTGAAGCACCTTTTGCAGCGATTGAAGAATCGAGTATTATTCAGTAGGACGTTGCAAGCATAGAACACCTGTATTTGGGGAGTTTGAAAAACATCCCCACAGCATGATGCTTCCACCACCATACTTCACCGTCGGGATGGTGCCAGGTTTCATCCAGACGTGATGCTTGGCATTCAGGCCAAAGTGGTCAATCTTGGTTACATCAGACCATAGAATCTTGTTTCTCGTGGATGCTGTCATGTGCCTTTTACTGAGGAGTGGATTCCGTCTGGCCACTCTACCATAAAGTTCTGATTGTTGGAGTGCTGCAGAGATGGTTGTCCTTTTGGAAGGTTCTCCCATCTCCACAGAGGAACTCTGGAGCTCTATCAGACTGACCATGGGGTTCTTGGTCACCTCCCTGACCAAGGCCCTTCTTCCCCGATTGCTCAGTTTGGCCGGGCGGCTAGCTCTAGGAAGTGAGGCTCTAGGAAGCGTCTTGGTGGTTACAAACTTCTTTCATTTAAGAATGATGGAGGCCACTGTGTTCTTGCGGACATTAAAATCGAATCTAATTGTATTTGTCACATGCGCCAAATACAACACCTTACCTTACAGTGAAATGCTTACTTACAAGCCCTTAACCAACAATGCAGTTTTAAGAAAAATATGTGTTAAGTAAAAAATAATGAATTAAAGTAACAAATAATTAAAGAGCAGCAGTAAATAACAATAGCAAGGCTACAGTATATTTAAGGGGTACTGGTACAGAGTCAATGTAGGGGCACCGGATATTCGAGGTAATTATGTACATGTAGGTAGAGCTAAAGTGACTATATATAGATAATAAACAGAGAATAGCAGCAGCGTAAAAGGGGGGGGGGGGGGGGGCAATGCAAATGGATAGCCATTCAATTAGCTGTTAAGGAGTCTTATGGCTTGGGGGTCGAAGCTGTTGAGAAGCCTTTTGGATCTAGACTTGGCGCTCCGGTACCGCTTGCCGTGCGGTAGCAGAGACAACAGTCTATGACTAGAGTGGCTGGAGTCTTTGACAATTTTTAGGTCCTTCCTCTGACACCGCCTGGTATAGAGGTCCTGGATGGCAGGAAGCTTGGCCCCAGTGATGTACTGGGCCCTACGCACTACCCTCTGTAGTGCCTTGCGGTCGGAGGCCGAGCAGTTGCCATACCAGGCAGTGATGCAACCAGTCAGGATGCTCTCAATGCTGCAGCTGTGGAACTTTTTGAGGATCTGAGAACCCATGCCAAATCTTTTTAGTCTCCTAAGGGGGAATAGGTTTTGTCCTGCCCTCTTCACGACTGTCTTGGTGTGCTTGGACCATGATATTTTGTTGGTGATGTGGACACCAAGGAACTTGAAGCTCTCAACCCAACCTGCTCCACTACAGCCCCGTCGATGAGAATGGGGGCGTGCTCGGTCCTCCTTTTCCTGTAGTCCACAATCATCTCCTTTGTCTTGATCACGTTGAAGGAGAGGTTGTTGTCCTGGCACCACACGGCCAGGTCTCTTACCTCCTGCCTATAGGCTGCCTCATTGTTGTCGGTGACCAGTTCTACCACTGTTGTGTCATCAGCAAACTTAATGATGGTGTTGGAGTCGTGCCTGGCCATGCAGTCATGAGTGAACAGGGAGTACAGGAGGGGGCTGAGCACGCACCCCTGAGGGGTCCCCGTGTTGAGGATCAGCGTGGTGGATGTGTTGTTACCTACCTTTACCGCCTGGGGGCGGCCCGTCAGGAAGTCCAGGATTCAGTTGCAGTTGCAGAGGGAGGTGTTTAGTCTCAGGGTCCTTGGTGTTGAATGTTGAGCTGTAGTCAATGAATAGCATTCTCACATAGGTGTTCTTTTTGTACGTGTGGGTAAGGGCAGTGTGGAGTGGAATAGAGATTGCTTCATCTGTGGATCTGTTGGGGCGATATGCAAATTGGAGTAGGTCTAGGGTTTCTGGGATAATGGTGTTGATGTGGGCCATAACCAGCCGTTCAAAGCACTTCATGGCTACAGATGTGAGTGCTATGGGTCGGTAGTTATTTAGGCAGGTTAACTTAGTGTCCTTGGGCACAGGGACAATGGTGGTCTGCTTGAAACATGTTGGTATTATATACAGACAGGGAGAGGTTGAAAATGTAATTGAAGACACTTGCCAGTTGGTCAGCGCATGCTCGGAGTACACGTCCTGGTAATCTGTCTGGCCCTGCGGCCTTGTGAATGTCGGCCTGTTTAAAGGTCTTACTCACATTGGCTATGGAGACCGTGATCACACAGTGATCCTTGAAAGCGGCAGCTCTACCCTTTAGCTCAGTGCTGACGTTGCCTGTAATCCATGGCTTCTGGTTGGGGTATGTACATACGGTCGGTCACTGTGGGGACAACGTCATCGAAGCTAGCAAAACAGTGCTGCAGCTTAGCATCTGCTTCATCTGACCACTTTTTTATTGACTGAGTCACTGGTGCTTCCTAGTTTTTGCTTGTAAGCAAGAATCAGGAGGATAGAAGTATGGTCAGATTTGCCAAATGGAGGGTGAGAGAGAGCATTGTATGCGTCTCTGTGTGTGGAATTAAGGTGGTCTTGAGTTTTTCTCCCCCTCTGGTTGTACATTTAACATGCTGGTAAAAATGAGGTAGAACAGATTTAAGTTTCCCTGCATTAAAGTCCCCGGCCGCTAGGAATGCTGCCTCTGGATGAGTGTTTTCCTGTTTGCTTATGGCCGTATACAGCTCATTGAGTGCGGTCTTAGTGCCAGCATCGGTTTGTGGTGGTAAATAGACCTCTACGAAGAATATAGATGAAAGCCCTCTTGGTGAATAGTGTGTTCTACAGCTTATCATGAGATACTCTACCCCTGGCGAGCAAAACCTTGAGACTTCCTTAGATATCGTGCACCAGCTGTTGTTTACAAATATAATATGTGGGGGCATTGGAGCGTTGGACTAGTAACCGAAAGGTTGCAAGATCGAATCCCCGAGCCGACAAGGTACAAATCTGTGGTTCTGCCCCTGAACAAGGCCGTCATTGAAAATAATAATTTGTTCTTAGCTGACTTGCCTAGTTAAATAAAGGTAAAATAATAATATACATAGACTGCCACCCCTTGTCTTACCAGAGACTACTGTTCTATCCTACCTATACAGTGTATAACATGCCAGCTGTATGTTATTCATGTTGCCGTTCAGCTACGACTCGGTGAAACATGATATTACAGTTTTAATGTCCCGTTGGTAGGATATACGTGCTTGTAGTTTGTCTATTGTACTTTGGCTAATAGGACCGATGGTAAATGCAAATTACCCACTCGCCGATGGATCCTTACAAGGCACCCTGACCTTCGTGACAGCTCAGGTATTTGAACCAGCGACCTTTCGGTTACTGGCCCAATGCTCTAACCACTAGTGTTGTGGTTGCAGGTTCACCTGGGACATCTAAAGCCTTGTCTTTTGGGGTATTGCTATAGGCCACCAAGTGCTAACAGTCAGTATTTTAATTATATGTGTGAAATGCTTGATAGTGTATGTGATGTAAAGGGAACCTGTGGATCTTTTCATCAAGCTGTCCGCTCAAGAGGAAGCTTCTCACTGTAACCAGTGCCTGTAATCTGGTTCAGGTTATTAATCAACCTACCAGGAGGGTGTTTACAAACACTACAAGAACAAGATCATCCATATGTATTGATCACATTTTTACTAATAAAACTTTGTTCTAAAGCTGTACCCATTGGATGCAGTGATCACAATATAGTGACCATTGTATTTCCAGAAATGCCTAAATTCAAAAAGCTGGGCCTATAATACAAAATATTTTTTTTGTGACTCTTATGTGGGAAATATTTATTAGTCTGATGTGATTAATAAGGAACATTCAGATGTTGCACTTGATGAATTTATAAAAATTCTTCCAATTATTGATAAACATTCACCTGTTAAGAAACTGACTGTTAGAACTGTTAAGGCTCAATGGATTGACGAGGAATTGAACAACTGTATGGTAGAAAGAGATGGGGCAAAAGGAGTCGCTAATAAATCTGGCTTGCATATCTGACTGGCTGACTTACTGCAAATTGAGAAATAATGTAACAAAACTCAACAAAAAGCAGAACAAACTGTATTATGGAGCCAAGATCAATGATATGAAGAATGATGGGAAAAAAACCTTTGGAGTACTTTAAATGATGTTATTGGCAGAAAGACAAATTCAACTCCCCTCTTTCATCGAATCAGATGGCTTATTCATCACAAAACCATTTGATGTTGCCAATTATTATTTTAACGATTACTTCATTGGCAAAGTGGGCAAACTTAGGCAGGATACGCCAACAACGAACTGTGAGCCATAGCAGTCATGTACCAAAAAGCTAATAATGAAAAAAAGCATTGCAAGTTGGAATTTTGTAAAGTTAAAGTGTGGGAGAGGTGGACAAAGTATTCTTAGCGATCAATAATGACAAACCTGCTGACATTGACAACTTAGATAGAAAGCTACTGGAGATGGTAGCTGACTCTGTAGCCACTCCTATCTGTCATATCTTTAATCTGAGCCTAGAGGAAAGTCTTTGTCCTCAGGCCTGGAGGGAAGCCAAAGTCATTCCGCTACCCAAGAGTGGTAAAACAGCCTTCACTGGTTCTAACAGCAGACCTATCAGCTTGCTGCCAACTCTTAGCAAACAATTGGAAAAATATGTTTTTTGACCAAATACAATGCTACTTCTTTGTAAACAAATGAACAACAGACTTTCAGCATGCTTATAGAGAAGGGCACTCAACATGTACTCCATTGAGACAAATGACTGATGATTGGTTGAAATAAATTGATATAGGACTCGTTTTACTGTGGATATAGATACTTTTGTACCTGTTTCCTCCAGCATCTTCACAAGGTCCTGTGCTGTTGTTCTGGGATTGATTTGCACTTTTTGCACCAAAGTACATTCATCTCTAGGAGACAGAACGCGTCTCCTTCCTGAGTGGTATGACTGCTGCGTGGTGCCATAGTGTTTATACATGCGTACTATTGTTTGTACAGATGAACGTTTGGAAATTGCTCCCAAGGATGAACCAGACTTTGAACCAATTTTTTTTCTGAGGTCTTGGCTGATTTCTTTTGATTTTCCCCTGATGTCAAGCAAAGAGGCACTGAGTTTGAAGGTAGGCCTTGAAATACATCCACAGGTACACCTCCAATTTACTCAAATTATGTCAATTGGCCTATCAGAACCTTCTAAAGCCATGACATAATTTTCTGGAATTTTCCAAGCTGTTTAAAGGCGCAGTCAACTAAGTGTATGTACACTTCTGACCCACTGGAATTGTGATACAGTGAATTATAAGTGAAGTAATCTGTCTGTAAACAATTGTTGGAAAAATGACTTGTGTCATGCACAAAGTAGATGTCCTAACCAACTTGCAAAAACTCTAGTTTGTTAACAAGAAATTTGTAGAGTTGTTGAAAAACGAGTTTTAATGACTCCAACCTAAGAGTATGTAAACCTCCGACTTCAACTGTAAATTGAACTTGAATTGCTCAGTGTATTCTTTAATTTTTTACTGAAACCCTTCGGAATTGTCATGTTTTGACCAGGAAGGACAATAAGACAATACTGACATTCAACCACTTACATAGACCATTCGTCATGATTATTCTGTGGAGCAGACCCACTGTCCCTACGTGTGACTCATGTCCCTGGCTTACTGAACATAGGAGCAGACTTGTTCAGAGGGAATCCCCATCAAGGGGACTGGAGACGCCATCCCCAACTGGTGAAACAAACCTGGGAGAGATACAGTCAAGCATCTGTCCAGGCACTGCCCATTGTTCTGCGCGATAGCAGGAAACGCACCACTGGGGGTGGACGTGCTGGCACACACTTGGCCAAGCGGGTTCCATTATGCTTTCCCTCCCCTCAGCCTCATACTTCCCACACTCTAGCCAGAGTGAGGGAAGAAGGCTTATCCCTCATCTTGGTAGCCCCATGGCATGGCAAGCTCTGGATAGCTATGAGCCTTGACAACTCCCGTTTCACAGGGATCTGCTGACCCAAGCGAACTGAGAGATTTTCCAAACTCTCCTAGGTGCCATGACCCTATGCGCCTGGCCCGTGAGAGGTTAAATCTGGATGCAACAGGCCTGCCTCTCGGAGTCATTGAGACTATCCAGAGGGCTAGGGGTCCTCCTACACTCACTGTATGGAAACAAGTGGTGCATTTTCTGAGAAGTGGTGTTGGGGATCCCCTCATACTTTTATGAGATTTATGACGTCACTGCACCTTCATTGGTCAGGGCCTCTGAGGGTTGATATGTGAGACTGCCTGGCTTCAGAGAGCATGTGCAATACAGCAGCTGGGCATATTCCACTGTGAGTTATTATCGAAAGGAATAATTGGAAGATAACTCTTCCAATTATAAGACCGGTTCTCTGATTGGAAGATAACTCTTCCAATTATAAGACCGGTTCTCTGATATATTCTCTGATGTATCACCACATTCCCCTACTCTAAGAGTGTGAGGAAGTTCGGCATGCTCGAGAATGATCCAGAGGGCGGGCGAATGGCTCTTTAGTATGAAGGGAGGGGCTCCCTCATTCGCCAATCGACCTGTCTGTCTTCAACAGATGTGTCTGATTTTGATTCTTCGAGCTACTTAGAGATTATGATGAATCCCACAGTGAGATATCTCATTCATAATATCAGAGAACCGGGGTTACGCAAGTAACCTTAAGTTTCAGTTAACAGTGGTCATAATATGCCTTTGTCTTGTGTGTGTGTGTGTGAGAGAGAGAGTGTCAATTCAATGGTGTGTCATTATTGTAACCATGGATTTCACCATATTATCCGAACATCTCTCCCTGTTCATCAAACAACAATCCTTTCTTTTGTTAGAGGCATGCCAAGGGACTGGGGTTTATATAGGAATGCTGAAACCACTCCAGAAGATCCACTGACAATCCCTATCTGTCTTATATTATATCAGAACCAAACTACCTTACCAATGAACACTGTCTGGGGGAGTGGGAAGGTTTTGATCAGGTTCTATAGGTTGACATGGGTCCCAGCCAGCAAGCCAGGGCTGACAAGTAGTGGGGAAATGGGACGTGAAACGGTGGGCTTGTGAGTCATCCCAGCCCTGTCACTTCAAACGTTGGAGCGCTCAACCCGCTCCCCGCCTCGCTACTCTGCCGCCAGATGGCCTATCGAGCAGGAGCAGGCAGGATGTGGGACCCGGAGACGCTAAATTGCTACCATTCACTTTTCTCTCCCCCTCAGTATCTAGAAACACGACTTTGACACTGATAAAGTGTGTGTCTGAAGCGTGAAGTGTGTATGGTCAAATTTAACCGGGTGTTTAGTTGGGAGATGGTGATGGGATTTGATAAAGGTTTGGAATAGATTATAACCGCATTACTTTCAGTTAGTTGGAGGCCTGGATTGTACTGAGTCGGTGTGTGTTGTAAAATAACTTGAATTATTTGTTCCTCTCCCTTCATTTCTCTTTTCCCCTCTCGTTCCCTTAATCTACCTTCCCCTGTTTAGAAAAAAAATGAATAACCTCTAGTCTAGCCTGTAAGCTCTACAATATTTGACCCTGGGTGGATTTAGTGTGTGATGTCTCATTCCATGCGTTACAAATTTCAACCTCTTAGTTGTGCTCCAACATTGTGTATACACAACAACAAAAAATGCTGGGTTGAAAACAACCCAGCGCTGGCTAAGTAGTGGACAGAACACACGTTGGGTTATTGAGTGGTGATCCACTGGGTCAGACCAGAAGACTGGAGGTGTGGTTTACAGATAATTATTTTGGGCCACCCATGAGAGTAAATTTAATTCTGATTCATCTGTTCTGTTGTATTGTCAACACATGTGAAGGTTTAGTACTGAAAATGTTGTACATTAGTGAGGAATACACAAGGTGAGTGCCTCAAGCACCTATGTGTATCCCAATGTTGGGATATTTACCACTTTATTATGATATTTAAATATTCATGTTAAATAAATGTATATTAAAATTTCTGAAAGCTATGCCCCCAATAGGCCACGCCTCCTGAAAATAACCTATGGATTACATTAAAAAAGACTCATCTGCTGTGTCACCCTAGCATGAAAAGTGAATAAAAACCTGACTTACGGTTAAATTAACCTATGTTTGGGTAATCTAAAGGCATGGCCTATTGGGAGTGTGGCTTTCAGATAGTTATTTTTGGCCACCCATGAGAGGGAATGTAATTCATGTTCATCATTTTAAGTTTGTACATTGCACATTTTTTTTCTCCTTTAAAATATATAATACGCAAATATAGTAATATAAAATGAATAACTTTATTTAATATTATAAGAAAGTATTAGCAACTATCCCAAAATTGGGACTTCTTTCACAAGTGTTTCCCAAACTCGGACCTCAGGACCCCAAGGGGTGCACGTTTTGGTTTTTGCCCTAATACTACACAGCTGATTCAAATTATCAACGCTTGATGATTAGATGAATCAGCTGTGCTAGGGCAAAACCAAAACATGCACCCCTTGGGGCCACAAGGACTGAGCTTGGGAAACCCTGGCTTGGCGCTTAAAGAACTCATATTCTTGTATAAGCCTTATTAAACCTACAAAAGTGTCAGTGCTCCACCTTAACATTGTTAACAATACAACAGAACAGATTTAAGTGAATTGACATGTACTCTCACATGTGACCAAAAACAACTATCAGTTGGGTCACCTCCAGTCTTCTGATCTGACCTGGTGAATCATAGCGCAATAACATCAACAATCCAACTTAAATAAAACAATGGATTGTTTGTGACCCAACTGGCTCGGTCAAAATAACCCAACATGTGTTCTGTCCAATATCTACCCAAATTGGGTTGTTTTTCACCCAGCATTTTTTTTTTTTGTCAGTATACTGGAGTAATTTATTTCACCCAAATCAACATACTTGTGTCTGTCTTGTGTTCAAAATATGTTTGAGGTAAGGTATCACATTGCAGTAGTGTAGTCTTTTGTAGGCAAATTAAAACTGTTGATACGATTTTGTAGTATGATTAATTTATTTACACACACTTTTGCAATAGCTGAAGTAGGCCTACTTTTGATCCAGCTTTGCTCCATAATACAGCCTCACATTTATTTTTACTGCTCTAATTACGTTGGTAACCAGTTTATAATAGAAATAAGCACCTCGGGGGTTTGTGATATTTGGCCAATATACCAAGGCTAAGGGTCGTGCATAAGGACAGACCTAGCCGTGGTGTATTGGCCATATCCCACACCTCCTCGCGTCTTATTGCTTAAATATAGTCATATGTGAATGAATAAGTTGGAATAAACTGTATGCTCAATGAATAAGTCATAAACGGTATGTGAAAAATACAGTTGGCGCGATCTGAAGACTCTTGCACAAAGAAATATGTATTTTCAACACACGGTGGCGACACATCCAACCCTAATCAGAGCCAGATGGCTCGTGCAAGGCAAGCCGCACAAGGCATAGCAGTTTTGGAAGCGTGCGCTGAGAGCTCAAAGGAAAGTAGTGGGACTCCGGAGGAGAGCGAGAAGGAGAGAGGGAAAGAGAGAGAACTTCGGGCTTTACATTACACACAGACACGGGAAAAGGACGACTGCGTGGGACAGTTGTTATATACATTTTGTGTCTTTTAATTTTTAAATCAACGTTTACACGTGCGCTTACGGTTGTAGTGGATGTAAAGGGATTAGAATAGATTCGGGGGAATGTATCCTGATCGGGCAACAGTGACCGACCGTCTTCCGAGATGTCAACTCAACATTCTCCGGGCCATCATGCTACTCCAAGCCGTTCTAGAGATGACTGCAACCAGTAAGAATGTGACTTTTTATTACGGTGCTACAATGTAATGTCGCATCATCAGAAAAACACGAAACGTTTCATGGCATTAATGTTAATATTGTAAGCCATTAATATGGTGATATAAATCTAGCCTATTGGTCCCTAGCCTATATCAGTTTATTCGATTGACGTGTCTGCAGCAATTTTCATTTCCTCTTTGTATTTGTAATTTTTTCGTGTATTTTGGGGGGGTGATTTTCAAATGGTTATATGGACATTAAATTCGTGGTTTTCTTGGGCTTCAAAATAGGCTACTTGTTTAAACAAACGTGTTATCATTTATTAGGCTTCATTAATAATAACATATCTTACTTTATACAACAAGAGCTAAATTATCTGTGGAAGGCGCTACATAATCGGCGTTCAAGTATTGTTCACCGCCAAGTCTTTTATATTTGAAACAAAGCCAATTTAAACATTGATTTATAATCTCCAGTACTGAAAGACAAAGGGACTTCTCTTCACAGGTGATGATGGAGGGGGTAACCATCTCACTCCCAGCTGGAGGTCCATTGTGTGGGTCCCTCCGTTTGTAATTAAATGTAATCTAAAATGTAATCTATGTAATACCAAAAGTAATTATTTATCACGAGAGTGCCTTAAACAACTACTAGTAATTATGCATAGTTCTAGAAAGGTCTGGAACTCACCTTTCTGGTAAAACATTGTTCGAAATTGCTGAGGTGCACTCACTTTTGAGGCACAAGCTCAAGTACATGTACAAATATTATGAAAATATAAAAAAATCAAAAGAGAGGCAATAGGGCTTTCTAAATATATTAACAATCAAATTATAAACAACTATAAGATTTCACCTTTATTCTGTAAAATAAAGATAATGACAGTACAAAATTGACACCATTTCACATAACTGATGACAGAGAATGTACGTCTGTTACATGTATTTGATATAGGTATTTCAATATTATCAATACCTATTTTGTCATTTGTATTTCACTGTCCCGAACTACAATTAACGTTGCCTATTTTGTAACAGTTTAATTAGAATACATGTATTTTCTAATACAAATATATACTTGCAAGTATCCCGCTTAACTACAGCATTCTCACTAATGGTAGCATCATATTTTTTACTTGCTATGACTGGTATATTCTTGTTTACCTTAGTTTAATACATTGACATTGTTCACATTGTCGCTCTGGATATGAGCGTCTGCTAAATGACCAAAAAGTAAATGGGAAAATGATCACTTCCAAAGCACTCTGCTGGATATTATTCTATTGACCTCCGCCCCCAAACAAGGCCACATTTGATCAAAATACAAATAGTTTGAAGGTGGAGCTCATTAGAAGAATACTCAGCAGTGGTGCTTTGCAAATGCACATTTTTAACGTCCACATGTTGGTCATTTAGCAGACGCTCTTGTCCAGAGCGACTTACAGTCAGTGCATTCATCTAAGGTTGTTAAAAAATAAACACATATCACAGAGATAGCAAGTAAAACGTTTCTGTAGCCGTTACTGGGAATGTTGTTGTAGTTAAGGATGTATTGGTCTTAAACATTTCCTTCATTTGTTGCAACAGACCTTTTTGATATATCTGTGCCCGTGTCTGGCTAGTGCAACAAAGTGATGTTATGTTTGATACTAGGTCTCTGATGCATGTGTTGAAATCGCTAAGCAGTATGCTGATGCCTGTATGACTTTATCAGAAGTTTTGTTGAACAACCACCTGATTGCTTTGGTGTTGGTTTGGTAGAAGACAAAAAGGCAACAGGTATGCTGTGCACGTGCAAAGGGGTGTGGGATGTCATCTATAATGATGATGTTGCTCTAAATTATTGTGACTAGTAGGTGCCAGTAGTGTACACTATGTGAATCAAAGCCTCAAGTAGTGAACCTATTTTCTACACAATTGGCTGGAAAACCTCAATGCTTCAGGAAGCTTTATTTCCCCATCATTAGTGCAAAGTACGTTACAGTAATATTGATGGTAACGTGCTTCCTGTAAGTTACTGTAAAAGGCAGAGCAATGACACAGTACAATACTGTAAGAAAGTAAATGCTACTGTAATTATGATATCTTACAGTATTTTACTGTAAATACATGAGATTAGTGCAAGCAGTTTGGCTGTTAAGTATTTGTATATTACAGCATATTTATGAATATTTGGTGTTTCGTATCACTTGCAGAGGAATTAACAAAGGCTCCCAAACGGGCTGTGATTACAGGGCAAAACACATCAAAAGGACACCGTTTAATAGTCAATCATCAACAGTTTAAGACCTGGTATCACTTTCTGTCCCCTAAATAATACATTTTTTTTAGTGCACTACAACCACATATCAGTTCAATGGGTACAGTGTTCTCACGAACGGGTGCAACAAATATTGCCAATTACAAGGCACATCTCAAAATGTGTTAATGAGCCACCAATTCTTCCCCTCCCACAAAATGTCTAAAAAACATTATTTACAGAATGCTGCAGTAAATATACAGCAAAACAGCACTTTATTGTTAAATTATAGTAAAATTACAGCAATTGCTTGCAGTGAATATGTAATTATATATTGCAGCACACCAATTAATATTTAGCATTTTATGTCACTTGCACCTGTAGAGGGTTTAACAAAGGCTTCTAAACCGGCAGTGACTACAGGGCAAAATAAATCAAAAGGACATGGCTAAACACTCAACCATTAAAGGGTTGATACTTGATACCCTTCTGATCTGTTCCCAATATACACATAATAGTTAGGAAACTACTACCACATATCACTTAAATTGGTACAACACTCTCACTGATGGGTTCAACAAGTATAGCCTCGCACAAGGCAGTATAGCCTCGCACAAGACATGCCTCAAAATGTGTTAATGACCACAGCAATACCATGCAGCCACAAAAGGTTTTTGGCGTTCCAAAATTACATTATGGTAATGTTTTCTGTGGGGGCGGTACTGAATTACAGTGAATTACTGGCAGCACAGAAGCCAGTAAATCACTGTAGATTTACAGGAAAAGGTTTTTAGATTCCAAAAATACAGTATGGTAGTGATGTTACGTTTGATACCAGATATCCAAAGCATGTGTTGACATCTTAAAGCAGTTTATTTCGAAGCAGTGTGCCAATGTTTGTATCTCTTTATCAGAAGCACGTGATCAGTGATGTCCGAAGCTTCGTTTCGTCGAACAACCACCTGATTTGGTTTGGTATTTGTTTCAGTAGAAGAGAAAAAGGCCACACTGTGCACACACTACGGCATGTGAGACGTCATCTATAATAATATGGCTGTTCTAAATTCTTTTGACCAGCAGGTGCCGCTAGTATACCCTTTGTTGATCAAAGCCTCGAGTAATGAATCTATTTTCAACACGATCGGCTGGAAATGCTCAATGGTTCAGGAAGCTTCATTTCCCCATCACTACAGTATGGTACTGTATTCTATGGGGTGGTACTGACTTACAGTAAATTACTGGCAGCACAGTAGCCAGTAAGTTACTGTAGATTTACAGGAAGATTATATTTTTAAATGGTATGGTACTGTATTCTGTGGGGTACATCATTCTCACTAATGGGTGCAACAAATATAGCCTCTTACAAGGCATGCATCCAAATGTGTTAATGAGACAGATATAAAAAAAATACAGCAAAACAGGTTATACAGTACTTTACTGTATAATTGTACAACAGTGTAGCAGAATGCCATTGAACCCCCATAATGCATTGCTATTTACAGTTCTCTAATATAGAATTACAGTAGCTAACTTGGAAAGGTTTGCTGTAAATTTACAGCAATTTGTTACAGTGCTGCATTCCCTAGGCCCTCCCTTTTGATATGCCATACCCCATGCAGGGCTCTGAGCTTCACAATCAGAAGAAACCGAGCCTTTGTCTGGATAGGCAAAAAAAATTGACATGTCACTCCCTATGCAAATGAGGTGTCAGATTTCACATTCTCCATCTCAGCTCCTCGTAGGCAGGTTCAGCTGAAAGGGGAGACTGCTATTTAGCTGAGTATACAGAAATTGATGTTGCACCGTTCACAGAGCTCCCTGTACAAAAAAAGACTGTTGGAACTGTTCTAGAACCACTACTAGTCCCCTATTTACATCAAATAGGTTTTAAAGCAAACTCAGTGATACAGTACTGACTGATTTTGAGAGTAATGACTTCAAATGAAATCCTGAGTTCAAGAACATTGGGAAATGGCGGCACTCCAATTGTTGTATATTTTAAGACAAAAAGACCACCTCATTTCACCTTTTTATTTTCGTCAGGGCAGTCTAACGCGTTTCGAGTTACTCAAACTCAAAACCCAACAATGCAATAATTAATTAATAACAATGTAATACTAGAAAGGAAAAAAAATCCACGAGAAATAATAAATATGAAGAACACAATAAGTAAGTAAGCATACTATATACAAGGTCAGTTCCAATACCATATTTACAATGTGCAGGGATACTGGAGTGATGGAGGTAGATATGTATAGGGGTAATGTGACTAGGCAACAGGATTTAAGATTAACAGAGTAGCAGCAGCTTGTATGCGAGTGGGTAGAGTCAGCATAAATGTATGTGCATGTTATATGTGAGTGAGTGTGCATAGACAGTGCAAAACTGTCAAAAAGGTCAATAAAGATACAAGGTTAACTCAAATAGTCTGTGTAGCTATTTTGTTAGCTATTTATCAGTCTTATTGATTGGGGATAGAAGCTGTTCAAGAGCCTGTTGTTGCCAGACTTGATGCACCGGTACCGCTTGCCGTGCGGAAGTAGAGAGAATAGTCTATGGCTTGGGTGGTTGGAGTCTTTAACGATTTTCCGCGGCTTCCTACCTCACCGCCTGTTATAGATGTTCTGGATTGCAGGGAGCTCGGCCCCAGTGATGTACTGGGCTGTCCACACCACCCTCTGTAGCGCCATGTGATCGATGCAGCCAGTGATTGATGCAGCCAGTCAAAATGCTCTCAATGGTACAGCTGTAAAACTTTTCCAAACTTCTGAGGGGGAAGAGGTGCTGTCACGCCTTCTTCACGACTGGGCGCATGTGTTTGGCGCATTTTAAGACTTTAGGGATTTGGACACAGAGGAACTTGAAGCTCTCGACCTGCTCCACTGCGGCCCCGTCGATGTGCTCGCCCTCCTGTTTCCTGTAGTCCCCGATCAGCTCCTTGGTCTTACTGACGTTGAGGTTGTTGTTCCGGCACCACACTGCCAGGTCACTGACCTCCTCCCTGTAGACCGACTCATCGCCGCCGGTGATCAGGCCTACCACCGTCGTGTCGTCAGCAAACTTCAAGATGGTGTTGGAGTCGTGCATGGCCACACAGTCGTGGGTGAACAGGGAGTACAGTAGGGGACTAAGCACACACCCCTGTGGGGCCTCTGTGTTTAGGGTCAGCGTGGCGGAGGTGATGTTGCCTACCATCACCATCTGGGATCAGTCCATAAGGAAGTCCAGGATCCAGTTGCAGATGGAAGTGTTCAGACTCAGATTCCTAAGCTTGGTGATGAGCTTTAGAGGGGACAATGGTGTTGAACGCTGCCCTGTAGTCAATGAACAGCATTCTCACATAGGCATTCCTCTTATCTAGGTGGGTGAGGGCAGTGTGGAGTGCAATTAAGATTGCGTCATTTATGGATCTGTTGGGAAGAGCTTCCAGGCTTCCTTCATAAAGGTCAATTGTGAATGAGGAAAGAAAATGATTACAGGGGCAGTTTGGTCAAACTAATCCTGTTCGAATCGTCCACTGGAAAGACAGACATGCTGGGGTAATAATTACATAACCGATGTTCTATAGTAATACTAGTCCCGTGTGAATAGGACATAAGCCAAACAATCATTCTCCTCCCCAAACAATCATTCTCCTCCCCACACTTAACCTGTGAAAGGTTATAAACATCCTATGACTCTATATAACCTTTTTAACTGCTGTGTATAACCTTCATAACGGCTGTCTATAGGAGGAAGGTGCCCAGATGGTGTCTGTGGCCTTATGTGAAGTATTGAATCGTTTGGAACGGAGGGGCTGCCGTTGGACATTCATTTCCAATTTTGGTTTGCCCTGTTGTGAATCAAATAGGATTTTCACTTGTTACCCAGTTTGTCTATGTGTGATTGATCTCCAGCTAGAGGATGTGTCTGGGTTTGTTTGGATTAAACCAGTCCTCCCTATTGGTTTTGGATATTATTTACAACGGTTGGATGAGTCAGAGCTTTCTAAAGCCATATTCTGGAATGCCACTCTCTCTCAGAGTAGAGTCAGGAGCCCAGAATGTTAATCCAAGATACTTGACTGGCTGAGTTATAACTTCTTCACATGGGGTTTTATAATGGAACAGGAATAGAGGAGGAGGAAAACTCACCCCCTCGTAACCATTTCACATCTCAACCAGCAGACTGGAAAAGAGGAGTGGAAAGAAACCGCTATTCTGAATCGGCCATGATACAGTCTCATTCTCTTAATCTTTCATAACAGTCAAAGGGCTATAAATCATTTGGGTGGAACTACCTCGACGGCAGATTTTAACGGGACAGAATGTTGACATTAAAGGCACTTTACCTTTGAAAAAACTCACCCCGTGGACTCTGTCTCTGTCTCTTTCAGGGAGACTCTGAAAAGTCCTCACCCTCCTCAGGTCTGATAGCTGAGCTCTTATACCCCTTTCTCAGCTCTTCTCCTAATGCATGGTACAGTAACTCAGCCATCCACTAGTGCATCTTTAAAAGCCTTCTCAGACGTCCAGGAATGTGGAGGATTAACTATATGTGTGAAACAGATGTAGTGTGTGTGTGTGTGTGTGTGCGTGCGTGCATTGTGTATGTGTGTTTTGGGACAATTTGGGTCCAGTTTGAAGCATCTGGAAAGAAAAGAAAGTCACACACCTATTAATCAGCACTAAGTCATAAATCATACACTCCGCGCCCCTTGTTACTTCCAAACAACAGTGTGTAAAGTATGTCATGCAATAGCAATTACCTATTTCCCTTTTGTTAATAACCTCAGATGTTTGCCAAGTTTATATGGCAGTATTGCTCAATGTTTGGAAGATGATGACTTGTCTTGGCTTATTGTTTAATTGATGGTTACTTACAGTAATTGATGGTTATACAATTCTTGTGTAATGTTACATAAAACTGATGGATGTGGATTAGATGAACAAATTTCACACGACCACTATAAGGCATCCATTTTTAATTGAATTTGTTTACCCTCAGTCTCTTTCCTCAAGTTATGGTTGTTGTATGTTTGGGCTTGTAGTGATTGTAGTGAAGCAACTGGCAGTAGTATTAGAGCTACACTGTTACAGGAAACTTGAAATTATATAATATTTTGTATTATCAACAATAAACTACTCTGAAACGTTTCATACTGTAAATTTATAGTGCATTGTGGGAAAATGTTGTGGGCGGGGAAAGAATTGCTTTATTTCGAATGGTACTGTAATTCCACCCTACAGAATACATTACAGTATTTTTGGTAGGGAGGTTACGTTTGATACCGGAGTGCCAAGGCATGTGTCAAAATCGCTAAGCAGTTTACTTTGAAGGAATATGCCGATGCCTGTATCACTTTATTAGAACCACATGATCAATGGCGTCCGAAGCTTTGTTTTGTCGAACAACCACCTGATTTGGTTTGGTTTTGGTTTTGGTAGAAGACAAAAAGGCTACTATGTGCACACGCTACAGCATGTGGGACGTCATCTATAATAATCTCACTGCTCTAAATTGTTTTGACCAGCAGGTGCCACTAGTGTACGCTGTGTTGATCAAAGCCTCATTTAATGAACCTGTTTTCAACATAATTGGCTGGAATACCTCAAACCTTAAGGTTAGATTCCCATCACTACTTTTTGGAGCACCAAAAACCTTTTGATCACTATAGTTGGTATTTTTTATTACTTGCAATTCCAGAGGCTTTAAAACTGTCAGTGTCTACAGGGTAATTAGAACAAAAGGACACAGCAAAACTATCATCCAGTTAAAGTTTAAGATTCGCTGCCACTCCAATCTGTCTCCTAGACATATTATATTGGTAGGGCATTATAACCACATAAGAGTTAAATTGGTACTGCATTCTTACTCACGGGTGTAACAAATATAACCTTTTACAAGGCATGCCTCAAAACATTTTTGCCGCTCTAAAGATACAGTATGGTACTGTATTCTGTGGGGTGGAATTACAGTACCATTCGAAATACAGCAATTTCCCACAATGCACCATCTTTTACAGTATGCTGCAGTAAAAGGTTTCCAAGTGCTTCACTGATGATAATGCCTAAAATGACTGTATAAATGACAGTTTCCGTGACAGTGTATGTCACTCTCCCCTTGCGACCTCATGTTATTTAAGCATACGTATTCACTTTCCTTTGTCATCTAAAATCCTTCTGAGAAACACCATCTCCCCAGAAAGCTTTGTTTCTTTTTTAAGGGGTGGGTGGGGGTGGGGGGGGGGGGGGGGGGTGGGAAAGGGAGTTTTAGTGTTGGGATAATGATTCGAGGCTAAACATTGTCCACTCTCATGTCATATCCTCATTTTGTCTCTGCCCTCTCTGTGCTAGAGAGAGGGTTTCATAAAGTTTCTCCATTACAAACTGAAGCCAAGCATGGAGAACCCCTTCCTGTAATTACTGACTCTACATTGCACAGTGGAGGTGAGGGCATGGCAGAGAGAAAAACCTCCTATCTAGGGGCTCAAGAGTTTAACAGATATGAAAAAGAGAGGTTGGCTCTTTGGTGTAGATACTGTAGATCTGACTTATCCTTTAAAACTCCTATTGTAGCTAAAGGCCTCATTCCCTTGACTCAGTATCAAAAATGTGCCTAAATGATCAGTTATTTGATAGAAAAACAAATTTGATTATTTATGAAGATACTTAAAATGTGCCGTTATTAGACATGCATCAATGCACCCCATGGGTTGTATAGGCTATGTAATAATGTAGGCATTATGTCAATGTAGTACAAATATATGTACATTTCACTGAAATGTATAAAATTACAATTTTCCAGGTTTAGTAGTGTTTGTCCGAATTAATGCGTGGGGACCATGCTACCGTTCATTTAACAGGAGAGTGGATGAAACAAGGCTTTTTAAATTCCGCTGTAAATCTGTCCGTGTACATTTCTTAAGCCTGTTTGCATTGCATTAAGGACTTAAGGCTCTCAAACATTGCACCGGATGCGGGTCTAGCATTCGGGGAATCTAGCGTTCGTCTGCCGATCATTCAGCGTGCTGTGTTTTAGGGATCACCCGCTGTTGACGTCTGACTGCCAACATTTTTCAAGCAGTTCGACATGTAAAATCGGTGCGCACCCGGTTCACAAATTACGTTCAGAGCTGCTAAGTAATCTCGCCCAATAAACGCTATTGGTGTGTCTGAGCCCTTAAGGAACGCGTTGCATGCAGACTGGCAAATCTCTTGTCGCCTAAAGTTAGGCCTTTGTACGTTGCCACGCTCTCTCAGAGCTGGAAAAAAAAAACTTAACAGGATTCTTAGCCAAAGAGTAATATTTATTTAAAAAATGAAAATATATATGCAATTTATCAGTCATTAGAGGCATTCTTTCATTTCTCTTTGCTCTGTCCTTAAGTTAAAAAAATATATATCCCAAAGATGTGACAGGCAGCATCAGGTTTCTCTCCATGAAGAAGGGCTTTTATGCATTCATAATTTCCCATAGCATCAAGTTCATCTAGGAACAGACTCATAAATGCTTCCCCAGAGCAGAGCAGAGCTAGAGTAGCAGTGGTTGTGGTGACTGGTGATGGGGCTAATGTTGAATCACACATTAGGCTTGGCTAGCTGGCTCGTATATCTGAGAAACGGTCTGTCTCAGGAAGGGTAACCTCCTTGCCTTCTCCCTGCCACCCATGACATCAGGGCTTTGGATGGGGATGCCTTGGCACTTGGAAGGCCCACGCTGCTGCCACTCCTAGCTCTTAAACTAAAATCACCCCAAGGATCACTCTCCTTCTCTCTCTTGCTCTCTCTTTTTTTTTCTTCTCTCCCTCTTTCTTTCTCCCTCTTCCAATTTTTTTCCCCCAAACTCATCCCAGGATCACTCTCTTGCTGTCTCTCTCTTTTCTTTCTCTTTCTCCCACTTGCTAGCTCGTTCTCCTTTTTTTCTTCCATTTCTGTCCCACTCCCTCACCGTCATGGTGTAGCATCTCTACTGTACCTGGCTCGTGTACTGTTCGGTTTGGCTGTGGATCCACACTTGGCTGCTGTTATCCGAGTTGACTGACATGCTATTTTTGGCATGGCTTTGTGTGTTTACTCACTGTGTTCTGAGTGAGAGGGAAAAGGCAGAAAGGAATGGATGTGCGACGGGTTTGAGCTTTGGAAATCCAGCTTCTGTTCTGTTCTCTCCCCCACCTCAAACATTCTGCGTGCGCTGTGAAACCCACTGGACCATCAGTTTAGTACCAGGAATCAGAAATGTGTTAGTTCACATCACTTGATTAGTAGAATACGGTGCCTTCAGAAAGTATTCACACCACTTGACTTGTTCAACATTTAGTTGTGTTACAACCTGAATTTAAGATGGATCATGTCAAAGTGGAATTATGTTTTTAGAAATGTTTACAAATTAATAAAAAATGAAAAGCTGAAATGTCTTGAGTCAATAAGTATTCAACCCCTTTGTTATGGCAAGCCTAAATAAGTTCAGGAGTACAAATGTGCGTAACAAGTAAATTAGTAAGGTTCATGGACTCACTCTCTATGCAATAATAGTGTTTAACATGACTTTAGAATGACTACCTCATCTCTGTACCCCACACATACAATTAGCTGTAAGATCCCTCAGTCGAGCAGTGAATTTCAAACACAGATTCAACCACAAAGACCAGGGAGGTTTTCCAATGCCCCGCAAAGAGCACCTATTGGTAGATGGGGTAAAAAAACTGATATTGAATATCCCTTTGAGCATGGTGAAGTTATTAATTACACTTTGGATGGTGTATCAATAAACCCAGTCACTACAAAGATACAGGCGTCCTTCCTAACTCAGTTGCCGGAGAGGAGGGAAACCACTCTGGGATTTCGCGCCGCAAAATCAACGATGTAAATTTAACTCTGAAAGTTAAATGTCACTCATTTTCAGTCGACATATGAGTCCCACTGTACTGGTGTTAAAATAATCTCCTCACAATTATCCCTCTGGGAAAGCAAAATAATGCTGGTCTCGCTCTGGGTAAAGATGCCGTTTAGAGCTCAGTGGCAGAGAGCTCAGTGGCAGAGACGAACTCGGTGAGATAAACTCCTCAATTGATAGTGCTATTTGTTTAGGCGATTTTACAGCAAGCTAGCTAATTCACATGCTGATATTGATTTTGGTATTATTGTGTGTAGCTATGTTTTCTAGCTAGCTACCTAGCTAGCCAGCTAGTCAGCCCAGGGAGAGAGAGAACTTGGATTGTGGGCTTTGTTATAGACTTGAGCTGAAACAGATTCCCCCCCCCAAAAAATCACAGTACTACCAATCTTCTTATTACAACAAAATTAAACATTTGTTCACAGAAAATATTGTTTTCACATATTAGTGTTATTTAACAGTGTTAATAATAGGAATTAGCGATGGATTATCCCTTTAAACATTGAGCATTTCCATCCAATTGTGTCAAAAATAGGTTAATTACTCGAGGCTTTGATCAACACGTTTTAATGTTACACTAGTGGCACCTGCTGGTCAAAATAATTTCAAACACTCAAATGACACGCTGTAGCATGTTTCTACCGAAACCAATACCAAAAATTCTGGTTATACTGACAAGATGCATGTCTCTACGCCTTAACAATGGGAGTCGTTGTCCACAAAGCGACACGGCGGGCTGTCTTGCTACCTCCTATCCTTTCTTTGGATTGGTGGATACATCTCATTATTGTAATCCTTTTTGAATATTCGATGAGGGTTTTTGACGTCAACCGCCTGTATTCAATGGAAAGAAAGGCTATGCTTCTAAGCCTCTCGAGGCCTCCCTCTTCCTCTCTGCCAATACCAAACCGGGTGGTTGTTCGACAAAGTGAAGCTTCGGATGTCATTTATCACGTTCTTCAGATAAAAGTGATAGAAGAATCAGCACACTGCTTGGAAGTAAACTGCTTAGTGATTTTGACGCATGCATCAGCGCTCCGGTATCAAACGTAACACCACTACTTGCAAGGTGATGTGTAATTCCTCTTGGAATCCAGCCAGAGTTAGGATAGCCAACTGTCAGGGTTAGGAAACTCACCTAAAACACGACTAAAACCATTTTAAACCTGAACAACCATTTCAGTAACAGGTGCAATAAATCTAACTAACTCATTGGATTAGTTTAGAAAAATGTATGTTATTTATCTTAGATGCAGTAGAACATGCTGGGAAATATGATAATGATGGGTGTGGTATGGTTTAACTGTTTTACTCTCCACAGTGTAGAACAATAACTCTAATTATTAACACCAACACTGGGGGTTCTTTTACACCACTGAGTGTTCATTTCACTCGTAAAGAGTGAATTTAACGCCTGAATCAACACTAGAAATTTTACACTGACAAAGCAACACTGGACAATTTGCTGTGCACAGTGAGGCCAATGGTGACTTTAAAAAAGTTACAGAGTTCATTGGCTGTGATAGGAGAAAACTGAGGATGGATCAACAACATTGTAGTTACTCCACAATACTAAACTAAATGACAGAGTGAAAAGAAGGAAGGCCTGTGCAGAATAAAAATATTCCAAAACATGCATCCTGTTTGCAATAAGGCACTGAAGTAAAACTGAAACATTTTTAGCAAATAAATGAACTTTATGTCCTGAATACAAAGTGTGGTGGTGGCTGCATCATGTTATGGGTATGCTTGTCATCGTCAAGGAGTAGGGAATTTTTTAGGATAAAAAGAAACAGAATAGAGTTAAGCACCAGGAAAACCTGGTTCAGTCTGCTTTCCAACAGACACTGGGAGACAAATTAACCTTTCAGCAGGACAATAACCTAAAACACTGGAGTTGCTTACCAAGAAGACGTATGTTCCTGAGTGGCCTAATTACAGTTTGACTTAAATTGGCTTGAAAGTCTATGGCAAACTTGAAAATGTCTAGCAATGATCAACAACCAACTTGACAGAGCTTGAATTTTGTTTTTAAAGAATAACGTGCAAATATTGTACAATCCAGGTGTGCAAAGCTCTTAGAGACTCACCCAGAAAGACTCACAGCTGTAATCGCTGCCAAAGGTGATTCTAACATGTATTGACTCAGGGGTGTGAATACTTATGTAAATGAGAGATTTTTTGCAAAAATGTCTAAATATATGTTTTCACTTTGTCATTATGGAGTATTGTATGTAGATGGGCGCGAGGAAAAACAAATATTTAATCCATTTTGAATTCAGGGTGTAACACAACAAAATGTGGAATAAGTCAAG
This sequence comes from Salvelinus fontinalis, assembly GCF_029448725.1. Lineage (NCBI taxonomy): Eukaryota > Metazoa > Chordata > Actinopteri > Salmoniformes > Salmonidae > Salvelinus > Salvelinus fontinalis. The sequence continues at coordinate 35,881,901 of NC_074669.1, read as the reverse complement.
GGGTATGAATACTTTTTGAAGGCACCAAAATACCATGTTTATTTCCCTTGTGACAGTCACTCTTTCTCTTTCACTGTTTCTCTCTCTCTCCCTCATATGTTTCTCTCTCTCTCCCCCGTCTCTCTCTCTCTCTCTCGCTCTCTCCTGGTGAGTTGTTCAGTTGAGGTAGCACTCTCGTCTCTACAGGTGTTTCTGGTGAGAATAACGTCTGGCTAACTAGCACCCTGAGCGCTAAAACAGGCCAGATTGGATTGCAGGAAATGTCATTTTACGGGCCTCTAATGATTTGTGTTCATTACGGAGCTATGTTAAGGCAAAAAAAAAAAAAACGCTTCCTTATTACCATGGTTCCTTATTACCACAGTCTATTTGAGTAGAGGGAGGGACATAGGCTTAAGAGGGCAAAGTTGATTTGGAGGTACCACCGTACTATATATTTGTGTGTGCTTTTTTGTACTGAACCTTGCTTGGCCTCCACACTAAGCTTTTGAGCAATTCTCCGCCTCTATTTTACCCTGTTTGTTTTAACATACAAACGTCTGTTTAACTCTTCTTTCCTTTTATTGGTTGGTAATTACTTTCAGTAGCCATACAAACTTGAATCCTGTTGTAGTCTGAAGGTTAGGAAATCTACTCTCTTTGAAGATTAGTTCCTTTTAAAGAGGGTTAGGTCTAAGCCCGTGGTCGGACAATCCGACTCTGGCCACCGAATGCACCATGTATGTTGTAGCAGATCAACGAGAGGCGTTTATAACAGGATTGGGAAAGTCTAGGCCGTTTTCATCCCGTTGTTGTAGGGAGGATAATTGAGGCTTGGTCGATTGGTGTTGCTCCTGTGCATCAAAGAAAGGACGACCAAAGTTGGGTCGTGAGTAATCTGCCTCTTGAGGCGCCTGGAAATGTTTGTGTAATTGGAGAAAGAGGAACCGTGATGTTTATTCTCTGCTGTAGACTTATATGCCGTCAAAATGACATTGTTTGGAAGAGGACAGATGATTTTTCTGTCGTGTTTTTTGGAAACGTGCATTTTTCGATGGATTCAAAGTCACTGACAGCAACTTTTTGTCAGGAATTCACTCCCTTCATGGTCTCCTGTGTTGCCTCCTGACGCTATTTCCCCCGTTCCCTTTCTACTCTCCAAAGGGATTCCGTTAGTAAAGTAATACTTTGTATTTAAGACTGCTGAGGGATTAGGCCTATGGTTTCCCGGGGTCTCCACTTCCCTGACTGTTCACAGAGCCACAGCCTCTGAGCTTCAGTCAAACAGAAACGAGCAGGACACAGCCTGTTTGTATAGGCTCAGCCTTTGTCACATTGTTCCCATCAGTGGCTGACAATTAAACAGCAGTCCTTGTTTGCTCAGCCACTCCATTCAGGAACAAAGGGCTTGAGGACTGAGGAGCCCTTACTACTACTGCGTGAGTGGGGTGTAGACTGACTGGGGTGGTTATGGCATTTTGACCCTGCCTGTGTGTGTAGCAGGAGTCTCCAAGAGGCTAGCGCAGGCAAGGGCCACCTACCACCCTGGCATCAATAGAAGCAATTTAGCTCACTCCCTCTTCACTGGCTCTAATTCTTCTGTGAAGGGAAAGCTATTAGCCTCTTTCTCTGTCACTCTTTCTCTGTCACTGTTTTTCTCTCACTCCCACTCTCTCTCTCTCTCTCTCTCTCTCTCTCTCTATACTCCCCTCTATCTGTCTCTATCTATCTCTCTCGCTCTCTCTCTTTGATCTGTATGTCTGTCTATCTATCTCTCTCTCGCGCTCTCTCGCTCTCTCTCTCTCCCCTTTTCTCCCCCTGTCCTCTACTCTGTGAGCACGCCGACCAAGGAATCCAGAAATGAAAGGCTTCATTTGGTTCATTCTGAGTGATCATTAGCCAAGGACCCAGCCGCGGCCCATGAGGACTCTGCCCAAGTATGTGCCGACAGAGGGGAACCAATGGTGATGTACAGTGTGGTGCCAGGACAGGACTTGGGCCGGCTGGGACCAGGCTGAGACCCAGAGACCTTAGGGAGTTGGAGCTCTCTCTGCAGCCCCTCAACCCCCTTTGAAACCCCCTCAAACCTGGGAAAGAGATCTCCCCCACCTCCCCCAGCATATTCACAGAGGCATTACAAAGGATGGAAGCCACTTAGAGCTCTGCAGGCTTGATGCGCTAACCAGTGGGTGAACCTTTTGAAGAGGAGCCCTGATTTCTCAATTTGTCTGCCCGTTGTCGAGGTTTTACTTGAGATGAGAGCCACTTAAGAGCCCTACTGGCTAGATGTGTTAACCAGAAACCAGTAGGCCCTTTGAAGGAGGACCTTAGACTTCTGTTTGATGTCTCAGTGTTTGTGGGCAAGGTGGAATATGTCGGAATGGTAATGGACGGAGTAGTCCAATTCCGTATTGGAGCTTCTGGCCTGAAGCTTCTGCATTGTGAGTAGACAGAGACTCTCCCACAATTGGAGTATCAAACCGATCCTCTATCTCAGAGGTGTGTTTGCGTGTGTGAATGTGTAGATGTGAGCCAGACCAGAGCATGATGAATACACACCATAGAGACTCTCCCACAAACTATAGTTCAGCAGAGCTCTCTCTTACTTATACGGGTGAAGGAGGGTAACAAGGCACCGCTCATGTGGGGAAACTCTGTATTTACCCCCGGCCAGCGGAAGGGAATCTCAGCTCGGCAAGGTCGGTCCGGGAACGCTGCAGATCGACCAGGAATTCATACGTTTATCCTGCGGGATGCGGAATGCCGCTTGGCCTCCGCGGAATCTCTCAGAGGTGGATTTTAAAAAATCTGTGGGAGCGTTGAAGGGAACGTTTTGTGTACCTGTTGGAGAGGCCTTTTTTTTCATTTTTCCACTTTTAACAGTTATTTCATTTCCCGTTTGATGTTTACCAAGTCTGGCACCAGGGTTTGGTCCAGGTTCACCCTCTGGTGCCTCTCTCTGTACCCCCAGTGCTGAGGCTTCTCTTTCTGAGAGCATCAATTTCAACAGCGCCGGAAATGAAACTGCATCGTCTCCTCAGAGACAGAGGGAGGGAAGGAGGCACCGTCTACAATGATTAAATGTATTCTCCCGCCGGCTTGGTTTCACCGAACTGGATTCGTTTTCCTATGCATGAGAGAGACTAAAGAGACCACTTACATGTACAGTAAGAGGGGAAAAGGAGAGTTAAGATGGTGGGTGGGAGAGGGTGAGGGAGCGAGAGCGAGAGAGAGAGCCCCGTCCCTGCTTCCCTATTATGGTCATTGTGGATTATTATTTCTGACATGCACCGTTGGCCCGCTGATTTGGTATGGGCGCCCGGTGCGGCCCACCAAGTGGAGTAGAGCACAGTAACACTGACTGCTTGTGATTCATGACTGTTTGAGTGGGCAGTCCAAACACTGGACCTATCAAGACAAGCTTGCTGTTATTGTTTGCCTTCAGTGTGTATGTGTGTTCCAGAGAGCTGTGGCTGTGTGAGAGCTTGGCAGGCCGTGTCGCTTGTCCGTTTGTGCTCCCCGCCCACACACAAATACACGCAGGCACCAATCCTCGGAAGGTTGGGTAAGTTGATGGTTGCCCTATGACCGGAGAGAGTTATAGTGACTTAAATGAATTAGCCTCAGAGTTAATGGTCCCTGCGATGGCTCCAACAGCCTGGACACACACTCTCTCGCTTTGTTTAGCCTACCGACTCTCTCTGCAAGCCCACAGTCACATGAACCACAGGGTTGTGATTAATTTTTATTATATTTTTATCTACCAGCTACATGTCTACTTGTACTGATTCTTCAATAGACATATAGGCCTACTAACAGTATGATCATTATTTAGTGAAACCTTCAGATGATGTACAATTTTATATATTATTACTGAACAAAAATGTAAATGCAACATGCAACAATTTCAAATATTTTACTGAGTTACAGTAAATAAATTCATTAGGCCCTAATCTATGGATTTCACATGACTGGGCAGGGTATCAGGCCTGGGAGGGCATAGGCCCACCCACACGGGAGCCAAGGCCAGCCTCCCCCTCCTCAGACGATCCCGCAGGTGAAGAAGCCGGATGTGGAGGTCCTGGGCTGGCGTGGTTACACGTGGTCTGCGGTTGGAGGCGGCTTATGGTAGAGAAATTAACATTCAAATTTGTGCGTTATGGGACCGACACTTTACATGATGCGTTTATATTTTTGTTCAGTATATTTGTATGTTTTTAGGTATGATTTAATTAGGAGGTCCAGATGAAAATAAACCACGTGTGTGTGTGTGTGTGTGTGTGTGTGTGTGTGTGTGTGTGTGTGTGTGTGTGTGTGTGTGTGTGTGTGTGTGTGCGTGCGTGCGTGCGTGCGTGCGTGCGTGCGTGCGTGCGTGCGTGCGTGCGTGCGTGCGTGCGTGTGTGTGTGTGTGTGTTTGTGTGTGTGTGTGTTTGTTTCTGAGAGCTGTGGCTCTGTGAGAGCAAATCTAATTTATTCTTTCTTTTTCAAAACTCTAGAAAAGTTCAAAGCAATTATGCTACGGTGGGTTTATAGCGTTCGGTGTCACAGAGGTGGTCTTGGAATGCCACCAAGATGGCCTGGTTGCCTAGTAATGTGAAAGCAATTAGCTGTGGTGCAGAGATATGTGGAATAATACAGAGAATGCAGGTTGGCTGCTGCCGGTGTATGTGTGTGTGTATTTACTGTGTGTGTGTGTATTTACTCTCTAGTAGAAGGTGTATGCCCCCTGTTCCATCTGGATGACTGTGGGTTTTTCATTGCCTGGTAACTGAGGGGGAAAATACTTCCAGCTGCTCTCCGGTTCTCACTACCTCACCTGGGACAGGGAAATACTTCATTCTTTCTTTATTTCTTTCTTTCTTTCTATATCCCTCCCTCCCTCTTCTCTACTTCTCGTTCTCTCCTTTACATTTTCTTTAACTTTTCCCCAACTCCATCTTCCAGCTCTCTCGCTCTCGCTCTCGCTCTCTTTCGCTTTCTCTCTCTCGCTTTCTCTCTCTCGCTTTCTCTCTCTCGCTTGCTCTCTCGCTTTCTCTCTCTCGCTTTCTCTCTCGCTCGCTCTCTCGCTTTCTCTCTCTCACTCTCTCGCTTTCTCTCTCTCGCTTTCTCTCGCTCGCTTTCTCTCTCGCGCTTTCTCTCGCTCGCTTTCTCTCTCTCTGCTACAGTACTATACCAGAGAGTCCACCTGAGTTTCCAGCCTCCAAGCTTACTCCAGTGAGTAAACACACAGTCCATCCCTGCTGTGCACACTGTACCGTGTCCTCTCTCTTAACCTCAACATTATCCAGGGTCCAGAGCCAGGGCCTTTCTAGGGCCAGCCAAGCTCAGCTCCATGCTCCCTCTGTGGGGAGATTCCTCCACGGACCTGGCCCGTTCTGAAAAATAATCGCCAGAATTACATGGAGCCAGAAAGAGATAAAGATAACAATGTAGAATAGTTTGTCAGCTAGGGGCCGTCCGGGCCAGCAGGCAGCATAGCAGCATAGCTCTATCTCCCAGAAGGTAACCTCTTCCCTCGGAAGCCGAGCCAAGAGCAATCCCCCAGCAGCATATTTCACCTCTCTACTGAGACCAGAGGAGATATCAGCCTCCAGAACAGAAAAGCAGCTTTTGTCTCATCGACCGCACTGTCAGGTAGAGGCAAGTATCAGAATATCATAAACTAATGCACAACTGTTTTTTCAAAAGCGAAAGTGGGGGAAATCCCTGAACCAGGCGTAATGAAAGAAAGAGAGAGAGGGAAAGTGGAAACACAGGCCAGTAAAGCAGGTAGCCTAGCAGTTAAGAGCGTTGGGCCTGTAATTGAAAGGTCGCTGGTTTGAATCCCTGAGCCGGCAAGGTGGGAAAAATCTGCCGTTCTGCCCTTGAGCAAAGCAGTTAAGCCCCAACAATAACTGCCCCCTGGGCGCGGATGACGTCGATTAAGGCAGCCCCCGCACCTCTCTGATTCAGAGGGGTTGGGTTAAATGCGGAAGACACATTTTGGTGGAATGCATTCAGTTGAGCAACTGACTAGGTATCCCCTTCTCCATTCCCTTCTCCGTTGTTGTTTTGTTGTGTCCAGTCAGCAGCCATGCAGGACCAAGACCATCCCATCCCATCCATCCCCCCATAGGATCACCCATCAACACCCCTAACTCTCCTTTCTCTGACACCTAAAAATAGTACTACCCACTCTCAAGAGTTTTCTATCTGCCAATGCTTCCCTGGTCAGTTCTCTAGCTACTCATTTCCCTCTGTCACTCTCTCCCTTTTCCCCTCGTTTCCTTCAATTCCCCTGTCTTTCTTTCCCTGCCACTCTCCATTTCCCTCTGTCCCTCCCTTCCTCTCTCTCCCGGTCTCCCTCCTCTGGGCAGGAAGAGGGCACCGTGGTGGGTGTTATTTTAGGATCCCTGTCTATCAAAGCAGGGATCAGGGGGAGATTTGGGAGCCTTTTGCGCCTTTTCCTCTCGCCCTCGGTCACAGGATATCAGTGTTTCACACCAGTTGGCCGGTGAATAAACAACGTAGTCGTGGTTACGGCCAATCTCGCTCATCTTACACCGCTAAAGTGCCACCTGGCTGTCAGTCAAACCTGTCTCCCGGTAACCACTCTTACATCATCAGAGTTGCGGGGAAACGGAGAGCATACCGAAATGAGTGCTTCAGTTCCTGCGAATCGCTCGATTAAGTTGCTAAAACACAGGATGTGTTTAAATATTTCCCAAACTGTTTAGCTGGATATTATTTGGTAGAGGTACTTAACCCTTTACACCTGTGGGAATTAGCCTATATGGATAGGGCTAAATTGAAATGTTTCTTACGGAAGAAATATGAAAAGCATATGCATAAGCATGTTAGAAATTGAAAGGGAACAGTTTGGAGATCATGGGAATATTATTAGACCAAAGTTGAGGACACAACAGTTCACCTCACACAAGACTGAACCAATCATTACACCGTTGATTTGATGTGCATTTTATATTTACTGTACTTTTCGCGGCATTTGTTAATAACCAAATCTGGGGAAAAAACTCTGAATACATTCAGTAACGTGATAAGAATATTCCTGGAAAATGTGGGGTAGGTGCAACATAAGACTAAAACATGACAAGGGTTTGAGTGAGAGGACTAACTGGTGTCTCCAAGTGGACACACACCTCTCCAAACTGTGCACAGTTCCTAAATAATTAAGTCTTCAACTTGTATTTTTTAATCTCTCCTAGCTGTGCCATTGAGGGACTGAAGCAAGCACCCTCATAGTTGTTTTGTTTGGAACACAACCCTGCATCCCCACCCTCACACAATTACTGGTGTTTACGCAATCCAAAAACTGAGTCAGGCGGGCATCATTTGAAAGCTTGTTCTATTGCCAACATGAATAGTTAAGTTATAAAATACGATGTTGCATGTAGGCTTTCACAGGGCAAGTCAGAGAAACAGATCGTAACTCTGGTGCGCATAGAAAGGAGTCCTTCAGATGCGTGTTTTGTGGCAAATGTTCTTCACAATAGACAAACAGGATCATTCTGTTCAGAACACCCCAGGGATGTGATGCCATGTCATCTTGTAACTGTACATCAAACATAGTGATCATAAACGTTGACACTGTATATGACATGCAGTTGAAGTCGGAAGTTTCCATACACTTAGGTTGGAGTCATTAAAACTTGTTTTTCAACCACTCCACAAATGTCTTGTTAACAAACTATAGTTCTGGCACGTCGGTTAGGACATCAACTTTGTGCATGACAAGTCATTTTTACAACAATTGTTTACTGACAGATTATTTCACTTATAATTCACTGTATCACATTTCCAGTGGGCCAGAAGTTTACGTACACTAAGTTGACTGTGCCTTTAAACAGCTTGGAAAATTCCAGAAAATTATGTCATGGCTTTAGAAGCTTCTGATAGGCTAATTGACATCATTTGAGTCAATTGGAGGTGTACCTGTGGATGTATTTCAAGGCCTACCTTCAAACTTAGTGCCTCTTTGCTTGACATCATGGGAAATCAAAAGAAATCAGCCAAGACCGCAGAAAAAAATTGTAGACCTCCACAAGTCTGGTTCATCCTTGGGAGCAATTTCAAAACGTTCATCTGTACAAACAATAGTACACAAGTATAAACACCATGGGACCACGCAGCCGTCATACCGCTCAGGAAGGAGACGTATTCTGTCTCCTAGAGATGAAAGTACTTTGGTGCAAAAAGTGCAAATCAATCCAAGAACAACAGCAAATGACCTTTTGAAGATGCTGGAGGAAACAGGTACAAAAGTATCTATATCCACAGTAAAACGAGTCCTATATCGCCATAATCTGAAAGGCTGCTCCAAAACCGCCATAAAAAAAGACAGACTACGGTTTGCAACTGCACATGGAGACAAAGATAGTACATTTTGGAGAAATGTCCTCTGGTCTGATGAAACAAAAATAGATCTGTTTGGCCATAATGACCATCGTTATGTTTGGAGGAAAAAGGGGGAGGTTTGCAAGCCGAAGAACACCATTCCCAACTGTGAAGCACGAGGGTGGCAGCATCATGTTGTGTGGGTGCTTTGCTGCAGGAGGGACTGGTGCACTTCACAAAATGGATGGCATCATGAGGATGGGAAATTATGTGGATATATTGAAGCAACATCTCAAGACATCAGTCAGGAAGTTAAAGCTTGGTTGCAAATGGGTCTTCCAAATGGACAATGACCCCAAGCGTACTTCCAAAGTTGTGGCAAAATGGCCAGTCAAGGTATTGGAGTGGCCATCACAAAGCCCTGACCACAAAGCCAAAATTCACCCAACTTATTGTGGGAAGCTTGTGGAAGACTACCCAAAACGTTTGACCCAAGTTAAACAATTTAAAGGCAATGCTACCAAATACTAATTGAGTGTATGCAAACTTCTGACCCACTGGGAATGTGATGAAAGAAATAAAAGCTGAAATCGTTCTGCTCTACTATTATTCTGACATTTGACATTCTTAAAATAAAGTGGTGATCCTAGCTGACCTAAGACAGGGAATTTTTACTAGGATTAAATGTCAGGAATTGTGGAAAACTGAGTTTAAATGTATTTGGCCAAGGTGTATGTAAACTTCCGACTTCAACTGTAGGTTTAGGCTACGGAAATGTGAAGTGCAGGTTAAGGACTCACGGGTGTTTGGCTTACTTGAATGCCGTTAAAGCGGTATTTATTACAATCTACAACGTATCGTCTTTCAAAATACATAGAGTCCTCTTAACTTACAGCATTTCCCTCACTCAGACTTATTGGTGTGCAAAAGCTGCCCAATTAACAGGAGGGATGTGAGCAACTTTTTGATGCGTGCTGTGATCAAGTTCTGAACGGCTTTCAGTCAAAACCCACACAGCGCTGTGAAGCACAGAACCAGAACTTTGCCATAATTTATAGCATGTTATTGTACAGCCAATGTGTTCTCAATTTAGGCACTTGTCGGTGCCCAAATCTGCCATTGTCAACCCTTACATGCTGACCAGACCGGACACGTCGCGTGCGTGAGCGTTGCAAAATACATTTTGAAATCCATGTTATTCAATTATTGCGTGCGCCAACGAGCATCTGCGATGCCAAGGGCTAAAATAGAAGTCATTCCTATTTCTGACGCAGATTGCGCTGAAAGTCCTACCTCTCCCATCTCCTCATTGGTTTATAGAAGCAGGTACCCACGTGCCATCTCCTCATTGGTTATACCCATGTGGGTGATTGAAAGACGAAGTCGTGGTAATACTATGAAAGTGTAGATGCGATCACCATATAAGTTCAACGATGAAAAGGCCTGGAAGGGGAGAGATGACTAGAAACGATTCGGTTGACTGTTTTATGTGTGGATTAATTTGTCGGAGTAGAGGACCTTGTGCAGTTCAGGTAAAATAACAATTCAATGTTTATATCCAAGCACAAATTAGCTAGCAACAGCAAGCTAGCTAAATAGGACAAATTAGCTAGCAAGTGCAAGCTAACTAGCTAAATTGCCATGCATGTTTAATGCTTTTCGACCTGTCCCCAAATTAATGTAATTGGTTCAGAGTTTGTTTTGATATTTTAACCTGCGTGTCGTGATCGCGTTTGGTGTGGGGGGACAAAATAAATGTATGCACGATGGCGCACGCGCGCAGCCGGTTTGGGTTCCGTGTTAGGCCTATACGGGTACGAGTGTAAAATGGATAAAGGCTCTGTAGCCCTTTTTCTACAGTCAACTTACATAGTGGCCTCATGGGAGGGATGTTATTCATCGTTTTAATCATTTCATAATTAATAAACAAACAAACAAAAAAGTCAAATGGTTTTGTTATATTTCAGTTTTCCGTGATGTATACAAAATGTAACATTGGTATGCAAAACTGAATACATTTCAACTATATACCTGACATGGTACAGGTGTCTTCTTTTGTTTAAGCCCATAACCATGTGTGTGAGGTGTATACTTTTGTTTCAAAGTAGATTTGTTTAGGACTACCAAGAAACACTCTGTGTGGCCCTGACTTAACCCACTGCAGTAAAAGGTTAAGGAGTTCTGAGGAAGTTGTGAATTCTTTGGCATTGAACAGTTGAACGTTGAAGAATGTTCATAGTACTGAGTGACTACTGTAGTGTAACTGTGTAACTCGCTCCAACGAAAAGCTCCTGAATCAGCCAGATCACTGTGCGTTGCTATTTCTCAAACTGCCGGTAAGAGAATAAAGCTGTTCCGTTTCGTTTTACTTAGCACCTACTCTTTGACAATATTGGTTATGTTTCAACTAAAACTGCATTCTTTGTGTTTTTCAAGTATTTTTTTTCAAGGAAAGGGAATAGAGATTCTCAAAACATTGGAAGCAGTTGGAGTCGAGAGAGAGAGAGAGAGAGAGACACAGAGAGAGAGACACAGAGAGACACAGAGAGAGAGACACAGAGAGAGAGACACAGAGAGAGAGACACACAGAGAGAGAGAGCCCAATGGGGACTGTCTGTCAGCTGTAATACAGCCTCTTCTCCGGCTCAGACACCATATTAAACAAACCTAGTGATGAGAACTACCACACACAGTTTAGGGACAGCCACCCCAGAGAAGCCATTACCAGGGACAGGGGGCGGTGCCTAATGTAGACATGGGTAATCAGAGTAATTGGACCAGGGAACACTGCAGCTATGGTTCATGGTCAAAGGGAAAGAGGATAGGGGCCAGGGGAGAAGAGAAAAAGAGGGGGAAAGGAAAGCCAGTTTAGGGGATCAGGGATTTGGGGGCGAAGAGGGAGAGTCAGGGCGAGAGGAAGGGGGTGAGGAGAGGGGCCAGTCTTTTACGAGGCGTGGGGAAAGGGGGGCCTTGCCTGTGGTGGGTCCTGAATAGAGGAACCCCATGTCCTCTAATGTGATGTGAATAACTCTTGACCTAACAGACGCCCTTGATTGGCATCACGATCAGTTGGGCTGGGGTTGGGGATGATGTATGTGTGGGTGTTGGTGTTGTGCATTGGTGTTTGTGGGTATTTGTGTGTGTGTGTGCGTGCATGTGTGTGTGTGTATTTCTGCCCCAGTCTTTGCCAATGTATGATGGGGAATTGGACTAGCGTGACATGAATGCAGATGGTGGCTGACTGGCTGTGAGAGTTTTGGGGTGGCTGCCTCAGTCTCAGCCCCATCCCCAGGGCCAACCCCAGTCCTAAAGGCCCCCAACTGGCCTGGTGTTTGGGAAGGAGAGGGACAGAGGCCCCTGTGCCTGCGGGACGCCCCATGCATGAATGGGGGCAGAACGGGGACCGGAGAGAGAGGGCTGAAAGAGGCAGCTCAAGCAGAACGCCTGAGAGGGGTTAAGTGGAGGCAGGTGTTCCATAACAGACCTTACACACCCCCTGCCCCCTCCTCACCCCCCCCCCCCCCCCCACCCCCCCCTCACCACAGTGAGAGGGTCAAAAGACACCAGTGTCACAAGCTCTTTCGCTCCGTCTATCTCTCTCTCCCTCTCTTTGTCATACTTTCTAATACACTATTGTTCTTTCTCCAACTTTCTCACTACTCTCTCTTACACACCCTCTCGCTCTCTCTCCCTCTCTCCTTCTCTCCCTCCTTCTTCCTCTCTCTCCCTCCCTCCCTCTCCCTTTCTCTTATACTGTCTCTATTTGGCTTGGGCGGTATACCGTATGCTGGGGTATTTGGAAAAAGCCATGGTATGGTTTTTCAATATCGTTTAAACTATTTTAAGTTTTTTAGTAGATTTTGAATAATTGTAGCTACTTTTTAAGTACATACCTGCAGTCAACTTGTGCAATACGTTAGGAGATAAAGAGCATTTTTGTGTTCTTCATTTCGTCTGTCACATTATTATGTTGCTTATGGTAACCCTCAGTGTCGTGTCATGTGGTGTTTGTTTACAAGCACACAACGACCAGAGACCGGAGCCTTGTCAGTCACTCACTGTCAGGCAGCATGTAGCAGGTGATCTTGCTACAGGATGAAATTCACAGCTAAATGTCTTGAAACTGTTACGTTAACTGTCTAAAACGTGCTAAATGCTCTGCGGTTGTGCGTTTGGTTTGCTAATTTAGTAGCTAGTTAGCTATCTAGCTAAGTGGTTAGCTTCGTAAAAAAGTTAAGCATTCACCTGCAAACAGCAGAGAGTCCCCTCCTGGATCAAGAGCCTTGCTGGCTAATATTTGTTTTGTGAGTGCAGCAAACTGTGAGTAGCATTTTTTTATTTACTTGTATAGTTTAGGTCAGAAACTGTACAAAGTTAAGTTTTTGGGGCTTTTTTTTACATCAAACAATGTGCCACTATATTATTCAATTATTGCACCCACACTGCTCGCGTGCGCCAACGAGCTTCTGCGTTGCCAAGGGCTAAAATAGAAGTCAGTTCTATTTCTGACGCAGATCGCGCTGCAAGTACTGACTCTCCCATCTCCTCATTGGTGTATAGAAACAGGTACCCACGTGCCATCTCCTCATTGGTTATACCCACGTGGGTGACTGAAAGACGAACGAGGTCGGTGGCGGTAATGCACCTAATTTATGAAAGTTGCCAATCGCAATATAAAGTCCAGAGAAGAAAAGGCCTAGAAGGAGGAGAGATGACTAGAAACGATTTGGTTGACCATTTTATGTGTGGATTAATTGTCGGAGTAGAGGACCTTGTGCATTTCAGGTAAAATAACAACTCAATGTTTATATCCCAGGACAAATTAGCTAGCAACAGCAAGCTAGCTAAATAGGACAAATTATCGAGCAAGTGCAAGCTAGCTAGCTAAATTGCCATGAAGGTTTAATGCTTTTAGACCTGTCCCCAAATGAATGTAATTGGTTCAGAGTTTGTTTTGATATTTTAACCTGCGTGTCGTGATCGCGTTTGGTGTGGGGGGGCAAAATACATTTATGCACGATGGCGCACGATGGCGCACGCGCACAGCCGGTTTGGGTTCCGTGTAACTCTCCTGTGTGTTTTCTTCATCGTAGAACGAACCACCACCTGGACGGCTGATTTAAAGTGAGAAGCTCTCTTCTAAGTGTTGTATTAAGCAGATTGGGGAAATTTGACCCCTTCACCCCTTTACACCAGCTGATAAATGAATTTAGATTGCATGGAGGTGTAGAGAAATGGCCACCAGACTATACTGTATGCTCCCAAAAGCATAGTTTACGCTCCTAGCTAAACTGTACCAAGACCAAGAGAACCCCAACCTTGAGTTCTAAGATGATGAAAGTGATGGAACTACCCTAAAAAGAATAGGTCTTCTGTTTATCGTATCTACCGACAGTACTTTCCTCCATACAAATGTGGTGGATTCCGCGTTGTAAAAACGGACAGAGAACGATGTCTGTCACTGTCTCGGTCATAGCCGTCAGTCAGTCAACCACTACCCTGTAGAGTTACAAAAACTTTACTGCCATCTACAACTGTCTCTGGACAAGCGTTTCAGAGAGGACCTCTTTGTTGCGCAACCAATTTGTTTAAATGTTTTCCCTGCTCTCTTTCTCCCATGAGTGGTTCACAAAGCTCCTTTTGTGATACCACCCCCCTCTCTCTCTGACTCTGTCAGTTGGTCAGTGAGATTAACAACAACACGCACCACACACGTAGGCCATCACACACGTCATGTCAATTTTTTTTACAAATATTTTATGGTCAATTGTGGCTCAGTTGGGAGGGCATGGTGCTTGCAATGCCAGGATTCTGGGTTTGATTCCCGGGACCACCCATATGAAAAATGTATGCACCCATGACTGTAAGTCGCTTTGGATAAAGGCGTCTGCTAAATGGCATAGCTATTTGTATTTACAAGGCACACATTCCATTATAGAACTAGAATTTTTAAAATTATACAGTACCAGTCAAAAGTTTGGACACACGTACTCATTCAAGGGTTTTTCTTTGTTTTTACTATTTTCTACATTTTAGAATAATAGTGAAGACATCAAAACTATGAAATAACATATGGAATCATGTAGTAACCAAAAAAGTGTTAAACAAATCAAAATATATAAAAGAAATTAGATTCTTCAAAGTAGCCACCCTTTGCCTTGATGTCAGCTTTGCACACTCTTGGCATTCTCTCAACCAGCTTTACCTGAAATGCTTTTCCAACAGTCTTGAAGGAGTTCCCACATATGCTGAGCACTTGTTGGCTGCTTTTCCTTCACTCTGCGGTCCAACTCATCCCAAAGATCTTAACTGGGTTGAAGTCGGGTGATTCTGGATGCCAGGTCATCTAATGCAGCACTCTCCTTCTTGGTCAAATAGCACTTACACAGCCTGGAGGTGAGTTGGGTCATTGTCCTGTTGAAAACAAATGATAGTCCCACTAAGCGCAAACCAGATGGGATGGCTGCAGAATGCTGTGGTAGCCATGCTAGTTAAGTGTGCCTTGAATTCTAAATAAATCACAGACAGTGTCACCAGCAAATCACCCCCACACCACCTCCTCCATGCTTCATGGTGGGAATCACACATGCAGAGATGATCTGTTCACCTACTCTGCGTCTCACAAAGACACAGAGGTTGGAAAGAAAAATCTCAAATTTGGTCTTCCTTTCCTGTGGCAGTCCTCATGAGAGCCAGTTTCAACCTAGCGCTGAATGGTTTTTGGATTGACTAACCTTCATGTCTTAAAGTAATGATGGACTATCATTTCTCTTTGCTTATTTGAGCTGTTCTTGACAAAATATGGACTTGGCCTTTTAGCAAGTAGGGCTATCTTCTGTATACCACACCTACCTTGTCACTACACAACTGATTGGCTCAAACGCATTAAGAAGTACAGAAATTCCACAAATTAGGCACACTTGTTAATTGAAATGCATTCCCGGTGACTACCTCATGAAGCTGGTTGAGAGAATGCCAAGAGTGTGCAAAGCTGTCCTCAAGGCAAAGGTTTAACACTTTTTTGGTTACTACATGATTCCATATGTGTTATTTCATAGTATTGATGTCTTCACTATTATTCTACAATGTAGAAATAGTAAAAATAAAGAAAACCCCTGAAATGAGTAGGTGTGCCCAAACTTTGACTGGTACTGTATATATAATAGCTGTATATATAAATTAGTCGTAAACATAGAAATAGTGGGGTGGCAGGTACCCTAGCGGTTAAGCGCGTTAGGCTGGTTTGGATCCCTGAGCTGACTAGGTGAAACATCTGTCAATGTGCCCTTGAGCAAGTCACTCAACCCCAATTGTTCCTGTAAGTCGCTCAGGATGAGAGCGTCTGCTAAATGACTAAAATGTAGTGATTCTTATTCTATGTTTCCAACATCCTTTCACAGCAACAGGTAGTGCCTACGAAATGTTAACTGCGGCTGAGGGGGGGTTCCTGTAATAAATGATAGATGTGTCGGTGTTATTTCTGAGATGTAAAAGAGCTCTGCTTTTCATTAGCAAGGGCTCTGGCTGGAGAGAGAAGCTAATGGTATGCTTTCTGGAGCGCTCAGACAGGCAGGCAGGCGGGCCGGCCGGCTCTCCTCCTCTCTCACTTTCCCCCCCCCCCCCCCCCCCCCCCCCCCCACCTCTCTGCCTCTCCTCTCCTCCACTATGAAACACCAGAAATCAGACACGATGATAACAAGACTGCCCTGGCGGCTGTGCTTCCTGGCAGAGACCTGGGAAACACAGTCCAAAACTCTGTGTGTGTGTGTGTGTGTGTGTGTGTGTGTGAGTTTAGAGATGCGAGTGTGAGTTTAGAGATGCGATCGTCTGTATCAGACATAAAGACAGAGGGCGAGTGTAAGTAAAGCTCATTACCCAGTGTCCCCGGCATGTTCTCTCCACTGGGAGTATAGGTAACGCAGGACTAGCAAAACAGCCCAGAGAGTCTAACCAGGACCGTAGTGCACAGAGTGCACATACACACACACCCCCCACACACACATGCACTAGACAACAGGCAGGGTCCTGAGTTATGTCTTTCCCCCTCCTAGGCAGTGCTGGATCTGGGGTTTAGGGGTCTGGGTAAGCCCCCTGTGTTTGGGAAGGGTCTGGGTCTGTCTGCTCATTCATCCGTTAGTCTGACTCTGAGTCTTTGACACACGGACACGTGAGAAATGGGATGTTTGTTGCTCTCCCTTCTACTCTGGCACCCACAGGATTCAATCTTAGAACATTGAATCTGATTGGTTTGGTGGTAGTGTGGGTTGGTGTGTGTTTGTGTGCATGCATGCATACGTGTATTCTCTCATGTATGCGTGAGTATGAGAACCCCTATAGTTTCCTAAGGTAGGTCAGCGGTGCGTTCTTACACTGCTTAACCACGAACCAGGATTATGAGTAGGGGAGAGCTGGGACGAAAGTAACATGCCCATTTTCTCAGATAGAATGACGCAGTGAAGTCAGCATGTTCCCAATGAGGAGGACAAGCTCCCTGCAATTGTTTTTTTTTTTTTTTTCGCAGAGTGATCAACAGAAAGAGGTTTTGAGCGATGTAAGTACAACAACAAAAATCGACCCGGAAGTGTTTTTCAGTTGTAGAGTTGTGTTTAATTGTTTAAGGTTCCACATTTTCTTAACCCGTCTAGTGACTAAATGACAGCATAATTTTAAAGTATCATGCTAGCTAGTCTTTGGCGTTATCCTGGGAGAAGTTACAGGAGAGACGGGTAGGACGAAAGTAACACAATGTTAACTGATGACCTGGAATAAAATAAATTAGAAGTTTACGCACAGGCCATTGCCTCCTCTAGTTCATATTGCTTTTGTAGTGTTAGCAAAATATCAACAAGTGACTGAATGTTTGAAAAGGATATATGACATTAGAATGCCTTAATCAATTGACTTTATGGATCAACTTCTGACACACTGTAAGATTTTATCGACAGGTTAGTGGTAAAAAAAAAAATACATATCTTTATGATTCTGGGGGTCAATTACCTTGTGTCAAGCCATGGAAATGTGAAATGCATGATGAGTTTTCCGTTTGAGAAGAGAATTCAAATGTTTATTCTCTCAAGACACAAGGATCACGAGGGGGATACCTAGTCAGTTGTACAACTGCCTTCAACTGAAATATGTGTCTTCCGCATTTAACCCAACCCTTCTGAATCAGAGAGGTGCGGGGGGCTGCCGTAATCAACATCCACTTCTTCGTGGCCCGAGGAACAGTGAGTTAACTGCCTTGCTCGGGGGCAGAGCGACAGATTTTTACCTTGTCAGCTCGGGGATTCAATCCAGCAACCTTTCGGGTTACTGGCCCAACGCTCGAACCAGATTGGTAGGGCTAAGCATGAATAGTCAGTGAAAATGGTCTCTTACTACATTCCCATTTACATTTAAGTCATTTAGCAGACACTCTTATCCAGAGCGACTTACAAATTGGAAAGTTCATACATATTCATCCTGGTCCCCCCGTGGGAATTGAACCCTGGTCCCCCCGTGGGAATTGAACCCACAACCCTGGCGTTGCAAGTGCCATGCTCTACCAACTGAGCCACACGGGACCACATTGAAGAGAGATGAGACAATTATCGTTATTATAGCTATTATGTGATCTATTTTAATCCAATTTGAATATTAAAGGCAAAATATTGTGGTTGCGCAACATTTGCGATGTTGATGTGTGGTTCATTTTCATAAATTCTGAACCTATGGCATGAATTATTCAGATCAACACAAACATGAAATCGTGGCTGATAGTACATTTGTTGAAAGTAACGAGCATTACAAACCTGAAACATGGATAAAAGACAGATATTGTGCCCTTCTCGCCAGCTGTTACTTCTGTCCCAAGGCTGTGTTACTCACACCCCACCAGCAGGTACAAAAGTAACGCTGCAGTAGTTCTGTTCTCTGTCTATTTAATATCAACTCATTTACCCTAGAAATGAAATTACAGTTGCTAATAGTAGAGGACATATATAAGTTGTTAGTCATATGGTGTCTCTGGCTCTATCAATCTCTGTGTAATTAGAAAAAAAGTGTTACTTTCATCCTGGTTGTCCCCTACTCCAGTAGAGAGAGTGTGAGATGAGCAGGGGGTAGAGGCTAGGAGGCTAGAGAGGCCAGGAAGGGATTTGTGTCTCAAGGTCAGGTTCACTAAATTACTTTTCCATGACTACTGGTATCTGAGCCACTCTGAGCCCAATGATATCCTCTGTTTATGCTCAAGCAAAGACCTGCAGATTAGGTTGCCTGGCATTCGCCTGATTAAAATGACCTTCTTGTGTAAACTAAGCCTGAGAGGCTGAGAGCGGGGTGAAGCACAGAGGGACCTTTCGGCTCGCCGCTTTCTGTCTAAGCCCCATCTGGCTAATTCACCAGGTACATCCTGCAGTCGCACGGCACACACACATGCACACACACAACCTTTCTATTGGCGTTCCATACTGCGCTCTGGCCACAGAGCAGTGGGAGAGCAGCAGCAAAGCCCCATGGGAGAATCAGAGGTGCTAATAAAGAACTTATCTCCTCCAAGAATCAAGGACAGCAGGGACCACTACACTGAACCGCCTTTGTCTGGCAATATTTCTGTGTGTGGGTGTGTGTGTGGGTGGGTGTGTGTGTGTGTGTTGAACAGGCCAGGTGGGGGATTAGTGTCAGAAAGATCCCAAGGGCACCGCTCTGTACTCATTTGTTTGGGATATGAACTTTTCTATCCGTCATCTCCCCCTACTCCCACACTTCTCCCAGTTCTCAAACTGAACTGTCCTCCCTTTGTTTCTCCTCCATCCTCTCTTTCCCCACACAAGATTAGAGCTGAAATTTAGCATAGCTCTCTCTCG
Organism: Salvelinus fontinalis; assembly: GCF_029448725.1. NCBI lineage: Eukaryota > Metazoa > Chordata > Actinopteri > Salmoniformes > Salmonidae > Salvelinus > Salvelinus fontinalis. The sequence continues at coordinate 35,862,744 of NC_074669.1, read as the reverse complement.
CTCTCTCTGCCTTTTGTCTCTCTCGCTCTCGCTCTCGCGCTCTTCAAATGAAACATGTGCTTCTCATGCAGTTCAGCTTGAATATGAATGTAAGTCATTCCTGACATCTGTCCTGAGGTTATATTACCCCACTTTGGGAGAGCTCTTACCTGGGCTTCCCTGGGCTCTGCCACATTAAATCCTACCCGACCACGCCTCCCTTCCTAACCAATAATATTACATTGCGGGGCTGATGGAGGCCACAGTAGCTTGATACAACCAACTGTGCTTCATGGGCTGTATACAGTTGAAGTCGGAAGTTTACATACACTTAGGTCGGAGTCATTCAAACTCGTTTTTCAACCACTCCACAGATTTCTTGTTAACAAACTATAGTTTTGGCAAGTCGGTTAGGACATCTACTTTGTGCATGACACAATTCATTATTCCAACAATTGTTTACTAACCAGATTATTTCACTTATAATTCACTATCACAAGTCCAGTGGGTCAGAAGTTTACATACACTAAGTTGACTGGGACTTTAAACAGCTTGGAAAATTCCAGAAGATAATGTCATGGCTTTAGAAGCTTCTGATTGGCTAACTGACATCATTTGAGTCAATAGGAGGTGTACCTGTGAATGTATTTCAAGGCCTACCTTCAAACTCAGTGCCTCTTTGCTTGACATCATGGGAAAATCAAAAGAAATCAGCCAAGACCTTAGAAAATAAATTGTAGACCTCCACAAGTCTGGTTCATCCTTGGGAGCAATTTCCAAACGCCTGAAGGTACAAAAAAAGGCGAAAAGTGCAAATCAATCCCAGAAAAACAGCAAAGGACCTTGTGAAGATACTGGAGGAAACAGGTACAACAGTATCTATATCCACAGTAAAACAAGTCCTATATCGACATAACCTGAAAGGCCGCCCAGCAAGGAAGAAGCCACTGCTCCAAAACCGCCATAAAAAAGCCAGACTACGGTTTGCAACTGTACATGGGGACAAAGATGGTACTTTTTAGAGAAACGTCCTCTGGTCTGATGAAACATGAAACATAACTTTTTGGCCATAATGAACACCGTTATGTTTGGAGGAAAAAGGGGGAGTCTTGCAAGCCAAAGAACACCATCCCAACCGTGAAGCACGGGGGTGGCAGCATCATGTTGTGGGGGTGCTTTGCTGCAGAAGGGACTGGTGCACTTCACAAAATGGATGGCATCATGAGGGAGAAAATTATGTTGATATATTGAAGCAACATCTCAAGATATCAGTCAGGAAGTTAAAGCTTGGTCGCAAATGGTTCTTCCAAATGGACAATGACCCCGAGCATACTTCCAAAGTTGTGGCAAAATGGCTTAAGGACAACAAAGTCAAGGTATTGGAGTGGCCATCACAAAGCCCTGACCTCAATCCTATAGAACATTTGTGGGCAGAACTGAAAAAGCGTGTGCGAGCAAGGAGGCCTACAAACCTGACTCAGTTACACCAGCTCTGTCAGGAGGAATGGGCCAAAATTCACCCAACTTATTGTGGGAAGCTTGTGGAAGGCTACCCGAAACGTTTGACCACAATTTAAAGGCAATGCTACCAAATACTAATTGAGTGTATGTAAACTTCTGACCCACTGGGAATGTGATGAAAGAAATAAAAGCTGAAATAAATCATTCTCTCTACTATTATTCTGACATTTCACATTCTTAAAATAAAGTGGTTATCCTAACTGACCTAAGACAGGGAATTCTTGGATTCTAATTCTAGGATTAAATGCCAGGAATTGTGAAAAACTGAGTTTAAATGTATTTGGCTAAGATGTATGTAAACTTCCCACTTCAACTGTATATACAGTACAGTATATCCTTGTCCTTAGTATGAAGCCCTCAGAAGCTTACTGAATGTTCCCTGGTTACCTCAGAAGGATTCTCCTCATAGAGGTTTGTGAAGGGTAGGGCTGCACGATATGGGAGAAAAATCGAATTGCGATTGCGATTTGACAATAAAGATAAACACTTGTGTGAAATGTTGTAATCATCGAAATGGAATGACTTATATTAAGAAGCAACGTGGAAAGCAGCATCATTTTTGTTTGGAGCAATCGTCTGACTGCATTGACCTAACAGAAAAGCATGAAAACTTGTAGTGAATCTAATAGCCAGGAGGTGGAACTCTGCTGCTTGAGTGACGGGCGGCACTTGGCGTGTGTGTGGGGAGAGTAAACGATAAAAACAGACGTTACACGCGTCTGAGATGCGTTTCAGAATATTGCATGCGATGTGGATCTCTTGGAATATGGCTATTGCACATGTAAATATTGCGATTTTGATGTGAATTCGATGATTTGGGCAGGCCTCTTGAAGGGGGCTAGTGACTATCTCTCCCTAGGTGATTAGGAATTGTGTTGAGTAGCCTGGCTTCATTGGGTGACCGGTATGAAAAGAGCCCTAGCCCCAGCTGCATGCACTTCTGGTTGGACAGCACTTTTTAATTTTGGAATGAAACTGTTCTCGATCTTTACCTTTCTTTCCATACACACTGGACCACGTGCGGTACCGCTTCACTCTTACAAACACATACTCTGCTTTACCCACTTACACACACGTTTCCCTCCGCGTCTGTGGGCCACCTCTGACCCCAGTGCTGTAGTCTTTGAACAGGGTGGAGGTTGAAGGTTTAGTGGATGTGACACCAGTGCCGTAGCGTCCCTCTCGGAATGTCGAACCCGATCGTGAGGCTGGCCACTGGGGCAGAGAGGCTGCTGGGAGCAGTGTGAGTGTCACACAAAGAGAGAGAGAGTGACGGAAAGCTGGCTTCCTGCTAGGCTAATCCCACGGGGAAGAAAGGAAGGAGAGAGGGAAGCTGGGAGAAAAGAGGGAAGAGTGGAAAAGAGAGAGACGAAACGGAAGATGGAGACGGGAGAGGACCGTTAACACCCACTGTATCCTGTGCACGTGACGAATAAACTTTGATTTGTAGTGTTTGCCTCTATGTGTGTGTGTGTGTGTGTGTGTTAGAGGTCTCCACAGGTTAAAAACGGACCCGAGAACAATTAGATCAGACCCGATTGGACCAGAGTGGCAAAACAATGATGTTTATCAGCCTAGTTGCTCTTCTGGTTAACATATATGTCTTTATATGTTGGCTATGCCTTCCATAAGTCAATCAATTCACCTTGTTAGCATAAAGTAAATGTGCTGTAGACTATACAGAGCCATGGTCCGGTCCATTTGACCTCTAGTGTGTGTGTTTGTGCCGTCTATGATTTCAGACATAGCTTAAAAGCCTTATTCGGAATGTTTGCATTATTCACCTCCAGAGGGGGATCTACCAGACCAAGGTCACGCAATAGTCCAATCAGAAGTGCTTCCTGTCACATATCTTTGAACATACCTTAGACCCAAATAGGATCTGTTTCCTTTCAAATACTTAATCTGTGCTTAATTGAGTTGGCCTGGCAGATTGGAATAAATTGAGTAGTCCCAAAAAGTTCAAACCCCACCCATCAGGCAATCCAGGTAGCCTCGGTCGAAAACACAAAGTATTTGAAAGAAAACAACTACTATTTGAACTCCAGGTCTGAGTCTGGACCAAGCTTGACCCCATGCAGCCCCCCCAGGAGGAATCACCTTCCTGCTCTACTCAGGCTCATTCCTCACAACACCCGCCGCCTCTTCAAGGTGTTGACAAAGACATTAAACACAAAGCCATCAGTCATCGACAGCATACTTTACTGACAGGGAGTTAATGAGAGTTGGAGACGAGGAGAAAAAAAAGAGTCAATACTCAACGTGAATGTTGGAAAGCAGAAACTCTCCCGCATTGAATGCACGAGTCTGAGAGAAGCGCAAACAGTCCGATCTCTACCTAGGCAAGGAAGAGGAGGAGGAGAAGAGGAGGAGGCGAAATGGTTTGAGTTAAAAAATGATTTCTCTCCAGTTGTTTGCCGTGGTCTCTATGGTTAGGAAAGACATGCATAATGGATGAACAACAGAGGAGAAGCATCATTGGCATTTCATAACCTCCTCCTCACTCCTCGAGCTCCCTTCTCACAAAAACATTCTGCTTTCCTGTAAACACTCTGCTTTGGATGCTTGTTATGAAAAGCCTGAGCTGAAGCCCGAATCAAAACGTGGTTCTCTCTCTTGTTCTCCTTAACCCAACTCCTCCGAGTCTGCAAAGAGAGAGAGAGAGAGAGAGAGAGCAAGAGGAGAGTGAGAGAACAAGAGAGTGAGAGTGGGAGAGAGAGGATGAGAGAGAGAACAAGAGGGAGAGAGGGAGAGAGAGAGAGAGAGAGAGAGAGAGAGAGAGAGAGAGAGAGAGAGAGAGAGAGAGAGAGAGAAAATAAGAGTGAGCGAGAGGGAGAGAGACTCAATAAGAATCTTCCTTTGTCCTCCTCCCTGATATCCAGTGATTGGAAATAAATGGGTCCTTGAAGGACGAACGATAGCGATGGAGGAAATATGTCAGGAGGACTGTGGGCTGAGGGAGGAAAGGAGAGGGAGGTGTGTGTGTGTGTGTGTGTGTGTGTGTGTGTGTGTGTGTGTGTGTGTGTGTGTGTGTGTGTGTGTGTGAGAGCGAGGGTGAGTTGTGAAAGGCCTGGGGAGGGAGACGGGGATTTCATTAGAAGTGTCTGTGAACGGTCCTCCATGGCTGGCTGCAGGAGGGGGACATTGTTCTCATCCTGCCCCAGCTCGGGGCTGCCGGCATGGGCTCGGCTTGTTAGGTAGACACCCTCCCATGGAGGCTGGGGCAGGCTATCAAAGTGACAAAGGAGCCTTTGATGTGCTGACAGGCAGGCAGGTCAGAGGCTTGTGTGTGTGTGTGTGTGTGTGTGTGTGTGTGTGTGTGTGTGTGTGTGTGTGTGTGTGTGTGTGTGTGTGTGTGTGTGTGTGTGTGTGTGTGTGTGTGTGTGTGTGTGTGTGTGTGTGTGTGTGTGTGTGTGTGTGTGTGTGAGCGAGTGTGTGTGTGTGTGTGTGTGAGCGAGTGAGCGAGTGTGTGAGCGAGTGTGTGTGTGTGTGTGTGTGTGAGCGAGTGTGAGTCAAAAGTCAGCTTGATGAGCAGCTATAGGGGCTTAATGTGGAATACGGGCGTGATAAGAGGTAATGTATGACATGGGTGAGAGAAGGGTCTGTGATATATGACAGTATGCTACGTTAGGCCGTTATCTCTCATCTTCCCTGTTCTAGCTGAGCAGTACAGTAGGCTGAAGGGCTATGCACACAGTATATAGCTCCAAAATCTGACTTAAGTGATATTAAAAGAGGGTAACTTCCTGCTTTACATTCCCGCTCTCTATGTTGTCTGCCTCCCCCTCCTCTCTCCATCTTTCTACACCCCTTTTCTCTCTCCTCCAAACACGCCAGACATTGTCACGTTTTAATCAGCCAGGAATAACAGTCCACTTGTGTGTTTTCTCGCTGCTCCCCGTCACACTGTTCTGGTATTGATAGTATAGGACTGGAATTCCGGAATACCACTTGGACCCGGATCATCCCAGCACGGCACACATAACAAACTACTCCTACACACACACACACACACACACACACAATGTCGGACCCTTCGGGGCAGGACAACCGCATCCCAGGGAAGACATGCCTGGCTTTTAAGAGGTCTCCTTTGTTTTAATGAAAGGAAAGGAAAACAATATGATTTTGATTAATTTGTGGGTTATGTAAACCCCAGCGTAATTTAGCCTGGAGTGTGCTGTGTGTGGGTGTCACAGGAGGTTGGTGGCACCTTAATTGGGGAGGACGGGCTCGTGGTAAAAGCTGGGGCGGAATAGCTGGAATGGTATCAAATACATCAAACAGATTCCATGTGTTTGATGCCGTTCCATTTACTCCGTTCCAGCCATTATTATGAGCCGTCCTCCCCTCAGCAGCCTCCACTGGTGTGTCTGTGTGTGTGTGTACATGTTTTACTATACTTGTGAGTACCAGAAGTCCTCACAAGAATGGTAAACCAACAAAGAGGTTAGGTTTAGCATTAGAACTGGGGTTAGGGTTAGAACAAGGGTAAGAGTTAAGAGTTAGGGTTAGGTTTAGGGTTAGGAGTTAAGGTTAGGGTTAGGGAAAATATGATTTTGAATGGGAATAAATTGTTGGTCCCCAAAAAGTATAGTAAGACGTGTGTGTGCGCGTATGTGCGTTTGTGTTCGTGTTTATGCTGTAAGTTCTGTAAGCAAATCTTTGGGACTATAGCCACTAAAGTTTGCATTGTATGAAAATGGGGTAATGGCTGAAGTGAATTATCTCATTGATGGTTAAATTATTGTTAGGACTGCTGTATAATTGCATTAGCCCTCTGTAATCTAACCTGTGGTAATCTTGTGGCTAGCTATCATTAGCGCTGTGCTGCGTAGCCTCAGAGAGAAAGCCCATGTTATTCATGATCTACCTGTGAATGCTAACAGTGGTGGCCGGGCTATGTCGCGCTCCCTCAGTGGTGCAAGCTGTTGCACTCTAAAGGATATGTTATTGGGGTAGACATGGGGGTGTTTCACCCCACTCGTGTCCTGTATGTGTGTGTGTCTATTGTGGTTTGTAAGTTAAAGGGCAAAGGCTCACATCCGGGACCCCCTGATATACAGTTGGAAGTTTACATATACTCAATTAGTATTTGGTAGCATTGCCTTAAAATTGTTTAACTTGGGTCAAACGTTTCGGGTAGCCTTCCACAAGCTTCGCACAATACGCTGGGTGAATTTTGGCCCATTCCTCCTGACAGAGCTGGTGTAACTGAGTCAGGTTTGTAGGCCTGCTTGTTCGCACACGCTTTTTCAGTTCTGCCAACACATTTTATATCGGTCATCAAAAAGAAAGGAGGACCAAGGCACTCTTCATATAATTAATTAAAATGCCTTTATTAGTATGGCATGTTCAATAGAAACAAAGTTTTTTAAAAACCGGCGCGTTTCGGCTGCATGGCCTTCGTCAGGGAGTACAAAAAAAAGGAACACAATGTCCCCTTTTGAAAAGCTTTTCCAATTAGCACCATTTGGAAAAGGGAGTAGTTACAAAATTGATTGGACAAGAATAAGAAAGCAATATATTCCATAGTACATCCATAGCACATCCATAGTAAATTTTCTATAGGGTTGAGGTCAGGGCTTTGTGATGGCCACTCCAATACCTTGACTTTGTTGTCCTTAAGCCATTTTGCCACAACTTTGGAAGTATGCTTGGGGTCATTGTCATTGTCCATTTGGAAGACACATTTGCAACCAAGCTTTAACTTCCTGACTGATGTCTTGAGATGTTGCTTCAATATATCCACATAATATTCCACCCTCATGATTCCATCTATTTTGTGAAGTGCACCAGTCCCTCCTGCTGCAAACACCCCCACAACATGATGCTGCCACCCCCGTGCTTCACGGTTGGGATGGTGTTCTTCGGCTTGCAAGCGTCCCAATTTTTCCTCCAAACACAACAATGGTCATTATGGCCAAACAGTTCTATTTTTGTTTCATCAGACCAGAGGACATTTTCCCAAAAAAGTACGATTTTTGTCACGGTTTTGGAGCAGTGGCTTCTTCCTTTGCTGAGCGGCCTTTCAGGTTATGTCAATATAGGACTCGTTTTACTGTGGATAGAGATACTTTTGTACCTGTTTCCTCCAGCATCTTCACAGGGTCCTCTGCTGTTGTTCTGGGATTGATTTCTATTTTTTGCACCAAAGTACGTTCAACTCTAGGAGACAGAACGCGTCTCCTTCCTGAGTGGTATGACAGCTACGTGGTCCCATGGTGTTTATACTTGCGTACTATTGGTTGTACAGATGAACGTGGTACCTTCAGGTGTTTGGAAATTGCTCCCAAGGATGAACCAGACTTGTGGAGGTCTACAATTTTTTCTGAGGCCTTGGCTGATTTCTTTTGATTTTCCCATGATGTCAAGCAAAGAGGCACTGAGTTTGAAGGTAGGCCTTGAAATACATCCACAGGTACACCTCCAGTTGACTCAAATTATGTCAATTAGCCTATCAGAAGCTTGTAAAGCCATTACATCATTTTCAGGAATTTTCCAAGCTGTTTAAAGGCAGAGTCAACTTAGTTTATGTAAACTTCTGACCCACTGGAATTGGGATACTGTGAATTATAAGTGAAATAATCTGGTCTGTAAACAATTCTTATAAAAATTACTTGTGTCATGCACAAAGTAGATGTCCTAACCAACTTGCTAAAACTATAGTTTGTTAACAAAAAATTTGTGGAGTTGTTGAAAAACGAGTTTTAATGAATCCAACCTAAGTGTAAGTAAACTTCCGACTTCAACTGTAGCTGATTTTCGTCTCCATCTCTGTCTAGAAACCTTTTCTGCTCTCCTTCTTTAACTCACAAACCCGTACGCCGACCCAGACAGATATGAGCAACCAAGAGCCATGAAACGTTTCCTAGTCAAACAACAAAGACACTGACTATAGCCTGAGCGTTAGGCCTATGAACCAGGGCCAGGTTGGTTGAGGAAAGGTTACCGTAAGCTAAGCTGTCGCGAGCTCATTAGAGAGCTGCTCGTTTTTTTATA